>NW_028270136.1:2259166-2570000 GCF_056152115.1 Neolamprologus brichardi
TATTAAACCCCTCAAAATATGACTATCCAGAGTTGGGACCAGGAAGCAGAGTTGCAGTCTTACACGCCTCTCTGCAGCTTCTCTCCTCCTGCTACCCCCCCAAAAACCCATCTCCATAGAGACTGTGTCTGCTTCCAAAAAGACAAAAAACAAACTAAAAACCAGCAACAAACAACTTAAACATTTACAAAGAAAGAACAATACAGTATCCACATCTGAACCAAAGAGTAAAACAGTGAAATGTGGATTATTAAATATTAGGTCTCTCTCCTCCAAGTCTCTGTTAGTACATGACTTAATAATTGATCAACAAATTGATTTACTCTGCCTTACAGAAACCTGGTTGCAGCAGGATGATTATGTTAGTTTAAATGAATCAACACCCCCGAGTCATTCTAACTACCAGAAATCTCGAAGCACAGGTCGAGGGGGCGGTGTGGCAGCAATTTTTCACACCAGTCTATTAATTAATGAAAGACCAAGACAGACTTTTAATTCATTTGAAAGCCTGATGCTTAACATTGTCCACCCCAGCTGTGAAACTCAGAAACCAGTCTTACTTATTATCATCTATCGTCCACCTGGGCCTTACACAGAGTTTCTGTCTGATTTCTCAGACTTTATATCTGATTTAGTTCTGAGCTCAGATAAAATAATTACTGTGGGTGATTTTAACATCCATGTTGATGCTAAAAATGACAGCCTCAACATGGCATTTAATCTGTTGTTAGACTCAATTGGTTTCTCTCAAAATGTAAAAGAACCCACCCACCACTTTAATCACACTCTAGATCTTGTTTTAACATATGGCATAGAAACTGAACATTTAACAGTGTTTCCTGAAAACCCTCTCCTGTCTGATCATTTCTTGATAACATTTACATTTACAATAATTGATTACGCAGCAGTGGAGAGTGGACTTTATCAAAGTAGATGTCTTTCTGAAAGCGCTGTAACTACGTTTAAGAATATAATCCAGCCACTGTTATCATCGTCAATGCCCTGTACCAACACAGAGCAGAGCAGCTATCTGAACGCTACCCCAACAGAGGTCGATTATCTTGTTAATAATTTCACCTCCTCACTACGTACGACTCTGGATACTGTAGCTCCAGTGAAAACTAAGGTCTCTAATCAGAAGTACCTGACCCCGTGGTATAATTCTCAAACACGTACCCTAAAGCAGATGACTCGTAATCTGGAGAGGAAATGGCGTGTCACAAATTTAGAGGATCATCATTTAGCCTGGAGAAATAGTTTGTTGCTTTATAAGAAAGCCCTCCGCAAAGCCAGAACAGCTTACTACTCATCACTGATTGAAGAAAATAAGAACAACCCCAGGTTTCTCTTCAGCACTGTAGCCAGGCTGACAAAAAGTCAGAGCTCTTTTGAGCCAACCATCCCTTTAACGTTAACTAGTAATGACTTCATGAACTTCTTCACAAATAAAATTTTTATCATTAGAGAAAAAATTACCAATAATCATCCCACAGATGTAATATTATCTACAGCTACTCTTAGTACCATTGATGTTAAGTTAGACTCTTTTTCTCCAATCGATCTTTCTGAGTTAACTTCAATAATTACTTCCTCCAAACCATCAACGTGTCTTTTAGACCCCATTCCTACAAAACTGCTCAAAGAAGTCCTGCCATTGATTAATTCTTCGATCTTATATATGATCAACCTATCTCTAATAATCGGCTATGTACCACAGGCCTTCAAGGTGGCTGCAGTTAAACCTTTACTCAAAAAGCCATCTCTAGACCCAGCAGTCTTAGCTAATTATAGGCCAATCTCCAACCTTCCTTTCATATCAAAAATCCTTGAAAGAGTAGTTGTCAAACAGCTAACAGATCATCTGCAGAGGAATGGTTTATTTGAAGAGTTTCAGTCAGGTTTCAGAGCTCATCACAGCACAGAAACAGCTTTAGTGAAGGTTACAAATGATCTTCTTATGGCCTCTGACAGTGGACTCATCTCTGTGCTTGTCCTTCTTGACCTTAGTGCAGCGTTCGATACTGTTGACCATAATATCCTATTAGAGCGATTAGAACATGCTGTAGGTATTACAGGTATTGCACTGCAGTGGTTTGTATCATATCTATCTAATAGACTCCAATTTGTGCATGTAAATGGAGAGTCCTCTTCACACACTGAGGTTAATTATGGAGTTCCACAGGGTTCAGTGCTAGGACCAATTCTGTTTACATTATACATGCTTCCCCTAGGCAGCATCATTAGAAGACATAGCATACATTTTCACTGCTATGCAGATGACACCCAGCTCTATCTGTCCATGAAGCCAGATAACACACACCAATTAGTTAAACTGCAGGAATGTCTTAAAGACATAAAGACTTGGATGGCCACTAACTTTCTGCTTCTTAACTCAGATAAAACTGAGGTCATTGTACTCGGCGCTGAAAAGCTTAGAAATATGGTATCTAACCAGATTCTTACTCTGGATGGCATTACCTTGGCCTCCAGTAACACTGTGAGGAACCTTGGAGTCATTTTTGACCAGGATATGTCCTTCAACGCACATATTAAACAAATATGTAAGACTGCGTTCTTCCATTTGCGCAACATCTCTAAAATTAGAAATATCCTGTCTCAGAGTGACGCTGAAAAACTAGTTCATGCATTTATTACTTCCAGGCTGGACTACTGCAATTCATTATTATCAGGATGTCCAAAAAACTAACTGAAAAGCCTTCAGTTAATACAAAATGCTGCAGCAAGAGTACTGACAGGGACTAGAAAGAGAGAGCATATTTCTCCTGTTTTGGCTTCCCTTCATTGGCTTCCTGTTAAATCCAGAATTGAATTCAAAATCCTGCTCCTCACATACAAGGTCTTAAATAATCAGGCCCCATCTTATCTTAATGACCTTGTAGTACCATATTACCCTATTAGAGCACTTCGCTCTCGCTCTGCAGGCCTACTTGTTGTTCCTAGAGTATTTAAAAGTAGAATGGGAGGGAGAGCCTTCAGTTTTCAGGCCCCTCTTCTGTGGAACCAGCTTCCAGTTTGGATTCGGGAGACAGACACTATCTCTACTTTTAAGATTAGGCTTAAAACTTTCCTTTTTGCTAAAGCATATAGTTAGGGCTGGACCAGGTGACCCTGAATCCTCCCTTAGTTATGCTGCAATAGATGTAGGCTGCCGGGGGATTCCCATGATGCATTGAATTTTTCCTTTCCAGTCACCTTTCTGACTCACTATGTGTTAATAGACCTCTCTGTATTGAATCATATCTGTTACTAATCTCTGTCTCTCTTCCACAGCATGTCTTTTATCCTGTCTTCCTTCTCTCACCCCAACCGGTCGCAGCAGATGGCCGCCCCTCCCTGAGCCTGGTTCTGCCGGAGGTTTCTTCCTGTTAAAAGGGAGTTTTTCCTTCCCACTGTCGCCAAAGTGCTTGCTCATAGGGGGTCATATGATTGTTGGGCTTTTCTCTGTATCTATGAAGCGCCTTGAGGCGACATTTGTTGTGATTTGGCGCTATATAAATAAAATTGAATTGAATTGAATTGACTTCCAAGTACAAACTTTTCTGTGTTGACTTTTGCTGGACTGGTCTTTGATAATAATCATCTGAATTTACAGCAAACACAAAGTGTCTTCATAGACTGAATGAAGAACCTGTTGTGTGTAATGTGAGCTTTATTGTTGTGTGACATAAGCTCCACAGTGATTGTCTATCTCTGTAGAGATACTAACAGAACAAACTTAACATGTGAATTGTTTGGTGTATTAACAGAAATGGGAAGAAAGAGCATTTTGTGTGTGTGCATGTCATTTACTGAAGTCACATATGTCAGGGGCCTCTAACCAAATATTGATAGAAAGACTAATATTACTTGTGGTTCCTGGGATATTTAAAAGTAAAACGGCAGGCAGAGCCTTCATCTTCCAGGCCCCTCTTCCGTGGAACCAACTTCCAGTTTGGATTCAAGAGACAGACTCTATCTCTATTTTTGAGATTAGGCTTAAAACATTTCTAAAGCTTATAGTTAGCTGGACCCTCCCTTAATTACACTGCAATAGGCTAGGAAGCTTGGCTGCTCCCTTCATTGGCTTCCTGTTAAATCCAGAATTGAATTCAAAATCCTGCTCCTCACATACAAGGTCTAAAATAATCAGGCCCCATCTTATCTTAATGACCTTGTAGTACCATATCACCCTATTAGAGCACTTCGCTCGCACACTGAAGGCCTGCTTGTTGTTCCTAGAGTATTTAAAAGTAGAATGGGAGGCAGAGCCTTCAGTTTCCAGGCCCCTCTTCTGTGGAACCAGCTTCCAGTTTGGATTCAGGAGACAGACACTATCTCTACTTTTAAGATTAGGCTTCAAACTTTCCTTTTTGCTAAAGCATATAGTTAGGGCTGGACCAGGTGACCCTAAAATCCTCCCTTAGTTATCCTGCAATAGACGTAGGCTGCCGGGGATTCCCATGATGCATTGAGTTTTTCCTTTCCAGTCACCTTTCTCACTCACTATGTGTTAATAGACCTCTCTGCATTGAATCATATCTGTTATTAATCTCTGTCTCTCTTCCACAGCATGTCTTTATCCTGTCTTTTTCTTCTCTCACCCCAACCGGTCGCAGCAGATGGCCCCGCCCCTCCCTGAGCCTGGTTTTGCTGGAGGTTTCTTCCTGTTAAAAGGGAGTTTTTCCTTCCCACTGTCGCCAAAGTGCTTGCTCATAGGGCTCATATGATTGTTGGGCTTTTCTCTGTATCTACTGTACAATATAAAGCGCCTTGAGGTGAGTTTTGTTGTGATTTGGCGCTATACAAATAAAATTGAATTGAATTACAATACAATTGTTTCAGACAGTTGTTTCAGGTCTCTCTCATAAAAAAGACATTGAGTCTCAATGGGACTATCTGTGTAAACAAACAAATGGGCAAAACCTTAAATGGCAGTCAGTGATTCTATGTCACTAGCAAATAAATAACAAAAATCTCCAGAAATTGTATTTTCCATAAAATGGTTTCTTAACTGTAGCGTCCATGGTTTTTGGATTGAAGGAACAATTCAACAAATGCTAAATTGGGGCATATTAACCCCGATTCTTTTGTCCCCGTGATAGAACAGAGAAAACTGACTCATAGTGTGTTACAACATTTATATTTCTTTTTATTCAATCATCTTCCGGAAGAGAGAGACCCCTGCACAGCTCAAACGGCAGTTGCAAGAGCTCTAACATTTTTAGCTCAACATGTGTCTTATATGGTGTTATTTCTGTACTTCAGACGTCACACAGTCTCAAGCATTGCTTATATGGCAAAGTTCCTCTTTTCTGTGTCTTATCTATTAATATGCCTGTGCACTAAAACTTCATGTTTTTCAGTCTGGCTGAGCACTTTGTGAGTCAAAAGTGGCCTTGCTCTACAAGCCTTCAAGTACATAAAACAATATAATAGGAAAATAAGGATACTAAGGATATTGATTTCATGACAGGCAGTGTAAGAGCTGGACAGCTTTGAGGATTCAATTCGTAGCTGTTAGAAGCAAAAATTTTGTGTTGTTTTTGAGTTTATTTCATTTTGGTTTTATACAGCTGAGAATTCTCTGACAATACAGAAAATACAGAAAGTTGAACTTAATTGAAATGAATTAACTAACAAACAGAAACATACTGAACATTAGAGTCTGTGCTACACCACTGTCACTCATCATATCATGTGACGTGATAATTAATAGTCATAATTTCATCAGATTACTACTGTTTTTCCACATTTTGCTTTCACCTTGTCGAGTTACTGCTCAGGTTTGGATCTTCCTGATGCAGTGAGGCAGAAGAAGAGAGTGAGAGACATTCATATATTATAATAAGTAATGAATTTCAGGTATCTTTTCCACTTGGTTAACTTGCACAGACAAGGTTTTTCTATTAACTTGACTTGAACTGAGAAATCAACAAATATGTTTCATCACATTCTGCTGTGTTTGGCAGGTTTCTCTGTGTCACATTCCCGTGGAATTTTTCACCATAGAAAGAAGTTTTCTTCCCATGCAGAGTGCACCTAGGACGCTAATGCTCTTCTCAGTTTTTACAGAGTCAAACTCAAAGTAATGTTGGTACTTCCAAGCATTGGTCATGTTCTGTCCTGCTCTCCATGTTATCTGTTATCTTTTAATTTAACTTTTTGTCCACTACAGAGGACATAATGAATACGCTGGGTCTCAGGAGGATATGAGGATGATTGTGCTGGATGTCCAAATTGGGTGAGACGAGTTTAGGTTTGATTGAGTTTTAGGATCCAAGTTCAATTTGATGTGATTCCATTTCATTTATATTGCGGCAATTCACAAGACAGTCATCTTATATTGTAAGGTAAGCCCCTTACAGTAATAGAGAGACAAGTTACTGGAAGTCTCCCAGCAGTCACAACCTAAAACAGGATAACTAAGGGTCAACTCAGGGTCAACTGATTCAGCTCTAACTATAAAATGCATCAAAAAAGAAAGTTTGGAGTCTCATCAGAGGAGAGTCTCTGTCTTCTGAATATAAACGGTGAGCTGGTTCCACAGGAGAGGGTCCTGGTAGCTGAAACTCTGCCTCCCATTCTACTTTTAAAACTCAAAGAACATCCAGAGTGATTCTCAACTTCTAATGAAGGACAGAGTTTTTAAAAAACTGAATCGTTGTTTGTGACTGGTGGAAATAACCTCTTTGGGCACAGGTAGATACAATCATACAATGAACATTCAGCTTTACTTTCAACTCTTACTTTAGAACACACATCTTCATCCCCTCTTTCACAATAATATGCTCATGCCAGCTACTAATGTGTTTCAAAGATTTGGACGAGGCAACAGAAATGTTCTTTGCTATCAACAACTGAAGAATGCAGTTAAGAAAAAGTTCCTACGCTTCACAGCCCTTTATAAGCACTTGCACATGTAAAAGTACACAAAGATGTACACTTGGGCCCCTCCTCAAATTCGAGTTGGTCTTTCCCTTTGGGCTCCTTGACTCCCCACTCAAACTAGCATTGCTTCCTGTCCAGGATGTGTACATCCTCATCATTGAAAGAGTGTCCACTGGCCTGTAGGAGTAGATAGACTGCAGAGTCCTGGCCTGCAGAGTCCTGGCCTGACGAGTCCTGGCCTGTGTTGTGCAATCCGCTTAGCCAGAGGTTGATTGGTTTTCATGTATAAATGTATAAATCATGGCAATCCTCCTGGTATATAACAGCGTACACTATATTGTATCAGCATTATGTAACAATTTGATAGCTTTGTGCACTGCAGTGGGTGGTGGGGGGCGGGGAGTTAAATCAATTTGATACCAACTGCGTTTACTAGAAAAAGCACAATGAAGTCAAACAAATGAAATACAGGTTTCACAACACACTGCACATAATTCAAATGGTTTTCAGTTAAACTACAAAGTTTTGTTTGGTTTTACTTCAGGGTTTCTACTGTGTCAAAAGCAACCACACCCTCTCCCTGAGGAGCTAGTACGCTTTCTCTGTATTAAAACCAGAGCATAGCTGTGTCAATACTGAATTACTAGAGTCATACCTACTGTAGGCATTTTAACACATGTGCATTATACCAGTACAAAGAAGTAAAACACAAAGAACATTTGAATAGAAAAAAAAAACATCAGTAAGTCCATGTTAATGTTATAAATTGCTTGTTCAGTATGTTGCTGTTTTGTTGTACCCGTGTACACGAATGGCACCGCGTGCTGCCTTCTGTGGTTATCACAGAGATGTAATCATCTCTGTCCTTCCCCAAGGTTAAACTAATCGAGTGTTACCATCTTGAATCAAATGGCAGAAATGGGGGAAAACTCACCTGTAAATAAATTACAAGAATGTCAACTCATGGATCCCAACTACTGTCAATATCTAAAAAAAAAAAAAAAAAAAAAAAATATGTGTTGACACTAGCAGTAAATTAAGTGAATAACTCTGTAATTGGCTTATATTCTTCTGGTTTTCTCTTTCAGAAGTGTCAGGCTTGACACATTGAACAAGTAGTCCAGCAGCCAATCTCAAGTGTCAGACTCAGTACCTTTTCTCTCTTTTTTGTATTTTATTTATTAGCTTACTTTGTTAAGTAGTTGTTCAATAGTGTTGGCTGTATTTCTGCAACACATTGTGTGTTCAGCATATCCACGTTTATGTACAAGCTTGGGAACCTCCAAGCCATACTACATATCAGTTGACTTTTCAAGAGAAAAAGAACAAATACACACCTACAACAAACAAGCATTAAAATGAGACTTTCTTTACACAAAAAACACTACCAGTTACAGCAAGTTAGGGCCCCATGCTTAGTGTGCCACCTGGTGAGGTACTCATGACTAATGCTGCATCACCATCAGTGGTAGCCATCTGAGAGAAATATTTATAAACAGACATGGTGAATTGTACCACTACATGCAGATCATGACCATTTATGATGATCAGAAGTGTAAACATAAGTACAAGTAGACGTATACAAACACTTGGGTACGACGGCTTGGTATAAATGCACTGGGTACCTCAAACAGCAATGCTTTCCTAAACCTAATGCAAGCATCTAATGAAAGTAAAACTATGCACTGAATGAACCTAGATTCAAAATGTGGCGTCAAAGTTCAGTCTCATGATTTATGCTCCCCCACCAGCTTGTTGATAGCCACGTTTAAAGCTACTATAAGAAATATAATTTGTACTTTTGAACAGCAATGTAGATCTATGGTGGACTTCCAAGTACAAACTTTTCTGTGTTGATTTTTGCTGGACTGGTCTTTGATAATAATCATCTGAATTTACAGCAAACACGAAGTGTCTTCATAGACTGAATGAAGAACCTGTTGTGTGTAATGTGAGCTTTATTGTTGTGTGACATAAGCTCCACAGTGATTGTCTATCTCTGTAGAGATACTAACAGAACAAACTTAACATATGAATTGTTTGGTGTATTAACAGAAATGGGAAGAAAGAGCATTTTGTGTGTGTGCATGTCATTTACTGAAGTCGCATATGCCCGGGGCCTCTAACCAAATATTGATAGAAAGACTAATATTACTTGTGGTTCCTGGGATAATTAAAAGTAAAACGGCAGGCAGAGCCTTCATCTTCCAGGCCCCTCTTCCGTGGAACCAACTCCCAGTTTGGATTCAAGAGACAGACTCTATCTCTATTTTTGAGATTAGGCTTAAAACATTTCTAAAGCTTATAGTTAGCTGGACCCTCCCTTAATTACACTGCAATAGGCTAGGAAGCTAGGCTGCTCCCTTCATTGGCTTCCTGTTAAATCCAGAATTCAAAATCCTGCTCCTCACATACAAGGTCTTAAATAATCAGGCCCCATCTTATCTTAATGACCTTGTAGTACCATATCACCCTATTAGAGCACTTCGCTCTCGCTCTGCAGGCCTACTTGTTGTTCCTAGAGTATTTAAAAGTAGAATGGGAGGGAGAGCCTTCAGTTTTCAGGCCCCTCTTCTGTGGAACCAGCTTCCAGTTTGGATTCGGGAGACAGACACTATCTCTACTTTTAAGATTAGGCTTCAAACTTTCCTTTTTGCTAAAGCATATAGTTAGGGCTGGACCAGGTGACCCTGAATCCTCCCTTAGTTATGCTGCAATAGACGTAGGCTGCCGGGGGATTCCCATGATGCATTGAGTTTTTCCTTTCCAGTCACCTTTCTCACTCACTATGTGTTAATAGACTTCTCTGCATTGAATCATATCTGTTATTAATCTCTGTCTCTCTTCCACAGCATGTCTTTATCCTGTCTTCCTTCTCTCACCCCAACCGGTCGCAGCAGATGGCCCCGCCCCTCCCTGAGCCTGGTTCTGCCGGAGGTTTCTTCCTGTTAAAAGGGAGTTTTTCCTTCCCACTGTCGCCAAAGTGCTTGCTCATAGGGGGTCACATGATTGTTGGGTTTTTCTCTGTATCTATGAAGCGCCTTGAGGCGACTTTTGTTGTGATTTGGCGCTATATAAATAAAATTGAATTGAATTGAATTGAATTGCTTGAGGTGTCTGTTGTTGTGATTTGGCCCAAATAAAACTAAACTGAATTCTAAATTCAAAACATCATCCAGTGCCTAATGAGCTGACTTAAACAGCTATTCTTTGTATTGCAGGCTGCGGGGCAGGCACTGTATCCAATAACCAAACAGTTAGAGTTTGGTTTAGATGACTGGGAAAACATCTACGCCAAACAAAGTCAAATGCAGCAAGCTTGTAAAACAGAGACGTTATTAGAGGGTGCAAAGAGAAGTAACCAGCATTTAGACAAAAAATGTCTCACATGATGTCAGCAGGTACTTTTGACCCATTCAGTCTTTTATTGTGTATTATTTACAGGGATAGCATATGATTTATGACTCATGATTAGCATAATCGTGAGTCTTAGGCAGCACGGTGACACGGTGGTTAGCACTGTTGCCGCACAGCAAGAAGGTCCTGAGTTCAATTCCACCATCAGGCCGGGGTCTTTCTGTGTGGAGTTTGCATTTTCTCCCCGTGTTTGCGTGGGTTCCCTCCGGGTACTCCGGCTTCCTCCCACCATCCAAAGACATGTAGCTTGTGGGGATAGGTTAATTGGATAATCCAAATTGTCACTAGGTGTGAATGTGCGAGTGAATGTGAGTGCGAATGGTTGTCTGTCCCTGTGTGATGGCCCTGCGACAGACTGGCGACCTGTCCAGGGTGTACCCTGCCTCTCGCCCTATGACAGCTGGGATAGGCTCCAGCGCCCCCCGCGACCCTGAAAATGATAAGAGGAAGCGAATGGATGGATGGATGGATGGATTAGCATAATACCGGGTTTTAGCATCATCGATCAGCTGATAAAGCACTAGGTTACTTTTCACATACAGTATACAAGCACTCCTTTCCCATCAGCACTGCTTTGGTGGAGAAGACGTGTGACCAATGTGTAAAATTTTGATTTTATTTACAGCAGAACACAGGAAACATGTTGAATGTTTAAACTGAGAAAATCTGTTTATCCAGCACATCCCACAGATAACTAACTCTCATTGCTGTGCTCCTCAAACCATTCCTGAAGCATTGTGTATTCTGACACCTTTCTATCAGAACCAGCATTATCTTTTTCATCAGCAGCTCGTCTGTTGGATCGGACCACACGGTGCCACTCAAGCCTTGGCCACTCATCACCCTGTCCCTGGTTTACCACTGTTCTTTCCTTGGACCACTTTTCATAGATACTGACCACCACAGACTGGGAACACCGAACCAGAGGTACAGATTTAGAGATGATTTGACCATTCCAATTTGACCATAATTTAACAAACTCACTCAAATCCTCATGCTTGCCCATTTTTCCCGCTTCTAACACGTTGAGGATAAAATCTTCAGTTGCTCCCCAGTGTGAGATAGTATGACTCAGTTTGAACACTGTTTCTGTGTTCGGTTGTGAATAAACATGATTTTATGAGAATCATAAATATCTTTACATTGTTTTATTTACATAATACACAGAGTGATGAAGCTATTCTGGCAGATCTTGCAGTGTTAGTGATTCATGAGTCAATCAATCGTCAATAAACTCAATAAACTCAAAACAACACTGGTCAACACAGTCACATCACAGCATGGTTGTGCATGTCATCTACCAGAGCCCTTTGCGTTCTGCATCATCTGATTCTAGGACTACAGTCTTCTGGACAGAGACCTCTGATGCTGTGCCTGAAATCTGCCGGAGCCACTTTTTCAGTTTGGGGGTTACAGCTGCTAATTTTCCTATTAACACTGGGATCATATTAGACTAAGGAAACACATTGAATTAAAAAAAAAAAAGAACTTGATAAAAAGATGAACAATGAAAAAAACAGAAGGTCTGTTTAGACAGAAAAGTTTTTAACTGCAGCTAAACAGAGGAGGTTCTGTTCCCGAACACTGGAGCCACACACTGCAGGCCTCGGTCCTCTCAGTTTTCTGAGTAAAGACAGCGAGCAGCAGTGTATTTAACAGGAAGCTGAAATATTTAGTCTGGAGCTCTGTATGCAAGTATGAGAATTTCAAAACAAATTCTAAAATAAACTGGGAGCCATCATAAAAACAATAAAATCAGCGCAATGTGAACTTGCTTGCTATAGTACGTTTGGTTTCTGGTTGCAACATTTTTTCTAGCTTGTAAGGATGAAAGCGACAGTTTATCTAAGTTGGTAAACGGAGGATTACAATAATCTTGACACAACGACATGAAGGACCAGTTTTCCGCAGTTTAGAGGGGCAGACTGTAGCTTGCAATCTAGAAATGTTCCTTAAATGAAAGAAACAGCAACACAAGGTAGATTTCATATGTGATTAATGCCCAGAGAGGAAGCATACATGACACCAAGACGATAGTTACACCATCGTGTAACTATCCATCTGCAAATGCTTTGCTTTTTTATATAAATAGCATTGCGTGTGTAAACTTCAGAACAAGTGAAAATTTAAAAATAAAAGTTCAAATGTTTTTTTGACATATTATTTGGCGATATTATTAAAATTAATATTTTAATAATATTGCATAATATCCTTTGCACCTTTTATCACTTTGATTTGCACCAAAGCAGTTAAAATGTATGATTTTTTTTCCTAACTGCACAGACTGATATCCTGGCTTCGTGTTATACTGTGATGATCCAGTATGCCCTTAAGATAAACAATGGATTAACCTTAGGACTAGGGATGGGTATCGTTTAGGTTTTATCCGATACCAGTACCAAACCGGTACTTTTGAAACGGCGCCAGTGCTTAAACGGTATTCAAACCAGTGCTTGAACCGGTGCTTAAAGAATGGAGAACACAAAATTGGTGTTCCAAAAACCTCTCATGTTCAGCTGTTTTTTTGTAAAAAGATAACAATGTTAGCCTGTTCTGCAGCTATAGGGGATTTATGGCATCACTCTTAGCTGGAAGCAGTGCTTAAACAATGGAAAAAAAAAACTTTGTCCAAAAACCTCTCATGTTTAGCTGTTTTCCACTTTTTCTTTGGTCATTTTAGCCTTTTTGGCCAGGGTGAAGGGAGTATCTGCCATCAATCAAGAAGACAGCCGCCCAGATAGCAAGACGACATTGAATTGATGTTGATTTTTCATCCGATCCGTCGTTATGGTCAGGGTTGAAATGCCACTGTTGTAACAACATTGAAATACTGTGGTAAACCGACGATCTTACTATAGGGACGTTGAAATGATGTTGATTTACCGTTGGGTTTTTTTTCATTGATATTTGATCTATTTGTAGTCGACCAGGTGACAACAACAACGTCGAGAAAACGTCTATTTATAGTTGACCATCATTCCGCGCAGGTCACCATCAAAAAGCCATCGATTTGTAGTTGAGCGTTAAATTGCATTGCAACTGAGCGGGTATAAAGTATGGAGGACCACAAGAGCCAGGCGCATCGAAATAAAAAATTCTGAAAAAAAAAACATTTTCGAATTGCACTTTAATAAACTTAATTTCAAAAATCTTTTTCAAATTGCACTTCAATAAACTGCATTTCAAAAACCTTTTTCCAATTGCACTTTAATAAACTGCATTTCAAAAACCTTTTTCCAATTGCACTTTAATAAACTGCATTTCAAAAACCTTTTTCCAATTGCACTTTAATAAACTGCATTTCAAAAACCTTTTTCCAATTGCACTTTAATAAACTGCATTTCGAAAACCTTTTTCCTATTAGAACCAGCACTGAGGCCTGTTACATTTATACAGTGTTAGAGCAACGGCTGCAACCTACAGTCTTTAAACTAGCGATTAAAATGCTGACAGTAAACTCGTCAGTCCAGATGTTACCACATTACTTTGTGATACTTAAGAGTTAAAACAACTGAGACAGGCTGATTAAAATAACAGCTGTCAGTTCTCACATTTAATATATCAAGACTGGAGATCACACTACTGATTTCAGTTCATTTAATATGTGAGTGCACAGATTCATTCTCAACTGGACATAAATGATGATCAAAGGTTGTATATATGATGAATTCATCAAATCCCAGCCTCTAAAACAGTGCGCTGACTCTTAGCTTTGAATGTCCAGTATATTCTAATCAGTGCAATTTCAGCATTCACTGAACCTACAGTATCTACACCGGTGTGGCAAATGTGTGGTAAAGATACAGATAATGAAATTTAATTATACAATATACATCATGAAAAACAAAAGCTGAAATTGATTCAGTTTAGTACTTTTCTCTGTATGCTCTGTGATTATAAAGGCCTTAAATTCTGTGATATATACTGTAAATGATTTTCACAGAGGTCAGAAGTAGTTAAATCACTGCTGATAGTCTGGTTGTTTATATTTTCACGTTTTTGTGTCTGTAGGGCTGTTTGATGACGGTTTGGACTCCTCTGGGAGATGAGGACACACCCACGTCTGTTCCATACTGCAGCCATTGATGGTGTTACGGCTCTGAGTCAGCTTTGGGGCATCAGACGCACACACTGGAAAACCAGCAATGTAACAGGCCTCAGTGCTGGTTCTACTAGTCTGAGCTGCTTCCAGCTTTATTTGTGAAGAGCACAGCAGCTTACAAAACACGTAGCTAGCTCGTACAGCTGCGACGTAAAACTTTCATAAGCTAAGATGACCTTAAAATAACGGGGCTACATGCGGTGATGCTAGCGTTAGCCATGTTAGCACGTTACCTTCACAGGTGGTCAGACTGCATAAACAGGCACTCAGTCAGAGGCTGTGCTCTCCGTTTCGCTGCAGGGTCCCTTCATTCTTCACATATCCGTGTCGAGCCGAGTGTAAATCCCGAGGCTGAACGGCCTTTGTACAAGCACACACGCTTCTTAGCAGGGCGAAGCTATGAGCTAGAAAAATCCAGGCTGGCAGACAGCCTGTGTCTGACCAACCAATCAGAGATCTCCTTACATCCCACGGTGTGGCTAATATGAATAACAGCAGGATTTTTAAAATGAAGTTGTTAATCCAACTGCTAATTGACTATGTGCACGTTAGCATATGCTACTTCCGGTGCGGAAAGTCCTGTGGGGAGCTTTGTTTCCGGTGTCCTATTCGCGCCCTGTTTACGGTCCAAAACAAGTTAAGCAAATAAATAAATAAAGCGGCGATTTACATTTCTATAGATGTCTCGGGCATTTACCCAATATATCTGTAAATGAAGTTCATCGACTTGTCATATTTTTCCCCCACGCCTCAGGGGAAAAGAGAAAATGGATTCAAATGTTATATTTCTCAGCTGTCCCTCATTTATCGCGGTGTTATGTTCTAAAAATAACCAGTGATAGGTGAAATCAAGTAGCCAATTTTATTTTTTGACGGTGCAAAACGTTTCGTGTACATCGTGGACATACAGCACTGCACTTCAGAGTCACACTGCTAGCGATAGCAGCGATTCTGTACTGTACAGGAGAGACGGAGGAGATCGTCTGCAGCGATCAGGACGCAGGACGTAAAAAAGCATGCAAACTTGCACTAAAAAATCTGCGAAACAGCGAGGTGAAAGGTGAACCGCGTTATAGCGAGGGACCGCTGTAATTTTGAAGGTAAGTCACAACATACCCTTCGTAAATACTAATGTATAGAAACCGTTACCAGCAAGCATTAATTTTTTGTGTGGCTTTTTTTCACGGTTTGTTAACATGCTGTGTGTGTGTGTACTTGACTAGCTGATATCGACATAACGGGGAAAACATCTGGTTTGACTATTGTTCACCTGTAGTTTGAATGCTGAACATTTGCCTGTTTAAATCATAAGACCAGTCACTATACAGAGATGTGCTTCTGAATGTGGACGATGTGTCTTCTGCTGCAGTTCTGCTTGTGTTGAGTGATGTAAACAACTGATCAATCTAAACTCTTTAAACGTCAAAATTGATCATTAGATTTTTATGACACAACAGTGGTGAGTGTTCCCACTTTCTCCTCTTTGTAACTTAACGCGATCGTTCCGTTTTCGAGTTTTGGACATCAATTTTGGAGTATATCTTTGCAGTAGCGATTGACCGCAAAGTAAAGCTACCGGAAATGTACAACCCCACATCCGGTCTCAAACCAGGAAGTTAGCATTTTGTCGTGCACAGGGTCCATCCAACTGCTAATCCACATGTTAATCCCTGAGCGAACAGGAAAGGGAAATGGATTTTGAAATGCAGTTTATTAAAGTGCAATTTGAAAAAGGTTTTTGAAATGAAGTTTATTAAAGTGCAATTCGAAATTGTTTTTTGAAATGAAGACTTAAAAAGCATTTTAAAAATCAGTTTATTAAATTGGAATTCAAAAATGAATTTACAAATGCACATTTTATTCTACAATTCATTATTTAAGCACAGAATTTTTTATTTCGATGCGCGTGGCTCTTGTGGTCCTCCATAATAAAGTACCGGAGAAAGTAGATTTATTGTTTTTTTTGTTATCAATGACTTTGGTCTAGTTCACCAGCTTTAAAAAAAATCGTGTCGCCGTGCAATTTATGTATAGTTGACCGGGAAATTAAAGCAGCGATCACTTGGACTATTCCGCAGCACCCCTCTCACAGTGGTACATCCCTCCAGGTAACTATTGTCTTGTACAGTAGAGCGGGACATTATATTTACTGTCAGCAGAATTGACCGGAGAAGGCATGAGTTCATGCACTGCACTGGCCAGCACCATGATTAGTATAAGGTAAGAATGAATGAATTTTCTTCTATTCGTTATTTCCACTGTTGCATTTGAATAACAGTAAAAAACTCGTTAATGTTTCGGACAAAATAGGAGCCCGAAATTGTGTCTACTTTCATCTTACAATCTGGCAACAAATAAATTGCACTGCGAACAAAGTCTATCAACAAAGAAAACATTTTCGTTTAATACTTTTCCGTTATATTCCCTTACAAAGCTAGCCTAACGCTTCGAGGGTTCCTTTGTTCTTGCCGTCGCCTCGGCGCTTGACCCAGACTTTCGCTCTGTAGTTGCTTTTTAGCATAGTATTACAAAAAATTGTAAATCTGTGATAGATGATTGATCAACTTAAAGGTAACTGTATAAATGTGTTCAATGACTTTGTTACTTTTAATGATTGGAGAGCACCCGCTTCAATTCGCACTCAATTCAAACTTTACGTTGCACGCTCAGTGGAACGTAAATGAGTTGGGGTGGCTGTAGCTCAGGTGGCAGAGCGGATCAGCCACTAACCAGAAAGTCGGTGGTTCAATCCCAGGCTGCTCCAGTCTGCATGCCAAATATCCTTGGGCAAGATACTCTCCGATGCATCCATCGGAGTGTGAATGTGTATGAATGTTAGATGCTTAGAAGTGATTGGGTGAATGAATTAGCTGTATAAAGCGCTTTGAGTGCTCGGACAGAGTAGAAAAGCGCTATATAAGAACCAGTCCATTTACCATTCACCTACCTTGCGTTTGCACCTTTTGTCCACACATAAACTGCGTTTTCGTTAACTGAAAACTGAGATTTTTAAAGACGCCAGGGTGGATATTTTCAAAAACTCAGTTTTAGCATTTACGTGTGGACGAGGAAAATGGAGTTGCCTATATACATTTTAAGCTATTATTTATTATTTAGTTCAGTCAATAGATCAAGTTTTGTAGTGACTATGAAATATATTCTAATTATCTGTTTCCTGTTTATCCTAGACAGGGCAAAAAAAAGACTCCAAATCAAAAAAAAGATAAAAATGAAAGACTGGTGCATTGTGCAGTTCAGCACTGGTGGTACACTTTTAGCAGTTAGAACAACTTATACTTGAATGCAGAATGTTACACCATCACTTATGGATATATTAGTTTTTCACCTCTCACTGCTTAAGCCATTAATCTTTCTAGAATTGTTCTTTGAAACATATGCGACCTCACAAAAGATATTAACTATGCTGTCAGACCTGACCAGAGCAGTTAATGAACTCCGTGAGGAGGTCAGGCCATCCGCCATCCCTGCTGCAATGAATCGGTAGATGCTGGGGTACTGCCTCTGGATTTGCCCTTGCACAGCACTGAGGAGCTAAACAATGCAGAGGCAGCTCTTCAATCACAAGAGGCAAATAAGGCAATGGTAAGTATATAAAGGTTATGTACACTTTGTAACTATAAAGTGTAATAGCTGTCAGATGTGATTTAAATACATAACGACGGCATGTTGATTAAACACACAAGCACTTGCATACACATTTAAGACATGAGACACGCTAATTCCATCTCTTAAAATGTGTCTATAGGTGAGACGCTTTGCCTTGATTGGAGGGACCACACTGGAGGTGCGAGTCTGCCGTGTAATGGCTTATGCCATTACAAACGAGCTGGCCTCGGTACTCAACTGGGCAGGGGAAAAAACCAAGGACCAGACAAAGCAAAAAAGGGCATTTAAAGAGACAGTGTTGTGCAGATGCATATTTGGTAAGTTTTCCCTTTTGTTGTAGTTTTATGAGCCTAAAGTGAACAATAAAGGGATCAATTGATCTGCTGGGTGTGTTTCACATTTCCTATGTCCGGTTTTTGCTATATTACTTGATCTTTCTTAATAACAAGACTTTCATGTCCGGTTAATCTGGAGATGGAGTCTTTGGTCTTCAGCCCCATGTTTATTTTGTTTTAAAATGCGGAAGTTTGCAGATTTACGCCTGGTGACTTTCATGTTTATCAGCCTAAGAGTTTACATACTTTCTCCCCACTGAAGACAGTTAACAAGAGCTTATTCATGTGCTCTAATTAACTTTTTTTGTTTGTGTGTGTGTGTGTGTGTGTGTGTGTGTGTTTATTTTTGTCCTAGATGGCCTGACGCAGCAGGTAGGGGCGAACTCCGAGTTTGTCTTTGCACAAGCAGTCCAGACATGGCTCCGATACTCCCCAGATCGTATGGGTGGCGCAGGACGCACATCATCCATCCCCGTCCCAGAGTAAAAATTACAAACTTATGTGAAACATAGAAATGTAAATGGGAAACTGTCTTTTAATGAGCAAACAAAACATGTCTATTGACCTTTTTTTGTTTAGTTTTTTTTTCTCTGTTACATCACATACAATGCTTTCTTATTTTAGGATATTGATATTGACATGATACATTGTGAGACATTTTTTTAATAAAGGGTGTCTAATTTGAGGAATAAGTACAATTATGTGTTCAGGTCAGGGGTGTCAAACTCAATTGCACAGGGGGGCAAAACTCAAGGCACACTTTACGTTGCACGTTACACTAAAACAATGGTTTTTTAAACATAAATATGAATAAAAACAGACAGGAACATTATGCCAGATTAAATAAACTTTAAAAAATAAACTTTAAATATTTTGCTCTTCATAAAAATAAATCCTGTCAAAATTATGCAAGTTAGAAATATGAACATGCTGCCAAAAACCCCAGAAGAAATAAATGAAAGCACACACAAGGTTGGAGCCGCATGTAGACGGAGCTGAGGCGTTGCTTCAGGAATGGAACTAATAAACTGTGCGGGCCATTCAGTGTCGTACTTTCCCTCAAGTGTATCATTACACTGCAGCTCCATCTGAATCTGCACAGGTGCAGTTCAGTTCAGCAAAGTCCGCTGACTTGGTTCAACATTACTTGGCAACAGGGAAAGTGAGGCAGGTTGCACTGGTGCATTTGTGACAGCTTCACTTGAAATGCTTTCACCGCATCATACATGCCATGTCCATGAACTGACAGGTTTCCTTGCTGAGCTCAAAAACTCTATTGAGAATTTTTATCCCAACTCAGCCAACGGTCCTCTGCATGATAAGGAATGTCGGCAAACTCTGAATCTATTTCCCACATAAAAGACTGAAATTGATGGTGATTTAAACTTTTAGCTCAGATAAAATTTACGGCCTGCGTTACAGTGATCATTACATGCTCCATTTTTAGGACTTTACCACACAGCCTTTCCTGGTGTATGATGCAGGGATATGCTGTTAACTCACCGGTACAGTTCTCCTCCTGCATCTTTACTCGCATCCTGCGGACTAGTCCACTTTTTTCACAGCACAACACCAGCGCTCCATCTGTTGTAAGTCCAACAAGTTTGTCCCAGGGCAGTTTCATGTCGGTTACACTTTGACATACGTTTTAAAAAATGTCTTTTCCTGTCGTTGTCCTGTGCATCGATTTAATGTTCAACCCTCTCCACAGACGAAGATGGCCAGCTGTGCAATGTCCATCATGTCTGTACTTTCATCCACAGCAAGAGAGTATGCAATAAAGTTTTGTCTGACACAAGACGTCGCACACCTTCATCATGCAGCTCTTCAGAGTGGTACCGGGCTGATTTGGCTCCTCTGCTATAATAAAACTTGCTTTCACTTTGTGATTTTGCTCTGGTGAAAAAAGTCTGCTGAAATGTCAGATTCTTCTTTAGCTCTTCTACTTTCCCTAGTTTCTGCTCTGCATTTAGGTTTTTCAGCTTATCCTGACATTTTGTCTTGTAGTGCCGTCTTATATTAAATTCCTTAATTGCAGCCACATTAGCTCCACTAATAAGACACACGGGTTTACCAGCAATGTCTGTAAACATATATTCAGTCACCCACTGGGGCTGAAACGCTCTGCTTTCAGAATCAAGTTTTCTCTCCACCATTGTGAGCGGCTAGCTTCAATAACAGAAGTTTGACTAGATTAATGCGGGAATGTTCCCAGGTAGCCTAGCGGTCAGCAAGGAGGCTGCAGCGCTGCATTATTGGATCTGTAGTTAGTATATTATTAGCACCTCATATGCATAACAATAATAGTACATCTATATAAAAGGATCTCGCCGGCCGGATATAAATGTACGCCGGGCCGGATGTGGCCCGCGGGCCTTGACTTTGACACATGTGGTCTAAGGACACTACCTTGTGACGTAGGTAGGTAGTGTCCTTATGAGCATCCTTCCCCTGAATTCGGACACAGCCATGGTAGGTGTGTTTTATCATGATTCATATAATAGTGATGACAGATTTTTAGACTAATAGTTAGGCTAACACACTTACCGCTCATCTTTTCTTTCCTCACAAAGCCGATAGATCCTGCACTTCTTTTAAGTGTCTTCCAGCGCAATTCTTAGCATATTTTGATTCCTACAACTGGTCCGTCCGGTTATTGTCTCCCCAGAGACATTGCTGGTGTTTTCCTATGTTGCAGTCCGTTTGGCCTCTCACGGCCACCGTAGTTTTAAGTAACTATCTGATCATTTTTAAAATTAAGCAGGACTAGTTCATGTTCATACCGCATTACAATGGTAAAACAATTATTCATTTTCATAGCACTTTTTGAGATTGTTAGAGACATATCCCTGAATTTGTTTTATTTTATGAAGCAAAATTTTGAAAGGGTTAGATTATGTTTTCAGTATGAACTCACTAAAAACAATTCTGAGGAGATTTATATTTGTCATGGTCCCTGTGCCTCACCAGCTGATCCTGTATTAGGCAACATGTTCTCTCTCTCTCTCTCTCTCTCTCTCTCTCTCTCTCTCTCTCTCTTGCCGGGGCGGTGCTCATTATGGGCTCCCGCCCCTGGCCCACGCACCTGCTGCCTATCGGGATGATCGCAAGGCCGATTTAAGACGGCAGTCAGTCTCTCAACCATTAGTGAGTTAAACTCCGTAAAGTTGTTTCCGTCTGTTCGTCATTAACCCCCGTTCTGTGTGCAGATCTACCCCGGAACTTTCCCTGCCTGCCTGTTTCCGTGTGGACGAGTGAGTGGATTTGTGTTTCCCCAGTGTGGGGAGTGAAGAGAGAGAGCCTTTGGAGTGTGTCTGATTCCCGTCTTTCCCCTCACATACCC
The DNA here is from genome assembly GCF_056152115.1 of Neolamprologus brichardi. Lineage (NCBI taxonomy): Eukaryota > Metazoa > Chordata > Actinopteri > Cichliformes > Cichlidae > Neolamprologus > Neolamprologus brichardi. The sequence goes on from NW_028270136.1 coordinate 2,280,879, forward strand.
CGGAACCCTGGACCCCCCCTCCCCTCCCTCCAGCACGTTGTAAATAGTATCACCAGGTGTCGTTGTGTAAATAAACTGATTGTTAACTCTGCAAAGATTCCCGGTCTGCGCCTGAGTCCATTAACTAAAACGTGACAATATTCAGACATCTGCAAAGTTAGTCTCAAAACAGCATGTTTATCCATGTTCAATATTTGTTCATGTAATAACAATCTTTCAGTTTACATTTCTCGAGGAGCAGAAATTCTACAAAATTCTATAATTACTGGGGAGCAAGAAAAACTCAAATGATCGACTCTCAAATTAATGATAGTTATATTAAGTTACATTTTCTTACTCTTTTCTCAGTTATTATCTGATCATTAATTGATAGTGTTTTTTAAGCAAGACTAATGTATGGCGAGCCAGGTCTTAGCTGTCACAACAGGGTAAATGTGTGCCCTTTCAAAGCCGTTGAAGTCAGTGGATGTACTGAGAGAATAAGCCCCCATGTTATCAATAAGAAGCCAGTCCCCCACGTGCAACTCAGGAATCCAGCAGCTTTCGGTGACTTTGTCAATGCTGTCGCAGGTTGGACCCCAGATAACAGAGTAGTATCTCGGTTCACTGTTGTCAACAGCCTGTAAAAAGGAAAGCAAATGAAATATAAAATCCTAATCGCACTCTCACAATCTAACCATGTGAATTCCATACAATACCAGGTTTAGTTGTAATGAGCTATAAGTAAAAAGTCTATGTTTATCTTTTTTTCCAAGCAATGAGATTTAAATTTAACAATTCAAGATGTAGTAAGACCTTAGTCCCATTGAGTAACAAACAAAAAAATGCGTGTTATCTGACTGATTCACAAGTTGTTGTTCGGTATAACCAAGTGAATTCATTTGCAGAGCTGATGATGCACCAAAAAAATCCCTGTGATTGTGTTGGATGTTGCAGTCTGTCGAGGATTACAATGATGATGCAAACTTGTCTGCAAAAACACACTCAACAGTGAGTAGTAGTGAAATGTTGTAAAGATGTAAATACAAACAGTTTGCCTTTCACAACTTGTTGGTTACAGTGATACAGTACAATACTTACTTTGAATGCAAACAGTCTTCCATTTTTAGTTTGCATCACATTGTTCACAGTTTAACATCAACTGTATGGTTTGCAGAAAAATTTGTGTCTTCTGTATAAACGATGGGCCACTATGGCAACTGCTACTGACCTGTCCCTGGGACAGCAACCTCCCACAACCACTTCCCAACCCATCAGGGAATACTTTTTCCATTGCAGTTGGTGGCTAAAAGTGGGACACTAAGCATCTCTAGGCCTAGGCATGACTAGAGCTTAAGTAATCAATTTACCAGCAAACTCCAGTAGCTATTTGAAACCTGTTGAGGTACACTCAATCTTTCCTAGTGATCGTGGTTGCCAGGCAGCCACCAACCAGTTTTTAAGGCCTTTGTGACTTAAGATTAAAAAGGAAGCTTATGGAGGTCTCATTCTGAGTTCTATTAGTAAGTTGTGCTGTTCATCAATATTGATCAACAGCACATCTTAAATGTCAGTAACATAAACATATATTAATTGCCTAACTGTAACCATGACTTCAATGTACATGGTATGCTATAACCACAATCTTACCAACTTTACCACAAGAAACTGGATATAAACACACACTCAAAAGTATGGTGATTTTATATTATTTACCCTAAGAGGCCATGGTTCAACCTTGGCGTGGGCAGGATCATTGATAAGGCAGTTTAATGATCCGTATACTCCATCATTGATGTAGTATATCATCATCTTCTCAGAGCTGTAGTCCTTCCGATCTGATAAGCATTTACCTTTATATTTGAAATTAAATTCAATTTAAATACAAAGGCACATCATTATGGAGTATTTAATTTGCTTTAAACTGCATATCTGTACATTTACCACTGCGTTCATCTGTGTCTTCAACTCTTTTGGCAATGACATTTACTGCCAGTGTAAAGGCTGAGTCGACATAGAATCGGCCTGGTTCTGCGATGATCTCCAACCCATTGGCAGGTGGGAATAATTCATCCAGTGCTTTATTAATGACTTCTGAAAACTAAGAATGCAAAACACATTAGGTTAATGGATATTGCTGAGCTATTAATACTTCTGACATTTTCTTGACACTTTAAGATGTTCTGTAGCGATTAGTACCTCTGACCTCAAAGGCAATACCTCTGCCTTTGAGGTCTCTACCTGTGCTTCTATGAAGTACAAGAGATTGGTGATTCTAAATTGTGGTAGATAAACATTCAGAATGAAAAATACTAAGGATAGAGTTTGTGTGATATTCTAGACAACAACAAAAAACAAATGCATATACAAAATATGCTGTCTTTATGCTGCTGATGAATTACTTTTCCTTGGGAACTCACCTCTCTTCTCAAGACAGTAACACGTATAGGTAGTTCCAATCTATATCACACTACTCTATAAGCTGTAGTAATCAGTAGTTTTACATTAAAATGATTGATTTGAGGCCGAACCAACAAGGTCCCCTTCGCAAACAAGAGAAAAGATGAAGGAAAGCGATAACGTGACCAGCATCTGAACAGAATGATGTCTGTCACCAGGGCAGTCAGGGCTCTAACACATAACTAAATGTACATATGCTTGTTTATTCCAGATATTATCACAATTAAAAGGAACAACTCATTGTAAGTTAAAATTCTGCCAACCAATGTTATGTTTGAATGTCCTAAACACGTTCCCTCTGTCTTGTACAGTGTTTTTATTAATAATACCTCCTCAAATTTAACTTCAATGAAGTCTTCTGTCCCAGAAAAGCCTCCACCAATATCCAAGAGGCGCATCTGGAAGCCCGCTGAATTCTGCAAAGATATAATCTGTTTAAACTTGAGACTTTGCCATGTAGGGTTTAGCTGAGAAGACTTCTGCTTTGTATATATTAATACCATTGTTTCAATAGTTTCCTGATTAGTTTGTGGGCTCAGTCACTCATTTCAGGTCATACTGAATACAACATTAAGTCCATTTTATAAACTTGGGTCATTTTAAGTTACAGAAATGAGGAGTGTGTGCAGTGTCACAGTTACATTCTCGCCTTGCATCATCACATTGGTCTTTACTTTAGCATTAATATGAGCACTTGATCACAATAAGATAAAACTTTCAGTAATATTTCATAATTTAAATCAGATCCTTAAAGCAATACTGAATGAGTCATTAATAAAGACATTAAAAAATACCTTGAAAGTGGTAAATTTAACAACTGATCATCACAACCAATCCATATTAGTGGCAGTTATTCAAAATTAAATGTACAGTACAGTATTCTTATAAAGGTTTGTTTGTGCAGCAATAACTTACTGCTATATCAAAAGCATATCGAGCATCTGTGATAGCCTGCTTGAAGGCCAAACTTCCAGTGCACCCACTGCCTACGTGGAAGCTGACCCCAATCACCTCCAAGTTCAGCCGTCTGGCACATTCCAGCAGTTTACTAACTGAGGACAGTCTGACTCCAAACTTTGCATTGAGTCTTAGGAGAGATTTGGAGTCGTCCACTGCAATTCGCATTACTAGCCTACAAAATGCATCCAGACATTAATAGTCAATACTCTCAAAAGACATTGCATAAAATGCTGAAACATATTAGCAGTTGCTTACTTACTTGGCTTGAGGATGGGTAAGAGAGATTTTTAAAAGTTCCTCCTCATTATCAAAAGTCATTAAGTTCACTCGGTGAGTGCGGGCATATCTGATGTGGGACCATGGTTTGGTAGGATGGGCATAAATGATCTTATCAGGGGTAACTCCAAGGGACAGGGCCAGCTCGATCTCACCCTGCGTCAGACAGAGATGTGCTTCACATGAACAAACTCACAAGAACATAAACAGAATCCCCAAATCATCTTTGAAACACTGGTACCTTGCTGGCACAGTCAAAACCCGTGTCCAGAGCGATGAGCATCTTGATAACTGCTGGTGTGTTGTTGCACTTTACTGCATAGAAAGGTTTGACCCGAGGCAACCTAGTGATCCACCTGTTGTGCTTTTCTAATATATCATCAAGATTTAACACATGGAATGGCTCATCTTTGCCCTGAAAAAAGAAACATTTTATTTCAAAGATATCAAAAATCTCTGGTGTATTCACCACACTAGGGATGTGGTGTGCCGCTAGTCGACAAGATGAATTATGTCATTGTTAACATTTTAATTGATTCAGTAAATTATTGTGTACGTAATGTTATGCAGCCATCTGCCACCAGATGGCTCATCGTTGTCGAGAAATGCCATAAATCTGTTAATCTAGGCCTGATCTTTTTGTTAATACGATCAGAATGCGATATAAGCGGCAGAAATGGTAGATGACAAGAATGTGATTAATGGTTTCAAATGCCTTTGTTTAATGAGTTTTTGACACAAAACAGATCAAAAGTTTAACATTTTAGACCCTTTTAGACTCGTTAATTAGTCCAATTTTTTACTTTAGTCAAAATTAGAAATTAATCACCAGGAACATCCCTAGCGATAACCCTTGCCTTGCATGTGTTAATTGTTTAGGCACAAACAACCTTGATGTTTGAAGGCTTTCAGTGACTTAAAATGATGCCCCTGAAGTATGGTAACAAAGTATTTGTACATCGTTAATTCTCATATCTTATCATAATCATCATTGCCTCGGTATGAGGAATAATAATCTCTGAAATATAAGGTTTCACAGAGGTCAGGGACATTGCTAAAACTATCAGAATGGGCTTAAGTTAGTGGTAAAAGAAGTGGAAAAACTTGATGCACAAATATTCTTGCATGATGCCTCTGATACTCACCTGTGAACCAAGCTCTTTCACCTTTGTGTCTATCACATCAGTGATGCTCCTTCCACTGTCCAGGATTTCAATGTCATCATTTTCAGGGGAAAAAACACGCACCATTGATTCATTTATGGTAGCTGCAGGTGTCAAGAGCAAAGGCACGTATAAAGAAAAAGTGTTACACAATGTGAGATGTCGGAAAGTATGAGAAAGAGAGAAGGGAAAAGGTGATGCATTTGAGAAATGAGTATAAACGGAGCTGTTCAGGAAGGTTCAGTTTTTTCCTCTAGTTTCCTGCGAATGAGAAAACAGTGACTTTGGAAGACGGAATTTTGTCATTCACAGTCAAAAAATTCAGGGAGAAGTGGATTAACCACTGTGCAAGCACTGTGGACTTGTAATTTGGGGTATTTTCTGTACTCATTTTTGCAGTGTTGGAGGACTTTGGAATAAATCATTGCTGCCCGATTCGGACTTCATCAGGTGCAGCCGGGAGAGGACTGCACGACTGGCCAACGTGTACTTTCTTTTCCCTCTGTCATTCATCTCAGGACCGGTATCAGAAGTCAGTATTAACATACAGTTAAAAACATAAAACTCATGTCATTATTTTTTTATTTGATTGCGTCTTTACTGGTCATAACATAGTCATATGTACTGTCTAGTCTTCTGCTGTGTTTAGTCAGCCTTGTCTTCATGTTTGTTTATCTCTTGTCTCCGTGTTTGGTGCCCCCTATCTATCCCCCTTGCACACCAATATTTGGGAATTTTGTCCCTGGGCTGATATACTTGGAGAAAATTCTCCTGAGTTTCTCCAATAAACCTGCTACATAATGGATGACAGTATTTTCTGTTCTCCGACCTCCTTTCCTACCTTTAGGTGAAACATCTTAAAGAAACTCCAGTCACCTTCTTTCCAAGCTCTTTAGACTACCATGATCTGGATGACAGAGAATCTACACAGACAAACAGCAATGTTCATGTTCACACATAAGATCATAAAGTTTTAGGCTTACCTTCCTTTGTAGTGTCCATGTTTTCCAGTGTGAAGATCTTGCAGAGAACTTCCAGAAGTTCAAAGTAAAACAACAGAGAATGGCTTGATCGGCTGGTTTTGTTAGTGGCATTTCCCCACCCACTTTGTTACGTAAATTTGACTTTAACAGTTCATTCTGGCAAAGAGGATTTCCATTCCCAAATCTAACTTTTTTAGATATTTACAATTACGAAACTTTCACACAAATAATGTTGAACTTTAACTCATTTTAACTTGGATTCTTTTATTAACTTGTAGGTCCCTTATTGCCTATAAATTGAGGTTTAGGTTAGTGGAGACCCTTACGCTAACCTAAACACAAGCTTTTACTCTCTAAAAAAAAGTAATAATTTGCATTACTAGAGACTTTTTACCTGTGTAACTGCATGAATACATTTATATGTATGACCTCATGAACACATCTATTTAATTATTACCCAGAGTAATGGTGGCAGAACACTAAGATCAGCAGTAGTACTACAGCATGGAGAAAAGAATCAATTAGAAATAAGTCACATAATAATTTCTATTGTCAGAGTTAGATTGTAATTTGTAAGCAAGTTTTGATCAGCTGACTGCCACGATCGGGGAAACACACACTGATTATTCTTAATAAATTGGCGTGCCCATGTAGCGTGCTGGCTAGACCAAAATGCGGCAAAGGCTAGTGATGGGTTGGAAGACGCACATACTTACTTTAGTAACACCTGGTGCGCTGACCGCGGCTTTGGAACCGGTGTTACGACTGGTCCGCAGGCTGAACCAGGATGGAAGAATGAACAAAGCTGAATGAGTAAAATACTCATGGCACCTGAGGCGAGCGGTGGCTGACGGAAGCAAAGGTTTCGGTGCTCCTGACATGAAGGAACCAATGTTTGAGCGCAGAACAGGTGATTCATCTCCCTTTTAGACCCAATGTCTGTGGTCACTTGACCACTACCTGACACTGACCTGTGCTTCTCTAAGATTTAATGATCTTTCTGGATTTAGTTAACAGAATTCAACAAAATATAAGCAGATTTTTCACGAACTACACGGCCCAGTTCCAACTCCTAGACGCCATCAAGCTTATAGCTAATTTGGTTGACTGAACATTAAGAGCATCAGCCCTTTGAATTGAATTTGATGTCTCCACACTTGTAACTTCACACTGACCATGAACACAAGAGCCTACTGTCCATCAGTTCAGCATTGCTGTGCATTACTGTAAACTTAGGCACTATACCACTTCAGCCTGTAAGCATACTAAACTCCCCAGTTTTCATGCAACCTGTAATTAACACTATTACTGTACTATTATGTTACTTCAAATTTGTTTTTCAGACACTTCATAAAATCACAATCTAGAAACAAATAATTTTTGGGGATATTATGAGTAAGCTGTAAATTGTCCATTGATGAGCAGTGTTTACCTTTGAAAATAATCTCTCATTGGCTTAACTGAAGTCCAAAATGATGTGTAGTCTAGAAAACATGGACATTACCAGATGCTGTTTTCTCCACCATGAGTAGCTGCTTGTGTGTGACGCTTCCTGAGTTAAGTATTTTTTTAAATTCATAACTGAAAAGCTTGCTTTATTATGTTAAGATCAGATGGGTGGTTTGGCCATTGAAAAATGGTCAAAGTTCCTTTAACCCTCAAGGCACCCAATGTTTATTCAACTAAGCTTGGACATCAGGGACAATATTGTTTCTTTTATTGTTGCAATTATCATTTTTAATTAAAATGACAATACAATCTACAGGCTCCATCTTATCTTAATGACCTTGTAGTACCAAATCACCCTATTACACCGTAAAATGTAATATTGTGTTTAATTAAAAATATTAAATAGGCTGAACTCAGTTTTTATCAATTTGTTATTAGAACTTGATTTAAATAAGTTACCAGTACTTTTTATGCATAAACGCTGATAAACTCAATTTATTTGAGTTGTCTTAACTTAGAAAAACTAAGTAAGATGGAAGTTTTGCTTCTCAGTGCGGAAGGATGAAAGATGTGTTTTGAAAATGCCACGTGACTACCATCCTTCTCCCTCTTGGATCAGTCCGCTTGTTCATGGTGCCAGCATTTGTTATGGAATATGTTGAGCAAACCTGGAAAAGCTCAAGATATTATTGTTTTCATTGCTGTGAATCTTTACCTGATACACTGACTTGGTGAGTAAATGTTTACTCTTATTCAAACTGATTTTGTGGCTTCTCTTAGTTTACCCATACGGTAAAAAAATACATTTTTCCTGGCCAAAATATATTTCAAATATATGGTAAATATATTTTGTATTTGTGATGCTCCAAAAATATATATTTTTGAAATTGAAAATATATTTCTTTCAAACCAAAATACATTTCAAAAGATATTTGCGTTCAAGAAAATACATTTCCAACCTTTCAGTAGAATATATTTCAAAGTATCCCTTATTTAACCTCCTAGGACCTGGCGTCCACATATGTGGATGTCACATTTTGGGTTATTTAGACCAAAATACTCAATTTTGCTCTACAAGGGCCTGATATCCACTTCCGAGGACATTATACTGCTACTGTTCTATCAAAATTTTAAACAAATATCCTCATATGTGGCTCTTATTTTTCTTAAAAACAAAAATAAGGTAAAAAAAAAAAAATCTGGTAATTCTTTGTTTTTACATTCATCGGGCCCCAATATGCCCAAATATCAAAGAGAAATTAAAAATGCATGTCGTGGAAGAGTTCGGGTCTTAGGAGGTTAAAATGTATTTAGTGCAATAATAATAATAAAAGTAACAACATCTGCATCTAATCACATCTGCAAAAACAGTTGGATTCAAACAAAACAGAGTCAAAGGTCTAGCAAGAATTAGGTTATTTATTCATTTGCTTACAGTATTTCACATTACACAATATCAATTGACTTTGAAATTATTTGTCATTGATACAGTACACAAAATACAACAACTGCTATGTACACTTTAGTTTTTGACAATATATACAATATAGTACTTATAGAAACAGTCCACTTTTTTTGGAAATAGGCTCATTCTCCATCTCCCTCCGAGTTAAAAAGTTGAGTTTGACCATTAAGTCTTTGGTCATTTTTCAAGGCGATGCTCACTGTCCCTTTGGATTCAATGATGTATGCTAAGCTATGTTAAAAGTGTTATCACCATACAAATCAACTGTATGGATTCCAAAGTGGTCAGACTCAACGTATTAACTCTGAGGGAGTGTTCCTTTAATGATGCAATATAATAAAGCACTTAATGACTTAATGTAATGTATATCTGACGTTTTGCCATTTAATGTTTAATTATGTATGTTTTTTTTATGAACTGGTTTAAAATCACTTCAGAAAAATACCACATGGCAGAAAATCATGTTTTCTCGTGTTTAACCTTATTTAAGGAATTCACACTGATTAATGCTTCTAAAAATGTAATTGACTTTTAGTTTTTCAGTGTGAATGATCAGACATTTGCATTTGATCTCTGCAGCAAGAATACCTGTCAGATGCCCAAGACGTTTTGATACTGGTTCAAAATAACTTGGATTTGAGGCACAGAGACTATGCTTTGCTCGTTCATAGAATCTTCCAATGGCATAACACGTCTCTCCACTTTCATTTTGACATATTACAAATCGTTTAATGTTAAAGAAATTTTGATCATCATCATTCAACATAACAGTGAATGAATTACGTTTGAGTACACGACTGTAATCTTCTGAGTGAAACACCTCGCCATTTGTAATGATTCGTTGAAAGTACTTTACTCTGCTCCTTTGTACCCCATAACGACTCAGTGCCATATAGTCATCCCTCCTAATTAATCGCACTTTAGGATGATTAAGTGCAGTGATACCATGTGTGCGAGTTACATCTTTTAACTGTTTAGGTCTTGTTAGAGATTCAAATATCTCCTTGCATTCATTTGAGGCATCTTTCAGTAAAGTCTGGCCATAAAATGGTAAGGCCTTCTGTAGCCAGAACATTTTTACAATCTGTAGCGCAACCCCTTGAGTGCTTTTGATCATGTCTAGTAGTTTAGCATTGTAAGACTCAAACACAAAGGCGGAATGAGCCCACAAAGGCCCCCAGTTAACTACACTCCTTGGTAAATGGAGGCAAAGATGGACATTATAAGACAGATTAGCTTCCCCATAGAATACCTCCATGTCTTTCACAAAATCTGTTAGAAGTGCCTCAGACTCAGTAATCTGCTCTCTAGTTATATTTTTGCCCAACAGAAGGGATACTCCCTTGACTAGTTTAGACCAGTGATTCAGTAGTGGTTCTGGCAATACACCTTTTAGTACAGGTAAGCTCTAATAAAAGAGCCACATATACCACTCATGGGCTTTCCAAAATTTCCTCAATGTGACAGACCTTGGCACACGAGGTACATTACATGGCGGTTTAATCTTTAAAAGCATTTCATCTAACAGTTTTGTAGACCTACCTATATACCAGTGCTTTTCATGGTTTTCACTGTTTAACCACAGCCCTGTTACAGTTCTTGCAACACCCAGAAGTACTGAATGCATATAGTCTGGGACAGACCCTTCGATAATATCAAAACTGGGAAGTCTACACAACATACTTGGCCCTTTAACACCCATAACAGCTTTACCAGACTGTAGCGCAGCTTCTACAAATTCATTAGTTTGTTCCTGATTGCGGAGCTGAATGTCCTTCTGAAAAGGATATACACGAGTGAATCCTCTGCCTTTTTCAACTACCTTTCCTTCATGAAGGCAGTAGGAGCATCCATATTCACCATTAAACTGTTTAAAATTTTGGATCAGAGGTCTGGCAACTGAGTCACTCATTAGAATTAGAGGGATTACTTTTGTATTGACAGAAACGCCTTTGTCATCTTCCCATGTGAAACCACGGTCCTGTAGGTCCACACACTCATCAATGAAAGGTTTTAAGAAACTTCTCATGTGAGGCTTCTCATCCCCGAACCATAGTGCACAAAGGAGTACATTATCCTGTCTTGTTTTCAATGGCAATTCATTAATGGTGCAAAAAAGGGGCCAAATACTACAAGGGGACTTTTTAAAAACTGGCACACCATCACAGCTAAATGTTAAGCTGAGGGTTTGAAGGGCCGTTTCTGAACCACTTAAAGCTTTCTGATACAAAAAAGCATCACAAATGTCACTGAGAGAAGTAGATGTTTCTGTTTGCCTTCCTATTAATTCATCTGTAATTCCTGGCATTCTCAAGAGATTTTTGAGTTGATCTTCCAAGGAGAGGTATATGAAAAAGTTCTTGGTAAACCTACTTGCTTTGTCATAGGTGCTGTTGCATTGAACACAATGAACTTGGTCCAGTTCAGCTGACATTATATTACTACACTGTTCACACACATAACAGATTTTCATGATGTCTTTTGTATCATCAAAAGCTTTGTAAAATGAATATTTTGTCCTGCATGCTGAATCACTGCCACCAACAACATTAAGGATTTTCATGATATCTTCAAGACAGTCATTGGTCAAACTGTGTTTGAGCTTAAGTGCCAGAAGTAGTAGTTGATTTTGCTCTTTAGTTTGACCTGAATCCACTGGGACCTCTATCTGAACAGGACCTGCAGTGCACTCTTCATCATTAGTCATCAGCAGAGTTCTGTCTTCTGGAAGGGTGTCTGGGATTTCCTTGAAAAGAGAAGCGAGAGAGAGAATTATGGGTCCTGTAAACAAATCTTCAGTGTAAGAGCATTAACCTAGTGGACTCATAGACACATTTATGTCTATATCGGTGAGATCTGCCCTGTAACCGTCTTCTCTCTACTGTATGTATGCATCTCTTTTTTTAACATTACAGCAGACATTTGAATTTGGTCTCATTCACTAATTGTGCACTATTTGACATGTCCATTCAGTCTTGCCAAAATTTAAGTGTGCTTAGGCTGTCAAAATGAATGCTTAGTGCTTTCTTTCATGATAAATTCTGTAAGAATATATGATTGCAGTAGAAAGTAGAAATTACCGTAAAAATCATAATTAGAACAATGATTACTTGTTTTACTTTTTCTTGTTCAATGCACTAATTCATGAATATTCTTTAAAAAATAATGTCTAGAAATGTAATGATCTTTTTGATTTCATTTATTGACTTGAAAATTCAACTAACTATTGTGTACTTATTTCGACAAATCTATAGTCCAATATTCAGAATAAATTTAATTTAGGTTTATGCATTAAAAGTGTTTTCATTACACTTAACCCAAAATGTTTGTATTCCAACACTAACCTTAAAAAGAGACCAATAAGATCATTTATTAATATTAATATGAATCAAGCATTTATTATTTGGTATAACTGAGGTAATTAAATGCTAAGGGATAAGATAAAATGGATGATAAGATAAAAGGAATAAAATGTTATTTTGGTAATCATCACCCTCAAGTTGTTCTAAACCTATTTCTTTGTTCTGTTGAACACAAAAGAAGATATTTTCAAGAATGTTGATAACCAGTTTCTTGTCCCTACTGACTTCCATAGTGTTGTTATTTCATACTATGTCCATACTATGTCAATGGGGACCAGCAACTGTTTGGTTATCAACATTATTTTGTTCAAAAGAAATTAATACAGGTTTATAACAACTTAAGAGTGAGCAATTGATTAGAGAATTTACATTTTTGGTTGAACGGTTCATTTATGAATTTACAAAAATGCAAATTGAACCAATTATATCATAAGGCATACCTTTTGACATTCCTTGATAACATTCTAAAGTTCTTCTTCTGCAACCTTAATTCTGAAAAAGAAAATATACAATAAAGAAAATAGAAATTGCTTATTGCTATATTTGAACTCTAAGTGAACTGCTATTAACACGATAAAGATGTGATCACTTATAAAGATGTTTATTGATCAGTAATAAGCAGATTAGACATAGCCTCGCTACATTCCCTGTTTAAAAGAGCCAACTCCAGATCATTCATTTGGGAGCCAGAGTACATTTATCGTACCTTATGCTATGGTAATTTACAAAGATCATTTTTTCCTTACAATTTTCATTGTGGTTATTAATTACATTTTATAAAATTTACTTAGAATGATGTTTATACCATTGTTTTAAGCAACTGCATGTCCTATTTTTACAAGAACATAAGCTGAAAACACTAACTGAAAATCCTTCAATGCTATTCTGGAGTATTAAGCCCCAAATGTCTATTACACATTGGCTTTGTTTATTCTTGATAAAAAACAAACAAACATCTTAAGCATGCAGTGGACGATTATTTGCCACTTTGAACGATTACATAATTGTGGCATCCTTAGTGATTGCCACTAGATTAATTGATTGTGCGGCCCTATGGCATTCGTTAATGTTAAAGAGTGAGGGATATTACATTACCAACACACCTTTCTTTTTGTGCCCATCTCCGTTTGGTTCTTGAAGGAATTTCCTCTTCAGGATCAGTTAGACAACGTTTATACGAAATCCTTTCAGGAGGCTCGCTCATTTTGACTCACACGTGACCTGTTGATGACATTAAAATCACATTGAAGAAAACATCGAGGATTGTAAAACAGAAACTGCAACATATAAAATAAATGTAGCATGTTACTGTGAAATATATGCTTACCGAGCAGTTTTCCAGGGAGTTCGCAAATTGCAGCGTCTTCTTCCGCGAGCGTCTGCACACGCAATGCAGACCTTAACAAAAACTTTAAAAACTTAAACGTAAAGTCCCAAAAACGTCCGTCTTTGTACATCACAGAATTAATCGAAAAAAAGGTACTTAAAACAATATAATATGTTTTTTCTATGAAATCTATGCTCACCAGAGATTATTCAAAAAATGCAGCGTCGTCGTTCTAGATCTGTAGGTTGTGTGAAAGTGTAAAGGTTAATGAGCGGAGCAGAGTATGCGCATGCGCGTTGCCATTGTGCTTTTTATAAATAAAGATAAAATAAAAAGTAATACGTAAAAAGTAAATATTGAAATATTCCCAAACATGTGCAATGAACGTGCAAAAAATATTAATAATAATAATAATAAAATTATTAGTTGTTGTTTCTTCCCCCCCCCCCCCCCTTTTTTTTTTAAATATAACCGACGTCTGAGGCGCAATTTCCGAATGGCCGATATACAGGCGGGAAGACACAAGCGGATAATGTTCGCGTTAATTAAGTAGTCAGAAGATGGAAAGTTCTCAATTGTGCCAACTGAACACATTCGGGATTTTGATGAGGAGGAATACTTAGACGGTTTGGAGGAAAAGGACGTTTATTTGGTGGAGTGGCGACAAGCGCCAAGGAGCCAAAAGGCGGGTGGCCGGTCTATGAAGCCTCCATCATTAAGCTAGCAGGTGCCTTTTCTCCAATATAATATTACTTTATTGTCGCTTATTTGTTAATCAAAATATGTAACTTAATCAATTATATTATGATGTACTTTAGCCTTTTTTATTATTATTCTGCCTCCTCAGAAAGGGAAAAAACTTTGCAAACAAAGCTTAAGGAAATTGAAGAACAACTACCCAAGCCAGAGGTGCTTAAGAGAAAAAGTAAACCTTCTATGAAACTCCTTGAGGCCACAGAGGTGAGAGACGAACCGGCAGCTAAGAAAAAGGTGAGTGTTTTGCCACACGTACACACACAGACATATATACTAATATATATATGTGTGTGTGTGTATATGTGTATATATATATATGTGTATATATATATATATATATATATATATATATACATATATATATATATATATATATATATACCTGTTTTGTGTATATATATGTATGTGTAACCCCCCCCCCCCCCCCAACATTTTGAGATCATTCCTTCATACAGAAGGTGGCTTTTACAGAGAGAGTTTTTTATTTCATTTCTTAGGCATACCCAACAGACCAACAACACGATCTAAAGTTATGGAATGAAAAGAAACTTGAACATCTACAGCGTGTCATTAATCAGTTGAGAGAAGAGAACTCGAATCTAAAAAGAGAAAACGATAGGCTGAAAAATGAAATACTTGAAAGTAAGTACTGTACTATTACATGTTTTATGTGTGTGTTTACACTTGTCATATACAATAACTATCAAAACCTATTCACATTTAATTTCACTTTCACAGAAATCCCACCTCTCCTTCAGGCTACAGAGCATTTACTTACCAAGGTTAGAAACAAAGCACAGTTATCCTTCATTAATAATCACTAATTACAATGTTCCACATTTCCTTGCCTTTTTAATCATTTTAAGGCCTTTTGGAGGGTTTTTTGGGTTGTTTAGCAGTAATGTTTGTGCCTATTTATTTCAGCCCATGAAAATGAATGCAGATCTTCCTGACGTAAGTAAAATCTAATTAATTTTTTTGTCATTATCATTAATTTTGTTGCTTTGTTGTTTTTGTGCAGTTTGCAATCATATAAACCTAACAAGCATCAGTCAGCAGTGTGCCTAACCTAAACAGATTCTTGCTTTATTCACATAATATGTAGTTATATGTACTTGTACATTGTACCTAGGGTTGCGGCCACTTGGCACCGCCCCATTGTTGTGACAGCCCTGATTGTACTTGTACACTGCATCGGAACAGGGAACAGTCTGCCACATTAATGTATTTTTAAATGACTTGTTTCTAATACATAAATTTTTCTCTTACAGATGTCAAAGTCTCAACCTGATGCTGCCCTCCCTCATCCTCCTAAAGTAAGTATTAGTTGTTGTGGTTTTTTACGCAGTGTCTGTGTCACGTGATATTATGTCACATGCTAAGCATAACTATTGAAATAATAACTGTTTTATAACAGATTTTCCCAAACACTACCTATGTTTGTTGTCATTCAGACCAGTACTACTGGTTAGACATTGCTTAATAAGGATTGTGTTTTTCAGCACGATATCTTATTTTTCACAGGAAAAAGGGGAAAAGTTTGTAGATGGAAAACTCTCCAAATGTTCTTTGTGCATTTTGTTTTCTATTTGTTAGAATATTTACTATTTATTCAAGTTTTCTAAGGTATCTAATATTTTCATACCTAATATCCATGATCTAAATATTTTAAGAAATAGTCGTTTGTTTGTCAATTGAAAGTGTGTAGATCTTGCATTATTATGGTGTTATTTTATGATTATACACTCAAAGGTATTAAATGGTCTTAAAATGACAATGACATTACTTGACGCAATTGTTTATGGGGCAATATACCGACCAACAAAAAGTTGTTATCGTAACAGGGAGTGAATCAGTAGAGTGAAGGGTTAAAGCAGGATTCGCCAGTGCGAATGGTGGCGAAACCCTAAGATCAGTTGTAGTGGCTCAGCGTGAGGAAAAGAATCATAACTCATAATAATTGAATAATAATTAATGTGAGGTCCAGTAGATTTTCTTAATGTGGAGGCGGCTCTTTGTGGATTTGCACAACTGCATTCAACAAGATATGAGCAGATCTTTCACATCTACCTTACAATATAAAGCACCTTGTTGTTGTGATTCGGTGCTGTATAAATAAATTGAAAATGAAAATGAAAATTGAACACAATCTCTTTCATAAACTAACCGTATACTGTATATTGTTTTTATACTAGGCTGTATACAATTGGTGCAAAGGTAGAATTTAGTGAATTGATCTATGCATCATCAGCTTTAATGCAGATTAATTTCCTTTACTTCATGTAACCTAACACTAACCATGAGCACCACCACTCAAGCAGAATTCCACTGTAGACTATTTTGAGAGCAGTGCTTAAAAGTGGACTTTTTATGTTTTTATAGCTCCACCTAATATAACCCCTGTTCCCTGCTGGAAAATCTCACCTTGCAAAGTCTGTACATTTTGTTACAGCACTCTAATCCAACAGCATATCGATTACAAATGGCAGTGGAACTTTTCAATTAGTTTTTCCTACAGAATATAACCCAGAAATATCAGCTTCACTTCAGCTTGTTTAATAGTTTCAATGCATCTTCAGAATCCTTAATCGACCCTAAATTGTGTTTACTCTGTCTCACTTTTACCCAGTGACACTGCAGCAGCCCAGCATCTGCCTGACATCTCCTAACACCGGGCTGCTCCGGGCTAAAAGACTAGCCAATTTAGCTTCCACTTGGCTGACTTGGGGTTAGAAAAGCCTGGGACTTCCAGTGTTAACACTTAATTATGTTACTTCAAATTTGTTTTTCAGACACTTCATAAAATCACAATCTAGAAACAAATAATTTTTGGGGATATTATGAGTAAGCTGTAAATTGTCCATTGATGAGCAGTGTTTACCTTTGAAAATAATCTCTCATTGGCTTCTCCTATTCTTCTTACATCTTTCTCCATCACGGAGTGTCACACTTTAACTTATATTTTCTCGCTCTGTGAAATGTGACTTTATAGTACCATATTATCACAACAGAGTACTTATTGTTATTAAAGAACAACCACTGAGATTACACAAATGGTGATATATATAAATAAAATAGAACTTAACCTAAGTCCAAAATGACGTCTAGTCTAGAAAACATGGACATTACCAGATGCTGTTTTCTCCACCATGAGTAGCTGCTTGTGTGTGACGCTTCCTGAGTTAAGTTTTTTTTTTTTTAATTTATAACTGAAAAGCTTGCTTTATTATGTTAAGATCAGATGGGTGGTTTGGCCATTGAAAAATGGCTAAAGTTCCTTTAACCCTCAAGGCACCCAATGTTTATTCAACTAAGCTCGGACATCAGGGACAGTATTGTTTCTTTTATTGTTGCAATTATCATTTTTAATTAAAATGACAATACAATCTACAGGCCCCATCTTATCTTAATGACCTTGTAGTACCATATCACCCTATTAGAGCACTTCACTCGCACACCTCTGTCTCTCTTCCACAGCATGTCTTTTATCCTGTCTTTCTTCTCTCACCCCAACCGGTCGCAGCAGATGGCCCCGCCCCTCCCTGAGCCTGGTTTTGCTGGAGGTTTCTTCCTGTTAAAAGGGAGTTTTTTCTTCCCACTGTCGCCAAAGTGCTTGCTCATAGGGGTCATATGATTGTTGGGCTTTTCTCTGTATCTACTGTACAATATAAAGGTGAGGTGAGTTTTGTTGTGATTTGGCGCTATACAAATAAAATTGAATTGAATTACAATACAATTGTTTCAGACAGTTGTTTCAGCTCTAACATTTTTAGCTCAACATGTGTCTTATATGGTGTTATTTCTGTACTTCAGATGTCACACAGTCTCAAACATTGCTTATATGGCAAAGTTCCTCTTTTCTGTGTCTTATCTATTAATATGCCTGTGCACTAAAACTTCATGTTTTTCAGTCTGGCTGAGCACTTTGTGAGTCAAAAGTGGCCTTGCTCTACAAGCCTTCATTATTAAAGTACATAAAAGAATATAATAGGAAAATAAGGATACTAAGGATATTGATTTCATGACAGGCAGTGTAAGAGCTGGACAGCTTTGAGGATTCAATTCGTAGCTGTTAGAAGCAAAAATTTTGTGTTGTTTTTGAGTTTATTTCATTTTGGTTTTATACAGCTGAGAATTCTCTGACAATACAGAAAATACAGAAAGTTGAACTTAATTGAAATGAATTAACTAACAAACAGAAACATACTGAACATTAGAGTCTGTGCTACACCACTGTCACTCATCATATCATGTGACGTGATAATTAATAGTCATAATTTCATCAGATTACTACTGTTTTTCCACATTTAGCTTTCACCTTGTCGAGTTACTGCTCAGGTTTTGATCTTCCTGATGCGGTGAGGCAGAAGAAGAGAGTGAGAGACATTCATATATTATAATAAGTAATGAATTTCAGGTATCTTTTCCACTTGGTTAACTTGCACAGACAAGGTTTTTCTATTAACTTGACTTGAACTGAGAAATCAACAAATACGTTTCATCACATTCTGCTGTGTTTGGCAGGTTTCTCTGTGTCACATTCCCATGGAATTTTTCACCATAGAAAGAAGTTTTCTTCCCATGTAGAGTGCACCTAGGACGCTAATGCTCTTCTCAGTTTTTACAGAGTCAAACTCAAAGTAATGTTGGTACTTCCAAGCATTGGTCATGTTCTGTCCTGCTCTCCATGTCATCTGTTATCTTTTAATTTAACTTTTTGTCCACTACAGAGGACATAATGAATACGCTGGGTCTCAGGAGGATATGAGGATGATTGTGCTGGATGTCCAAATTGGGTGAGACGAGTTTAGGTTTGATTGAGTTTTAGGATCCAAGTTCAATTTGATGTGATTCCATTTCATTTATATTGCGGCAATTCACAAGACAGTCATCTTATATTGTAAGGTAAGCCCCTTACAGTAATAGAGAGACAAGTTACTGGAAGTCCCCCAGCAGTCACAACCTAAAACAGGATAACTAAGGGTCAACTCAGGGTCAACTGATCCAGCTCTAACTATAAAATGCATCAAAAAGGAAAGTTTGGAGTCTCATCAGAGGAGAGTCTCTGTCTTCTGAATATAAACGGTGAGCTGGTTCCACAGGAGAGGGTCCTGGTAGCTGAAACTCTGCCTCCCATTCTACTTTTAAAACTCAAAGAACATCCAGAGTGATTCTCAACTTCTGATAAAGGACAGAGTTTTTAAAAAACTGAGTCTTTGTTTGTGACTGGTGGAAATAACCTCTTTGGGCACAGGTAGATACAAGCATACAATGAACATTCAGCTTTACTTTCAACTCTTACTTTAGAACACACATCTTCATCCCCTCTTTCACAATAATATGCTCATGCCAGCTACTAATGTGTTTCAAAGATTTGGACGAGGCAACAGAAATGTTCTTTGCTATCAACAACTGAAGAATGCAGTTAAGAAAAAGTTCCTACGCTTCACAGCCCTTTATAAGCACTTGCACATGTAAAAGTACACAAAGATGTACACTTGGGCCCCTCCTCAAATCCGAGTTGGTCTTTCCCTTTGGGCTCCTTGACTCCCCACTCAAACTAGCATTGCTTCCTGTCCAGGATGTGTACATCCTCATCATTGAAAGAGTGTCCACTGGCCTGTAGGAGTAGATAGACTGCAGAGTCCTGGCCTGACGAGTCCTGGCCTGTGTTGTGCAATCCGCTTAGCCAGAGGTTGATTGGTTTTCATGTATAAATGTATAAATCATGGCAATCCTCCTGGTATATAACAGCGTACACTATATTGTATCAGCATTATGTAACAATTTGATAGCTTTGTGCACTGCAGTGGGGGGTGGGGGGCGGGGAGTTAAATCAATTTGATACCAACTGCGTTTACTAGAAAAAGCACAATGAAGTCAAACAAATGAAATACAGGTTTCACAACACACTGCACATAATTCAAATGGTTTTCAGTTAAACTACAAAGTTTTGTTTGGTTTTACTTCAGGGTTTCTACTGTGTCAAAAGCAACCACACCCTCTCCCTGAGGAGCTAGTACGCTTTCTCTGTATTAAAACCAGAGCATAGCTGTGTCAATACTGAATTACTAGAGTCATACCTACTGTAGGCATTTTAACACACGTGCATTATACCAGTACAAAGAAGTAAAACACAAAGAACATTTGAATAGGAAAAAAAACATCAGTAAGTCCATGTTAATGTTATAAATTGCTTGTTCAGTATGTTGCTGTTTTGTTGTACCCGTGTACACGAATGGCACCGCGTGCTGCCTTCTGTGGTTATCACAGAGATGTAATCATCTCTGTCCTTCCCCAAGGTTAAACTAATCGAGTGTTACCATCTTGAATCAAATGGCAGAAATGGGGGAAAACTCACCTGTAAATAAATTACAAGAATGTCAACTCATGGATCCCAACTACTGTCAATATCTAAAAAAAAAAAAAAAAAAAAATATGTGTTGACACTAGCAGTAAATTAAGTGAATAACTCTGTAATTGGCTTATATTCTTCTGGTTTTCTCTTTCAGAAGTGTCAGGCTTGACACATTGAACAAGTAGTCCAGCAGCCAATCTCAAGTGTCAGACTCAGTACCTTTTCTCTCTTTTTTGTATTTTATTCATTAGCTTACTTTGTTAAGTAGTTGTTCAATAGTGTTGGCTGTATTTCTGCAACACATTGTGTGTTCAGCATATCCACGTTTATGTACAAGCTTGGGAACCTCCAAGCCATACTACATATCAGTTGACTTTTCAAGAGAAAAAGAACAAATACACACCTACAACAAACAAGCATTAAAATGAGACTTTCTTTACACAAAAAACACTACCAGTTACAGCAAGTTAGGGCCCCATGCTTAGTGTGCCACCTGGTGAGGTACTCATGACTAATGCTGCGTCACCATCAGTGGTAGCCATCTGAGAGAAATATTTATAAACAGACATGGTGAATTGTACCACTACATGCAGATCATGACCATTTATGATGATCAGAAGTGTAAACATAAGTACAAGTAGACGTATACAAACACTTGGGTAGGACGGCTTGGTATAAATGCACTGGGTACCTCAAACAGCAATGCTTTCCTAAACCTAACGCAAGCATCTAATGAAAGTAAAACTATGCACTGAATGAACCTAGATTCAAAATGTGGCGTCAAAGTTCAGTCTCATGATTTATGCTCCCCCACCAGCTTGTTGATAGCCACATTTAAAGCTACTATAAGAAATATAATTTGTACTTTTGAACAGCAATGTAGATCTATGGTGGACTTCCAAGTACAAACCTTTCTGTGTTGATTTTTGCTGGACCGGTCTTTGATAATAATCATCTGAATTTACAGCAAACACGAAGTGTCTTCATAGACTGAATGAAGAACCTGTTGTGTGTAATGTGAGCTTTATTGTTGTGTGACATAAGCTCCACAGTGATTGTCTATCTCTGTAGAGATACTAACAGAACAAACTTAACATATGAATTGTTTGGTGTATTAACAGAAATGGGAAGAAAGAGCATTTTGTGTGTGTGCATGTCATTTACTGAAGTCGCATATGCCCGGGGCCTCTAACCAAATATTGATAGAAAGGCTAATATTACTTGTGGTTCCTGGGATATTTAAAAGTAAAACGGCAGGCAGAGCCTTCATCTTCCAGGCCCCTCTTCCGTGGAACCAACTCCCAGTTTGGATTCAAGAGACAGACTCTATCTCTATTTTTGAGATTAGGCTTAAAACATTTCTAAAGCTTATAGTTAGCTGGACCCTCCCTTAATTACACTGCAATAGGCTAGGAAGCTTGGCTGCTCCCTTCATTGGCTTCCTGTTAAATCCAGAATTGAATTCAAAATCCTGCTCCTCACATACAAGGTCTTAAATAATCAGGCCCCATCTTATCTTAATGACCTTGTAGTACCATATCACCCTATTAGAGCACTTCGCTCTCGCTCTGCAGGCCTACTTGTTGTTCCTAGAGTATTTAAAAGTAGAATGGGAGGGAGAGCCTTCAGTTTTCAGGCCCCTCTTCTGTGGAACCAGCTTCCAGTTTGGATTCGGGAGACAGACACTATCTCTACTTTTAAGATTAGGCTTAAAACTTTCCTTTTTGCTAAAGCATATAGTTAGGGCTGGACCAGGTGACCCTGAATCCTCCCTTAGTTATGCTGCAATAGACGTAGGCTGCCGGGGGATTCCCATGATGCATTGAGTTTTTCCTTTCCAGTCACCTTTCTCACTCACTATGTGTTAATAGACTTCTCTGCATTGAATCATATCTGTTATTAACCTCTGTCTCTCTTCCACAGCATGTCTTTATCCTGTCTTTCTTCTCTCACCCCAACCGGTCGCAGCAGATGGCCCCGCCCCTCCCTGAGCCTGGTTCTGCCGGAGGTTTCTTCCTGTTAAAAGGGAGTTTTTCCTTCCCACTGTCGCCAAAGTGCTTGCTCATAGGGGGTCACATGATTGTTGGGTTTTTCTCTGTATCTATGAAGCGCCTTGAGGCGACTTTTGTTGTGATTTGGCGCTATATAAATGATATTAGACAATATTTATCAAGTAATCAGGTATAATGAAATAACACTCAGACACTTGTAACAGTTCAACGTGCACGGGTGAGCGCTCAAGGGAGTCTCACACCCTGCAGCAATTCTCTGCCTTTATTTATACACAACATGAAACATACAAGAAAGGAAGTAACATTCCCTAGCCAAACAGGCAGGTGTGAGATCTCGGAACTTATGTTCAAAAAAGGTTGTTTCTTAAAAGGTCATTTCTTACTCTTGGGTGGCGGTTTCCTGTTAGATAATGTGAGAGCAAAACAAGTCTTTTTAAGGCAAAGTGTAGACAGTTGTGAAGCTAGTTGAGTGAAAACAGAAATATGAACACTCTTAGCTTTAGTATATCAGCAATAATGATTAATAAAATGTCTTAATAATAAAAATCTCCTGACATCCCCTCCTGTTGTTCAAATTTCTGTAATAACAGCATTGCTATTGGTTCAATTCATAACCTCTTGCCTAAACATTTTCGGTCAGAACGTCATTGAGCAATCCTGGGTTCAATTAGACTTCAACATCATCACATGAATCCTTTTCCAAAACATCTTCCATTTGAGGCAGTGTTACATAAGCGTTGATAGAGGTCATCACCATGTTTGATACCATTTTCTTCAGACAGGGTATTACACATGTTGTGAAAACACATAAAAGTAAAAGTAAAATTCCAACAAAAACAAGTCCTTTAATCAGTAGGGACTTCCAAGAACCACTTAGCAACCATGTGAGCCAATCTTCAGTGCTTGTGACATAGTCTTGTTGCTGAGCGTCCTTAATCTTTCTCAAAGCGTTCAGAGCGTCGGTCATGTTTTGTGAATGCACATTGTCTGGGATGTATGTACAACATGTGGTGTTAAACAATACACATAAACCTCCTTTTTCAGCTAAAATCATGTCCAGTGCGACTCTGTGTTGCATCACTACAATGCGTATTGCGTCGATTTCTTCATTTTGTGCCTTGTTGATCTTTACTGAGGCATTTAGGAACAATCCAAATCTCTGCGTGAGCAGTTGCCAGTTATCGCTTTGTTGAATATGCACATCGCTTCGTCGAGTTCAGGTGCCATTCCATATATTGTTGCGTGTATGGCCGTTGTTGGCATGTGTGAACACACATAGCACTCCGTGCTGTTGTCGGTGCGTGTTCTGTCGTACACATACTTATACCACGCGTTGTTCATCCATGGGTGGTTGTGGTCTTGGTTCAGGTCGCGCAGGTGCGAGTTGTCGTGTGTCCATCTTTTTTCCAGATTTCTTTTGTAGCTGCCTTGCAGTGTGAATATTGCAAAGAGAGCCACCAGTGATAGGAGGATCGCTGATAGCAGGAACAGTGTCTTCATGGTGACCAAGCACACTAAAACCTCTGGTGCGTAGACTAGGGCGAGAAGATCAAGGGCGGGCTTTTTACCCAATCAGCCCTCTCTCCACCACTAGAGCACCGGTGAGATTCTAGGGAGCTGGCGTCTTAGCCTGATGCGTCCTGTACCTTTTTACAGTGGCTTTGGTGGATCCACGAGGGTCTCTCTGCTATTTTGCAGGCGGTAGGTGTGGTAAGAAGGACTTGGTACGGGCCTTCCCACCTGGGAGAGCTCCAATTTTTCCTTTGGAGCACCTTGATCAGGATCCAATCACCTGATTTTAACCTGCAAGACACTGGAGATACATCACTTGGCAGTTGGTTGTTTAGCACAATCTCTTTGTTTTCAAGCAGTTTAGTCATCCATTCAGCTAAGGTGGTTTCCTTTACTGATTTGTCTATTGGCTCGCTTGTGATCGGCAGTGGGAACGGTCTGCCATGAATAATTTCAAAAGGTGTGAGCTTCTGAGAGCCTTGCGTCAGTCTCATCCACATTTTTACTAGGCCTACACACTCGGGCCATGGCCTTCCTGTTTCTTCCATGCATTTTCTTAATCTTTGTTTTATTGTACCGTTAGTTCTTTCCACTAGTCCGGCACTTTGTGGATGGTATGCACAGTGATGTTTGATGCTAAATCCTAAGGCTTCAGAGACCTTGCTAATTATGTCATTTACAAAATGTGTTCCATTGTCAGCCCGTATTAGGCTAGGAATGCCATATGTGGGTATGAAATGATTGCATAAGCATTTTGCTACTGAAATTGCATCTGCTCTTTTTACTGGATAGATTTCTGGCCATTTTGAAAATACATCTATAATTACTAGAGCATATTTCGAATTTTGGCATTCATTCAATTCGATAAAATCCATGTGGATTGTATGGAATGGGTGAGGTGGTGTGGGAAAATGACCTCTTTTTGGTCTGAGATTTCCCTGTGCATTGTGTTTTTGGCAAATCATGCATGTTCTGATAAATGCTTTTGCTGAATTTTCGAAATTTTGAGTGTAGAAGTGTTTAGAGAGAATATCTATCATCCCCGCTGTTGATACGTGTGTTAAACCATGTATCACTAATGCTGCTGTCTTGTGTAGGGATTTTGGCAATATTGGTTTGCCATTACAGATCATTAAGTCATTTTTCAGTTGTGCGCCACATTTTAACCACTTCTTTTGTTCTGCAGTGGGTGCGGCTTTCTGTTCATCTTTCAGTACATCAAGTGGTATTAACTCTGTGGTTTCAGACATTAAGGTTTCTATTGGCTGATGTGCTGCCTTTTTTGCAGCTATGTCTGCAAAGTTGTTGCCTTTAGTAATTTCAGAGTCATCTTTTTGGTGTGCAGCACATTTGCATAATGCCAGCTTCTTTGGCAGAGTTATAACTTCTAGTAGTTGTTTTAAAAGATTTCCGTGTTGCACAGGGTTACCGGTAGAAGTAACCATACCTCTGTTTTGCCAGATTTTTGCAAAATGATGTACTGCTGCAAAAACATACTGGCTGTCTGTGTGTATGTTTATTTTTTGTCCCTCATGCAGTTGACATGCTCTGATGACAGCCGTCAATTCGGCACTTTGAGCAGAGTGTGAGGAAGTTAATGGTTTAGCTTCTAAAACCTTGTCAGCTGTGGTTACTGCATAGCCCACACAGTTTCTCCCCAGACTATTTTTGGATGCTGAGCCATCTACAAAAATATTAGTGAAGGTTAGTTGCGGTGTGCTATGAATGTCAGCTCGTGGTTTCGTTTCCTCATCTAATTTTTGCATGCAACAGTGTTTTTCTCCGTCTGCTGAAGTGGGGAGAAGTGTGCTTGGGTTTAGTTGTCCACACTTCTCAATTGTAATGTGTGACTGTGATAGCAGAATGCCTACATATGAGAGCTGTCTTGCATGTGTAAGATAAGACAAGTTTGCTTGCAGTAAGATGGAGGTTACAGCATGGGGAACTTTGATAATTAATTTATGACCGAGAACAATGTCGGCAGACTTTTTTACTGCCTCTGCTGCGGCTGCACAGGCCTGTATGCACGTAGGCAAGCCTGAAGCAACTGAGTCTAATTTACACGAGTAAAAGGCGAGTGGCCGTTGTTTTTCCCCAAATGCTTGTGTTAGAACAGCCTTCATATAGCCTGCACCTCCGTCTACGTGCAAATAAA
Source organism: Neolamprologus brichardi (assembly GCF_056152115.1). NCBI lineage: Eukaryota > Metazoa > Chordata > Actinopteri > Cichliformes > Cichlidae > Neolamprologus > Neolamprologus brichardi. The sequence continues at coordinate 2,307,096 of NW_028270136.1, forward strand.
ATAATTTGTCATAGTCTGGCAGGGCTAAGACTGTGCGTGTTTGTAGGGCAAGTTTCAAATCATTAAATGCTTTTTCTGCTTCTGGTGTCCATTCTATTTTATCTTTCAGTGCTAGATTTTTTCCATAAATTAAGTTTTGCAAAGGTTGAGCTAACAGAGCATATTCAGGTATCCAGCATCTGCAAAAGTTGCAGAGACCTAAATAACTCATCATCTGTTGTTTTGTGAGTGGTTTTGGAGCATTCTGTACTGCTAGTTTTCTGCTGTCTAACAGTGTTCTCCCTTCCCCTGTGAGCTTGTGGCCAAGGTATGTGACCTCTGAGCTCCACAGTTGTAATTTGTGCTGTGAGACTTTGTGGCCCTGTTCAGCTAAATGTTGTAATACTGTTATTGTGTTCGCTTTGCAGTCTGCCTGTGTGTTTCCCGTGATCAGTATGTCATCTACGTACAGGAGAAACTGTCCTGGGGCAGGGAGAGTGCAAAGCGACATAGATTTCCTTAAAGCTTCTGCATACAAGGTGGGGCTGTTCTGGAAACCCTGAGGTAACCTTGTATATGTGTACTTCTGATTATCAAAGGTGAAACCGAACAGAGCCTGTGAGTCAGAATGTAGCGGTACAGAGAAGAATGCATTTGATAGGTCTATAACCGAAAACCATTGCTCTTTTGGTGTTACTTGATTTAGGATTGTGTGTGGATTTGCTACCACAGGTGGGATTTGTTCTGTTACGTCATTTATTGCTCTGAGGTCATGTACTAGGCGATACTTTCCTGTGTTTGCTTTTTTCACTGGAAAGATTGGAGTGTTACAGGTCACTTTGGTTGTTTTTACTAAAATGCCTGCTTTCTCCATATCTGCAATTACTGGCCTGATGCCTGCCTTTGCTTCTGCTGTTAAGGGATATTGTGGTTTGACTGGCCTGTAGGTTGTGGTGGTTTTTACTACAACGGGATCTGCTCCTTTAATTAATCCTACATCTGTAGAGTCTGCGGACCACAGAGTTGTGGGCAGTTGTTGTAGTTCTGGGTGTAACTCTAATGAGAGTTCATGTCAGTTCTCACTATCTTCCTGCACGTGTACATCAGTGCTGTCAATCATGTGGGTGGCTGGGTGGGTAGTGAGTACCCACCCTAATGTGTATCTCATGCATCCTGTTCTGCGACCTTGAAGCCATCCCTCATGTGTTTCTTCAGTTTTTTCATATCTGTCCCTTTCAACTTGAGCGAGAACGCGGCCTAAATCTTTCCACTCAGTGCTGTCATTGTGTGCTACTGATACATGTGGTTTTGGCATCCTGTTCACTCGTTGCACTATTTCTGGCTGAAGTACAGAGCAGACTGCATTACCACTTTGAGTGACATATAGGTGCTGCAATGTGAGCATTTGTGGGCCTAGTTTATGCACCTGTAAGTCATACATGGGGTCATGACCTGGGCTTTGTTTGAACCTCAGTGTGTTGTGATACTCTGTGTAGCCCTGCCGTGTTGAGTGGGTTGGCAGATATTGATTTGCTATGTGTTGCAAAGGTTCTAGTGAGGGCAGGTCTAATGTCCAGTAGTAGTGGGGCTCTCCCTGTCCTTCACACACATTAATCTGACAGTCAGTGAGGTTTTGCTCTTCATTCAACATTAGCTTAGCATACATGCCTTCTGGCCCTGGCAATACACCTATTTGCAGTTTTTCTAAGGAGTCTCTCCCTAGAAGGTTAACTGGGCAGGATGGGTCATATATACATTGATTTTTGCAGCTGCGTCCACTGTCTGTATGTACTAACAGTAGGCTCTCTGTTAAAGACTTAATGCTGGTGTGCCCTGATGCTGATTTCACTATCATGGTGTTACTGGAGTATTTCAGATTCGGTGGTTTTTGATTTAACACCGTTTTACATGCTCCAGTATCACACAGCATATTCATAGGTTTGTTGTTAACATGAATAATTACTGTGGGTTTATGTTCAGAGCCTAAAAGTAATTGTTGTATGTTATAGATTTCAGTTTCATCCTCAATGTTTTGTTCAGCTTCAGTATTTTGCTCTAGTCACATACTTTCTCTGTCACTATGATTCTCTTTTTTGTTTCTGCAGTCTCGTGCAAAATGTCCTTCTTTTCCACAATTATAACAACGGTTGTCTCTTTCATTTCTGTGCTTCCTGTTACCTTTGTAACCTCTGCTTTTCTGTCCCTTTCCTCTGTGTTGTCCTTGTCCCTGTCCTCTGTATTTACCAGAAAATGCTATGACACCTGTGTCGGGATCTACAGTGAAAACACCTCCTTTTTCCTTCTTTTTCAGCACTCTAGTTGCATGCTCTGCATATTGTAGGGCGTCTGCTAGATTTCCTGTGTTTATTGTCACCCAGTGCTTTTCGACATGGGCTCTGACTGCGGGACGGAGACCATTTAGAAATGCATTTTTTAACTGCTGTTGGTAAGGTCTTTCAGGGCGGTCTTCATAATCTAGGCCTGAATGTTGTCGGAAAACCGGGCGTAGCCGATCGAGGAAGTCTGATGGTGTTTCGGCTTCCTTTTGTTTTACTTCTCCTATTTTGGAATAATCTGCTCTGGGGGCTAAACGAACCCTAATTCGGTCATATAAGTCTGTCAAAGTGTTCATTAAATCTAGGGAATCTGGGCCAAGAGGTCTTCCTTGGTCATCTGCACCTGTAAAACCGTCTTTCACTGTCCCCATTCTCAATCCTAACAGGTCTTGTACTACTTGAAGCATTTCATGACCGTTTAGGCCCCATTGAGTTCTAATTAGTTCTACTGCGTCTCTCCACTGTTGAAAGCCTTCATTTAAAGATGGAACATCTTTTTCGACATTTTGTCTGTCAGCTTGGGTCCATGGTCTAAAAGCATACACAAATGGGTTTATATCTCTTTCTTCGTTCTCACCACCTATCAACTGTCCATATCTGGGATTAGGTGCAGCTACCATTGGAAAAATTCCAGAGGGTCCTGGAGGATCTACAATACCTCCCATGTCCCTGCCTGAAGGGTCTTTCCCTATGTCTTCCTGTGGGTTTGTTGTCATACAGTTTAATGCACTTCGGGCTTGGGCATAAGGATTAAGATTAGGTTGACTAATGAAGGGATTTTTTGATTGTGGCTCCGGTGCTGACGGTGCTGGTACATAAAGTGGCGGCTGTAGGCTTTGTAATGTTGTTTCCTTTTTCTTTTTTCTTTTTTCACTACGTCTGTCTTCCTCCTCTTTCCATGCTTTGAAATATTTTAACTCTTGAGTACGTTTTATTTTCTTTTTAGGACTTTTTTCATTGTTTAATTCTGCTTGGAGGGTCTCTTTTAAAGTTGTCACTGCAGAGGGATTACATTTTCCCTCCCACGCAGGGCATTTAAACTTTTTTGGATTCCTCCATCTGTTTGCACTAATTTGTCCGGCGCCTGGACATTTTTTCTCTAACCACTGCTCGTCAGCAGTGAGTTTTGTTGATTTATTACCCATTTTCACTAATTTGTTTTAAATGTTTTATGTTTAGGTACCCTGAAAATTACAGCTTTTTAACTTTTACACACACAAACAGCCGTGGTGCTTTCTCTGGCACAAGGGATGAGAGAGGTTATTAACACAGCCTTCTACTTTCAAGCTACCCTTGAAAGCGGTGTTAATTTTATGTGATGAAGCACAACCTTTTTCTCGTCCCACCAGTACGTGAGCACCAGTCGGCAAACAATACGGTGGAATAGTTCAGCCTCCCTATTGTGCTGTAAAATGTAACTTATTCCACCAACAAAACAATAAAACAGAAATATTTCGCGCGTTTAAAGGTTTTTATTATGACGCTTTTCCCTCTAAAATAGCTACCAACCCTCTTTCAGGCGAGCATTTACATTTAGAGTTTCCTATAATAGCTACCAGTCCTCTCTTAGAACGAGCATTTACTTTTAGGAGTCTCCTATAATAGCTACCAGTCCTCTCTTAGGACGAGCGTTTACTTGTAGGAGCAGCGTCAACTCTTATTCGAATTTTTCGCAAGATGTGGGTGAGTGTTAAATATTCACCTGATTTATTTCGTGGTTGTTTAGGTCTGCTCCATCAACCCCCAACGTCGTGGACCACTTTATAAGAACGCTGGCCAGAAACTGAACTATAGCATCTCTGGTCTTTATCCTCTGCCTGGAGAGGAGCTGTCGACAGACTTCAGCGCGGGCTTCTCACGACGTCAGGACTTGATGAAGGTTTCCTAGTGGAGCATGAAAAAGAAAAAAAAATCAATGTCCACTCCGGCTCGGAGGACCATTAAAAATGATATTAGACAATATTTATCAAGTAATCAGGTATAATGAAATAACACTCAGACACTTGTAACAGTTCAACGTGCACGGGTGAGCGCTCAAGGGAGTCTCACACCCTGCAGCAATTCTCTGCCTTTATTTATACACAACATGAAACATACAAGAAAGGAAGTAACATTCCCTAGCCAAACAGGCAGGTGTGAGATCTCGGAACTTATGTTCAAAAAAGGTTGTTTCTTAAAAGGTCATTTCTTACTCTTGGGTGGCGGTTTCCTGTTAGATAATGTGAGAGCAAAACAAGTCTTTTTAAGGCAAAGTGTAGACAGTTGTGAAGCTAGTTGAGTGAAAACAGAAATATGAACACTCTTAGCTTTAGTATATCAGCAATAATGATTAATAAAATGTCTTAATAATAAAAATCTCCTGACAATAAATAAAATTGAATTGAATTGAATTGAATTGAATTGCTTGAGGTGACTGTTGTTGTGATTTGGCCCAAATAAAACTAAACTGAATTCTAAATTCAAAACATCATCCAGTGCCTAATGAGCTGACTTCAACAGCTATTCTCTGTATTGCAGGCTGCGGGGCAGGCACTGTATCCAATAACCAAACAGTTAGAGTTTGGTTTAGATGACTGGGAAAACATCTACGCCAAACAAAGTCAAATGCAGCAAGCTTGTAAAACAGAGACGTTATTAGAGGGTGCAAAGAGAAGTAACCAGCATTTAGACAGAAAATGTCTCACATGATGTCAGCAGGTACTTTTGACCCATTCAGTCTTTTATTGTGTATTATTTACAGGGATAGCATATGATTTATGACTCATGATTAGCATAATCATGAGTCTTAGGCAGCACGGTGACACGGTGGTTAGCACTGTTGCCGCACAGAAAGAAGGTCCTGAGTTCAATTCCACCATCAGGCCGGGGTCTTTCTGTGTGGAGTTTGCATGTTCTCCCCGTGTTTGCGTGGGTTCCCTCCGGGTACTCCGGCTTCCTCCCACCGTCCAAAGACATGCAGCTTGTGGGGATAGGTTAATTGGATAATCCAAATTGTCACTAGGTGTGAATGTGCGAGTGAATGTGAGTGCGAATGGTTGTCTGTCCCTGTGTGATGGCCCTGCGACAGACTGGCGACCTGTCCAGGGTGTACCCTGCCTCTCGCCCTATGACAGCTGGGATAGGCTCCAGCGCCCCCCGCAACCCTGAAAATGATAAGAGGAAGCGAATGGATGGATGGATGGATGGATTAGCATAATACCGGGTTTTAGCATCATCGATCAGCTGATAAAGCACTAGGTTACTTTTCACATACAGCACTCCTTTCCCATCAGCACTGCTTTGGTGGAGAAGATGTGTGACCAATGTGTAAAATTTTGATTTTATTTACAGCAGAACACAGGAAACATGTTGAATGTTTAAACTGAGAAAATCTGTTTATCCAGCACATCCCACAGATAACTAACTCTCATTGCTGTGCTCCTCAAACCATTCCTGAAGCATTGTGTATTCTGACACCTTTCTATCAGAACCAGCATTATCTTTTTCACCAGCAGCTCGTCTGTTGGATCGGACCACACGGTGCCACTCAAGCCTTGGCCACTCATCACTCTGTCCCTGGTTTACCACTGTTCTTTCCTTGGACCACTTTTCATAGATACTGACCACCGCAGACTGGGAACACCGAACCAGAGGTACAGATTTAGAGATGATTTGACCATTCCAATTTGACCATAATTTAACAAACTCACTCAAATCCTCATGCTTGCCCATTTTTCCCGCTTCTAACACGTTGAGGATAAAATCTTCAGTTGCTCCCCAGTGTGAGATAGTATGACTCAGTTTGAACACTGTTTCTGTGTTCGGTTGTGAATAAACATGATTTTATGAGAATCATAAATATCTTTACATTGTTTTATTTACATAATACACAGAGTGATGAAGCTATTCTGGCAGATCTTGCAGTGTTAGTGATTCATGAGTCAATCAATCGTCAATAAACTCAATAAACTCAAAACAACACTGGTCAACACAGTCACATCACAGCATGGTTGTGCATGTCATCTACCAGAGCCCTTTGCGTTCTGCATCATCTGATTCTAGGACTACAGTCTTCTGGACAGAGACCTCTGATGCTGTGCCTGAAATCTGCCGGAGCCACTCTTTCAGTTTGGGGGTTACAGCTCCTAATTTTCCTATTAACACTGGGATCATATTAGACTAAGGAAACACATTGAATTTAAAAAAAAAAGAACTTGATAAAAAGATGAACAATGAAAAAAACAGAAGGTCTGTTTAGACAGAAAAGTTTTTAACTGCAGCTAAACAGAGGAGGTTCTGTTCCCGAACACTGGAGCCACACACTGCAGGCCTCGGTCCTCTCAGTTTTCTGAGTAAAGACAGCGAGCAGCAGTGTATTTAACAGGAAGCTGAAATATTTAGTCTGGAGCTCTGTATGCAAGTATGAGAATTTCAAAACAAATTCTAAAATAAACTGGGAGCCATCATAAAAACAATAAAATCAGCGCAATGTGAACTTGCTTGCTATAGTACGTTTGGTTTCTGGTTGCAACATTTTTTCTAGCTTGTAAGGATGAAAGCGACAGTTTATCTAAGTTGGTAAACGGAGGATTACAATAATCTTGACACAACGACATGAAGGACCAGTTTTCCGCAGTTTAGAGGGGCAGACTGTAGCTTGCAATCTAGAAATGTTCCTTAAATGAAAGAAACAGCAACACAAGGTAGATTTCATATGTGATTAATGCCCAGAGAGGAAGCATACATGACACCAAGACGATAGTTACACCATCGTGTAACTATCCATCTGCAAATGCTTTGCTTTTTTATATAAATAGCATTGCGTGTGTAAACTTCAGAACAAGTGAAAATTTAAAAATAAAAGTTCAAATGTTTTTTTGACATATTATTTGGCAATATTATTAAAATTAATATTTTAATAATATTGCATAATATCCTTTGCACCTTTTATCACTTTGATTTGCACCAAAGCAGTTAAAATGTATGATTTTTTTTCCTAACTGCACAGACTGATATCCTGGCTTCGTGTTATACTGTGATGATCCAGTATGCCCTTAAGATAAACAATGGATTAACCTTAGGACTAGGGATGGGTATCGTTTAGGTTTTATCCGATACCAGTACCAAACCAGTACTTTTGAAACGGCGCCAGTGCTTAAACGGTATTCAAACCAGTGCTCGAACCGGTGCTTAAAGAATGGAGAACACAAAATTGGTGTTCCAAAAACCTCTCATGTTCAGCTGTTTTTTTGTAAAAAGATAACAATGTTAGCCTGTTCTGCAGCTATAGGGGATTTATGGCATCACTCTTAGCTGGAAGCAGTGCTTAAACAATGGAAAAAAAAAACTTTGTCCAAAAACCTCTCATGTTTAGCTGTTTTCCACTTTTTCTTTGGTCATTTTAGCCTTTTTGGCCAGGGTGAAGGGAGTATCTGCCATCAATCAAGAAGACAGCCGCCCAGATAGCAAGACGACATTGAATTGAGGTTGATTTTTCATCCGATCCGTCGTTATGGTCAGGGTTGAAATGCCACTGTTTTAACAACATTGAAATACTGTGGTAAACCGACGATCTTACTATAGGGACGTTGAAATGATGTTGATTTACCGTTGGGTTTTTTTTCATTGATATTTGATCTATTTGTAGTCGACCAGGTGACAACAACAACGTCGAGAAAACGTCTATTTATAGTTGACCATCATTCCGCGCAGGTCACCATCAAAAAGCCATCGATTTGTAGTTGAGCGTTAAATTGCATTGCAACTGAGCGGGTATAAAGTATGGAGGACCACAAGAGCCAGGCGCATCGAAATAAAAAATTCTGAAAAAAAAAAATTTTTCGAATTGCACTTTAATAAACTTAATTTCAAAAATCTTTTTCAAATTGCACTTCAATAAACTGCATTTCAAAAACCTTTTTCCAATTCCACTTTAATAAACTGCATTTCAAAAACCTTTTTCCAATTGCACTTTAATAAACTGCATTTCAAAAACCTTTTTCCAATTAGAACCAGCACTGAGGCCTGTTACATTTATACAGTGTTAGAGCAACGGCTGCAACCTACAGTCTTTAAACTAGCGATTAAAATGCTGACAGTAAACTCGTCAGTCCAGATGTTACCACATTACTTTGTGATACTTAAGAGTTAAAACAACTGAGACAGGCTGATTAAAATAACAGCTGTCAGTTCTCACATTTAATATATCAAGACTGGAGATCACACTACTGATTTCAGTTCATTTAATATGTGAGTGCACAGATTCATTCTCAACTGGACATAAATGATGATCAAAGGTTGTATATATGATGAATTCATCAAATCCCAGCCTCTAAAACAGTGCGCTGACTCTTAGCTTTGAATGTCCAGTATATTCTAATCAGTGCAATTTCAGCATTCACTGAACCTACAGTATCTACACCGGTGTGGCAAATGTGTGGTAAAGATACAGATAATGAAATTCAATTATACAATATACATCATGAAAAACAAAAGCTGAAATTGATTCAGTTTAGTACTTTTCTCTGTATGCTTTGTGATTATAAAGGCCTTAAATTCTGTGATATATACTGTAAATGATTTTCACAGAGGTCAGAAGTAGTTAAATCACTGCTGATAGTCTGGTTGTTTATATTTTCACGTTTTTGTGTCTGTAGGGCTGTTTGATGATGGTTTGGACTCCTCTGGGAGATGAGGACACACCCACGTCTGTTCCATACTGCAGCCATTGATGGTGTTACGGCTCTGAGTCAGCTTTGGGGCATCAGACGCACACACTGGAAAACCAGCAATGTAACAGGCCTCAGTGCTGGTTCTACTAGTCTGAGCTGCTTCCAGCTTTATTTGTGAAGAGCACAGCAGCTTACAAAACACGTAGCTAGCTCGTACAGCTGCGACGTAAAACTTTCATAAGCTAAGATGACCTTAAAATAACGGGGCTACATGCGGTGATGCTAGCGTTAGCCATGTTAGCACGTTACCTTCACAGGTGGTCAGACTGCATAAACAGGCACTCAGTCAGAGGCTGTGCTCTCCGTTTCGCTGCAGGGTCCCTTCATTCTTCACATATCCGTGTCGAGCCGAGTGTAAATCCCGAGGCTGAACGGCCTTTGTACAAGCACACACGCTTCTTAGCAGGGCGAAGCTATGAGCTAGAAAAATCCAGGCTGGCAGACAGCCTGTGTCTGACCAACCAATCAGAGATCTCCTTACATCCCACGGTATGGCTAATATGAATAACAGCAGGATTTTTAAAATGAAGTTGTTAATCCAACTGCTAATCCAACTGCTAATCCACATGTTAATCCCTGAGCGAACAGGAAAGGGAAATGGATTTTGAAATGCAGTTTATTAAAGTGCAATTTGAAAAAGGTTTTTGAAATGAAGTTTATTAAAGTGCAATTCGAAATTGTTTTTTGAAATGAAGACTTAAAAAGCATTTTAAAAATCAGTTTATTAAATTGGAATTCAAAAATGAATTTACAAATGCACATTTTATTCTACAATTCATTATTTAAGCACAGAATTTTTTATTTCGATGCGCGTGGCTCTTGTGGTCCTCCATAATAAAGTACCGGAGAAAGTAGATTTATTGTTTTTTTTGTTATCAATGACTTTGGTCTAGTTCACCAGCTTTAAAAAAAATCGTGTCGCCATGCAATTTATGTATAGTTGACCGGGAAATTAAAGCAGCGATCACTTGGACTATTCCGCAGCACCCCTCTCACAGTGGTACATCCCTCCAGGTAACTATTGTCTTGTACAGTAGAGCGGGACATTATATTTACTGTCAGCAGAATTGACCGGAGAAGGCATGAGTTCATGCACTGCACTGGCCAGCACCATGATTAGTATAAGGTAAGAATGAATGAATTTTCTTCTATTCGTTATTTCCACTGTTGCATTTGAATAACAGTAAAAAACTCGTTAATGTACAGTTTCGGACAAAATAGGAGCCCGAAATTGTGTCTACTTTCATCTTACAATCTGGCAACAAATAAATTGCACTGCGAACAAAGTCTATCAACAAAGAAAACATTTTCGTTTAATACTTTTCCGTTATATTCCCTTACAAAGCTAGCCTAACGCTTCGAGGGTTCCTTTGTTCTTGCCGTCGCCTCGGCGCTTGACCCAGACTTTCGCTCTGTAGTTGCTTTTTAGCATAGTATTACAAAAAATTGTAAATCTGTGATAGATGATTGATCAACTTAAAGGTAACTGTATAAATGTGTTCAATGACTTTGTTACTTTTAATGATTGGAGAGCACCCGCTTCAATTCGCACTCAATTCAAACTTTACGTTGCACGCTCAGTGGAACGTAAATGAGTTGGGGTGGCTGTAGCTCAGGTGGCAGAGCGGATCAGCCACTAACCAGAAGGTCGGTGGTTCAATCCCAGGCTGCTCCAGTCTGCATGCCAAATATCCTTGGGCAAGATACTCTCCGATGCATCCATCGGAGTGTGAATGTTTATAAATGTTAGATGCTTAGAAGTGCTTGTGTGAATGGGTGTGATTGGGTGAATGAATTAGCTGTATAAAGCGCTTTGAGTGCTCGGACAGAGTAGAAAAGCGCTATATAAGAACCAGTCCATTTACCATTCACCTACCTTGCGTTTGCACCTTTTGTCCACACATAAACTGCGTTTTCGTTAACTGAAAACTGAGATTTTTAAAGACGCCAGGGTGGATATTTTCAAAAACTCAGTTTTAGCATTTACGTGTGGACGAGGAAAACGGAGTTGCCTATATACATTTTAAGCTATTATTTATTATTTAGTTCAGTCAATAGATCAAGTTTTGTAGTGACTATGAAATATATTCTAATTATCTGTTTCCTGTTTATCCTAGACAGGGCAAAAAAAAGACTCCAAATCAAAAAAAAGATAAAAATGAAAGACTGGTGCATTGTGCAGTTCAGCACTGGTGGTACACTTTTAGCAGTTAGAACAACTTATACTTGAATGCAGAATGTTACACCATCACTTATGGATATATTAGTTTTTCAGCTCTCACTGCTTAAGCCATTAATCTTTCTAGAATTGTTCTTTGAAACATATGCGACCTCACAAAAGATATTAACTATGCTGTCAGACCTGACCAGAGCAGTTAACGAACTCCGTGAGGAGGTCAGGCCATCCGCCATCCCTGCTGCAATGAATCGGTAGATGCTGGGGTACTGCCTCTGGATTTGCCCTTGCACAGCACTGAGGAGCTAAACAATGCAGAGGCAGCTCTTCAATCACAAGAGGCAAATAAGGCAATGGTAAGTATATAAAGGTTATGTACACTTTGTAACTATAAAGTGTAATAGCTGTCAGATGTGATTTAAATACTTACCTTTTGTTGTAGTTTTATGAGCCTAAAGTGAACAATAAAGGGATCAATTGATCTGCTGGGTGTGTTTCACATTTCCTATGTCCGGTTTTTGCTGTATTACTTGATCTTTCTTAATAACAAGACTTTCATGTCCGGTTAATCTGGAGATGGAGTCTTTGGTCTTCAGCCCCATGTTTATTTTGTTTTAAAATGCGGAAGTTTGCAGATTTACGCCTGGTGACTTTCATGTTTATCAGCCTAAGAGTTTACATACTTTCTCCCCACTGAAGACAGTTAACAAGAGCTTATTCATGTGCTCTAAATAACTTTTTTTGTTTATGTGTGTGTGTGTTTATTTTTGTCCTAGATGGCCTGACGCAGCAGGTAGGGGCGAACTCCGAGTTTGTCTTTGCACAAGCAGTCCAGACATGGCTCCGATACTCCCCAGATCGTATGGGTGGCGCAGGACGCACATCATCCATCCCCGTCCCAGAGTAAAAATTACAAACTTATGTGAAACATAGAAATGTAAATGGGAAACTGTCTTTTAATGAGCAAACAAAACATGTCTATTGACCTTTTTTTGTTTAGTTTTTTTTTCTCTGTTACATCACATACAATGCTTTCTTATTTTAGGATATTGATATTGACATGATACATTGTGAGACATTTTTTTAATAAAGGGTGTCTAATTTGAGGAATAAGTACAATTATGTGTTCAGGTCAGGGGTGTCAAACTCAATTGCACAGGGGGGCAAAACTCAAGGCACACTTTACGTTGCACGTTACACTAAAACAATGGTTTTTTAAACATAAATATGAATAAAAACAGACAGGAACATTATGCCAGATTAAATAAACTTTAAAAAATAAACTTTAAATATTTTGCTCTTCATAAAAATAAATCCTGTCAAAATTATGCAAGTTAGAAATATGAACATGCTGCCAAAAACCCCAGAAGAAATAAATGAAAGCACACACAAGGTTGGAGCCGCATGTAGACGGAGCTGAGGCGTTGCTTCAGGAATGGAACTAATAAACTGTGCGGGCCATTCAGTGCCGTACTTTCCCTCAAGTGTATCATTACACTGCAGCTCCATCTGAATCTGCACAGGTGCAGTTCAGTTCAGCAAAGTCCGCTGACTTGGTTCAACATTACTTGGCAACAGGGAAAGTGAGGCAGGTTGTACTGGTGCATTTGTGACAGCTTCACTTGAAATGCTTTCACTGCATCATACATGCCATGTCCATGAACTGACAGGTTTCCTTGCTGAGCTCAAAAACTCTATTGAGAATTTTTATCCCAACTCAGCCAACGGTCCTCTGCATGATAAGGAATGTCGGCAAACTCTGAATCTATTTCCCACATAAAAGACTGAAATTGACGGTGATTTAAACTTTTAGCTCAGATAAAATTTACGGTCTGCGTTACAGTGATCATTATATGCTCCATTTTTAGGACTTTACCACACAGCGTTTCCTGGTGTATGATGCAGTGATATGCTGTTAACTCACCGGTACAGTTCTCCTCCTGCATCTTTACTCACATCCTGCGGACTAGTCCACTTTTTTCACAGCACAACACCAGCGCTCCATCTGTTGTAAGTCCAACAAGTTTGTCCCAGGGCAGTTTCATGTCGGTTACACTTTGACATACGTTTTAAAAAATGTCTTTTCCTGTCGTTGTCCTGTGCATCGATTTAATGTTCAACCCTCTCCACAGACGAAGATGGCCAGCTGTGCAATGTCCATCATGTCTGTACTTTCATCCACAGCAAGAGAGTATGCAATAAAGTTTTGTCTGGACACAAGACGCCGCACAGAGTGATACCGGGCTGATTTGGCTCCTCTGCTATAATAAAACTTGCTTTCACTTTGTGATTTTGCTCTGGTGAAAAAAGTCTGCTGAAATGTCAGATTCTTCTTTAGCTCTTCTACTTTCCCTAGTTTCTGCTCTGCATTTAGGTTTTTCAGCTTATCCTGACATTTTGTCTTGTAGTGCCGTCTTATATTAAATTCCTTAATTGCAGCCACATTAGCTCCACTAATAAGACACACGGGTTTACCAGCAATGTCTGTAAACATATATTCAGTCACCCACTGGGGCTGAAACACTCTGCTTTCAGAATCAAGTTTTCTCTCCACCATTGTGAGCGGCTAGCTTCGCAATAACAGAAGTTTGAGTAGATTGATGCGGGAATGTTCCCAGGTAGCCTAGCGGTCAGCAAGGAGGCTGCAGCGCTGCATTATTGGATCTGTAGTTAGTATATTATTAGCACCTCATATGCATAACAATAATAGTACATCTATATAAAAGGATCTCGCCGGCCGGATATAAATGTACGCCGGGTTGGATGTGGCCCGGGGCCTTGACTTTGACACATGTGGTCTAAGGACACTACCTTGTGACGTAGGTAGGTAGTGTCCTTATGAGCATCCTTCCCCTGAATTCGGACACAGCCATGGTAGGTGTGTTTTATCACGATTCATATAATAGTGATGACAGATTTTTAGACTAATAGTTAGGCTAACACACTTACCGCTCATCTTTTCTTTCCTCACAAAGCCGATAGATCCTGCACTTCTTTTAAGTGTCTTCCAGCGCAATTCTTAGCATATTTTGATTCCTACAACTGGTCCGTCCGGTTATTGTCTCCCCAGAGACATTGCTGGTGTTTTCCTATGTTGCAGTCCGTTTGGCCTCTCAGGGCCACCGTAGTTTTAAGTAAATATCATTTTTAAAATTAAGCAGGACTAGTTCATGTTCACACCGCATTACAATGGTAAAACAATTATTCGTTTTCATAGCACTTTTTGAGATTGTTAGAGACATATCCCTGAATTTGTTTTATTTTATGAAGCAAAATTTTGAAAGGGTTAGATTATGTTTTCAGTATGAACTCACTAAAAACAATTCTGAGGAGATTTATATTTGTCATGGTCCCTGTGCCTCACCAGCTGATCCTGTATTAGGCAACATGTTTTCTCTCTCTCTCTCTCTCTCTCTCTCTCTCTCTCTCTCTCTCACCTGCCGGGACGGTGCTCATTATGGGCTCCCGCCCCTGGCCCACGCACCTGCTGCCTATCGGGATGATCGCAAGGCCGATTTAAGACGGCAGCACTGTGTCACTCGTCGCTGGATCGTTGAGCTATCAGCGTCAGTCTCTCAACCATTAGTGAGTTAAACTCCGTAAAGTTGTTTCCGTCTGTTCGTCATTAACCCCCGTCTCTGTGTGCAGATCTACCCCGGAACTTTCCCTGCCTGCCTGTTTCCGTGTGGACGAGTGAGTGGATTTGTGTTTCCCCAGTGTGGGGAGTGAAGAGAGAGAGCCTTTGGAGTGCGTCTGATTCCCGTCTTTCCCCTCACATACCCCAGAACCCTGGACCCCCCTCCCCTCCCTCCAGCACGTTGTAAATAGTATCACCAGGTGTCGTTGTGTAAATAAACTGATTGTTAACTCTGCAAAGATTCCCGGTCTGCGCCTGAGTCCATTAACTAAAACGTGACAATATTCAGACATCTGCAAAGTTAGTCTCAAAACAGCATGTTTATCCATGTTCAATATTTGTTCATGTAATAACAATCTTTCAGTTTACATTTCTCGAGGAGCAGAAATTCTACACAATTCTATAATTACTGGGCAGCAAGAAAAACTCAAATGATCGACTCTCAAATTAATGATAGTTATATTAAGTTACATTTTCTTATTCTTTTCTCAGTTATTATCTGATCATTAATTGATAGTGTTTTTTAAGCAAGACTGATGTATGGCGAGCCAGGTCTTAGCTGTCACAACAGGGTAAACGTGTGCCCTTTCAAAGCCGTTGAAGTCAGTGGATTTACTGAGAGAATAAGCCCCCATGTTATCAATAAGAAGCCAGTCCCCCACGTGCAACTCAGGAATCCAGCAGCTTTCGGTGACTTTGTCAATGCTGTGGCAGGTTGGACCCCAGATAACAGAGTAGTATCTCGGTTCACTGTTGTCAACAGCCTGTAAGGAAAGCAAATGAAATATAAAATCCTAATCGCACTCTCACAATCTAACCATGTGAATTCCGTACATACAATACCAGGTTTAATTGTAATGAGCTATAAGTAAAAAGTGTAGGTTTATCTTTTTTTCCAAGCAATGAGATTTAAATTTAACAATTCAAGATGTAGTAAGACCTTAGTCCCATTGAGTAACAAAAGAAAAATGCGTGATATTTGACTGATTCACAAGTTGTTGTTCGGTATAACCAAGTGAATTCATTTGCAGAGCTGATAATGCACCAAAAAATTCCCTGTGATTGTGTTGGATGCTGCAGTCAGTCGAGGATTACAATGATGATGCAAACTTGTCTGCAAACACACACTCAACAGTGAGTAGTAGTGAAATGTTGTAAAGATGTAAATACAAAGAGTTTGCCTTTCACAACTTGTTGGTTACAGTGATACGGTGCAATACTTACTTTGAATGCAAACAGTCTTCCATTTTTAGTTTGCATCACATTGTTCACAGTTTAACATCAACTGTATGGTTTGCAGAAAAATTTGTGTCTTCTGTATAAACGATGGGCCGCTATGGCAACTGCTACTGACCTGTCCCTGGGACAGCAACCTCCCACAACCACTTCCCAACCCATCAGGGAATACAACTTTTTCCATTGCAGTTGGTGGCTAAAAGTGGGGCACTAAGCATCTCTAGGCCTAGGCATGACTAGAGCTTAAGTAATCAGTTTCCCAGCAAACTCCAGTAGCTATTTGAAACCTGTTGAGGTACACTCAATCTTTCCTAGTGATCGTGGTTGCCAGGCAGCCACCAACCAGTTTTTAAAGCCTTTGTGACTTAAGATTAAAAAGGAAGCTTATGGAGGTCTCATTCTGAGTTCTATTAGTAAGTTGTGCTGTTCATCAATATTGATCAACAGCACATCTTAAATGTCAGTAACATAAACATATTAATTGCCTAACTGTAACCATGACTTCAATGTACATGGTATGCTATAACCACAATCTTACCAACTTTACCACAAGAAACTGGATATAAACACACACTCAAAAGTATGGTGATTTTATATTATTTACCCTAAGAGGCCATGGTTCAACCCTGGTGTGGACATCATCATTGGTAAGGCAGGTTAATGATCCGTATACTCCATCATTAATGTAGTATATCATCATCTTCTCAGAGCTGTAGTCCTTCCGATCTGATAAGCATTTACCTTTATATTTGAAATTAAGTTCAATTTAAATACAAAGGCACATCATTATGGAGTATTTAACTTGCTTTTAAACTGCATATCTGTACATTTACCACTGCATTCATCTGTGTCCTCAACTCTTTTGGCAATGACATTTACTGCCAGTGTAAAGGCTGAGTCGACATAGAATCGGCCTGGTTCTGCGATGATCTCCAACCCATTGGCAGGTGGGAATAATTCATCCAGTGCTTTATTAATGACTTCTGAAAACTAAGAATGCAAAACACATTAGGTTAATGGATATTGCTGAGCTATTAATACTTCTGACATTTTCTTGATAATTTAAGATGTTCTGTAGCGATCAGTACCTCTGACCTCAAAGGCAGTACCTCTGCCTTTGAGGTCTCTACCTATACTTCTATGAAGTACAAGAGATTGGTGATTCTAAATTGTGGTAGATAAACATTCAGAATGAAAAATACTAAGGATAGAGTTTGTGTGATATTCTAGACAACAACAACAAAAAAAAATGCATATACAAAATATGCCATCTTTATGCTGCTGATGAATTACTTTTCCTTGGGAACTCACCTCTCTTCTCAAGACAGTAACACGTATAGGTAGTTCCAATCTATATCACACTACTCCAAAAGCTGTAGTAATCAGTAGTTTTACATTAAAATGATTGATTTTAGGCCGAACCAACAAGGTCCCCTTCGCAAACAAGAGCAAAGATGAAGGAAAGCGATAACGTGACCAGCATCTGAACAGAATGATGTCTGTCACCAGGGCAGTCAGGGCTCTAACACATAACTAAATGTGCATATGCTTATTTATTACAGATATTATCACAATTAAAAGGAACAACTCATTGTAAGTTAAAATTCTGCCAACCAATGTTATGTTTGAATGTCCTAAACACGTTCCCTCTGTACTGTACAGTGTTTTTATTAATAATACCTCCTCAAATTTCACTTCAGTGAAGTCTTCTGTCCCAGAAAAGCCTCCACCAATATCCAAGAGGCGCATCTGGAAGCCCGCTGAATTCTGCAAAGATATAATCTGTTTAAACTTGAGACTTTGCCATGTAGGGTTGAGCTGAGAAGGCTTCTGCTTTGTATATATTAATACCATTGTTTCAATAGTTTCCTGATTAGTTTGTGGGCTCAGTCACTCATTTCAGGTCATACTGAATACAACATTAAGTCCATTTTATAAACTTGGGTCATTTTAAGTTACAGAAATGAGGAGTGTGTGCAGTGTCACAGTTACATTCTCGCCTTGCATCATCACATTGGTCTTTACTTTAGCATTAATATGAACACTTGATAACAATAAGATAAAACTTTCAGTAATATTTCATAATTTAAATCAGATCCGTAAAGCAATACTGAATGAGTCATTAATAAAGACATTAAAAAATACCTTGAAAGTGGTAAATTTAACAACTGATCATCACAACCAATCCATATTAGTGGCAGTTATTCAAAATTAAATGTACAGTACAGTATTCTTACAAAGGTTTGTTTGTGCAACAATAACTTACTGCTATATCAAAAGCATATCGAGCATCTGTGATAGCCTGCTTGAAGGCCAAACTTCCAGTGCACCCACTGCCTACGTGGAAGCTGACCCCAATCACCTCCAAGTTCAGCCGTCTGGCACATTCTAGCAGTTTACTAACTGAGGACAGTCTGACTCCAAACTTTGCATTGAGTCTTACGAGAGATTTGGAGTCGTCCACTGCAATTCGCATTACTAGCCTACAAAATGCGTCCAGACATTAATAGTCAATACTCTCAAAAGACATTGCATAAAATGCTGAAACATATCAGCAGTTGCTTACTTACTTGGCTTGAGGATGGGTAAGAGAGATTTTTAAGAGTTCCTCCTCATTATCAAAAGTCATTAAGTTCACTCTGTGAGTGCGGGCATATCTGATGTGGGACCGTGGTTTGATAGTATGGGCATAAATGATCTTATCAGGGGTAACTCCAAGGGACAGGGACAGCTCGATCTCACCCTGCGTCAGACAAAGATGTGTTTCACACGAACAAACTCACAAGAACATAAACAGAATCCATCTTTGAAACACCGGTACCTTGCTGGCACAGTCAAAACCCGTGTCCAGAGCGATGAGCATCTTGATAACTGCTGGTGTGTTGTTGCACTTTACTGCATAGAAAGGTTTGACCCGAGGCAACCTAGTGATCCACCTGTTGTGCTTTTCTAATATATCATCAAGATTTAACACATGGAATGGCTCATCTTTGCCCTGAAAAAAGAAACATTTTATTTCAAAGATGTCGAAAATCTCTGGTGTATTCACCACACTAGGGATGTGGTGTGCTGCTAGTCGACAAGATGAATTATGTCATTGTTAACATTTTAATTGATTCAGTAAATTATTGTGTACGTAATGTTATGCAGCCATCTGCCACCAGATGGCGCATCGTTGTCGAGAAATGCCATAAATCTGTTAATCTAGGCCTGATCTTTTTGTTAACGCGATCAGAATGCGATATAAGCGGCGGAAATGGTAGATGGGTTCTGCCTTACTGATACAGTTATTGATACACAATGCAAGGGGCTGCACAATTAAGTGACATGATTCATTATTAAAGAATGTGATTAATGGTTTCAAATGCCTTTGTTTAATGAGTTTTTGACACAAAACAGATCAAAAGTTTAACATTTTAGATCCTTTTAGACTCGTTAATTAGTCCAATTTTTTACTTTAGTCAATATTAGAAATTAATCACCAGGAACATCACTAGTGAAAACCCTTGCCTTGCATGTGTTAATTGTTTATGCACAAACAACCTTGATGTTTGAAGGCTTTCAGTGACTTAAAATTATGCCCCTGAAGTATGGTAACAAAGTATTTGTACATCGTTAATTCTCATATCTTATCATAATCATCATTGCCTCGGTATGAGGAATAATAATCTCTGAAATATAAGGTTTCACAGAGGTCAGGGACATTGCTAAAACTATCAGAATGGGCTAGTTAGTGGTAAAAGAAGTGGAAAAACTTGCCTCTGATACTCACCTGTGAACCAAGCTCTTTCACCCTTGTGTCTATCACATCAGTGATGCTCCTTCCACTGTCCAGGATTTCAATGTCATCATTTTCAGGGGAAAAAACACGCACCATTGATTCATTTATGGTAGCTGCAGGTGTCAAGCGCAAAGGCACGTATAAAGAAAAAGTGTTACACAATGTGAGATGTCGGAAAGTATGAGAAAGAGAGAAGGGAAAAGGTGATGCATTTGAGAAATAAGTATAAACGGAGCTATTCAGGAAGGTTCAGTTTTTTCCTCTAGTTTCCTGCGAATGAGAAAACAGTGACTTTGGAAGACGGAATTTTGTCATTCACAGTCAAAAATTTCAGGGAGAAGTGGATTAACCACTGTGGACTTGTAATTTGGGGTATTTTCTGTACTCATTTTTGCAGTGATGGAGAACTTTGGAATAAATCATTGCTGCCCGATTCGGTCTTCAGGGAGAGGACTTCGGGAGAGGACTGCACGACTGGCCAACGTGTACTTACTTTTGCCTCTGTCATTCATCTCAGGACCGGTATCAGAAGTCAGTATTAACATACAGTTAAAAACATAGAACTCATGTCATTATCTTTTTTTATTTGATTGCGTCTTTACTGGTCATAACATAGTCATATGTACTGTCTAGTCTTCTGCTGTGTTTAGTCAGCCTTGTCTTCATGTTTGTTTATCTCTTGTCTCCGTGTTTGGTGCCCCCTATCTATCTCCCTTGCAGACCAATATTTGGGAATTTTGTCCCTGGGCTGATGTACTTGGAGAAAATTCTCCTGAGTTTCTCCAATAAACCTGCTACATAATGGATGACAGTATTTTCTGTTCTCCGACCTCCTTTCCTACCTTTCGGTGAAACATCTTAAAGAAACTCCAGTCACCTTCTTTCCAAGCTCTTTAGACTACCATGATCTGAATGACAGAGAATCTACACAGACAAACAGCAATGTTCATGTTCACACATCAGATCATAAAGTTTTAGGCTTACCTTCCTTTGTAGTGTCCATGTTCTCCAGTGTGAAGATCTTGCAGAGAACTTCCACAAGTTCAAAGTAAAACAACAGAGAATGGCTTGATCGGCTGGTTTTGTTAGTGGCATTTCCCCACCTTCCCCACTTTGTTACGTAAATTTGACTTTAACAGTTCATTCTGGCAAAGAGGATTTCCATTCCCAAATCTAACTTTTTTAGATATTTACAATTACGAAACTTTCACACAAATAATGTTGAACTTTAACTCATTTTAACTTGGATTCTTTTATTAACTTGTAGGTCCCTTATTGCCTATAAATTGAGGTTTAGGTTAGTGGAGACCCTTACGCTAACCTAAACATAAGCTTTTACTCTCTAAAAAAAAGTAATAATTTGCATTACTAGAGACTTTTTGCCTGTGTAACTGCATGAATACATTTATATGTATGACCTCATGAACACATCTATTTAATTATTACCCAGAGTAATGGTGGCAGAACACAAGATCAGCAGTAGTAGTACAGCATGGAGAAAAGAATCAATTAGAAATAAGTCACATAATAATTTCTGTTGTGAGAGTTAGATTTTAATTTGTAAGCAAGTTTTGATCAGCTGACTGCCACGATCGGGGAAACACACACTGATTATTCTTAATAAATTGGCGTGCCCATGTAGCGTGCTGGCTAGACCAAAATGCGGCAAAGGCTAGTGATGGGTTGGAAGAGGCATGTACTTACTTTAGTAACACCTGGTGCGCTGACCGCGGCTTCGGAACCGGTGTTACGACTGGTCCGCAGGCTGAACCAGGATGGAAGAATGAACAAAGCTGAATGAGTAAAATACTCATGACACCTGAGGCGAGCGGTGGCTGACGGAAGCAAAGGTTTCGGTGCTCCTGACATGAAGGAACCAATGTTTGAGCGCAGAACAGGTGATTCATCTCCCTTTTAAACCCAATGTCTGTGGTCACTTGACCACTACCTGACACCGACCTGTGCTTCTCTAAGATTTAATGATCTTTCTGGATTTAGTTAACAAAATTCAACAAAATATAAGCAGATTTTTCACGAACTACACGGCCGAGTTCCAACTCCTAGACGCCATCAAGCTTATAGCTAATTTGGTTGACTGATCATTAAGAGCATCAGCCCTTTGAATTGAATTTGATGTCTCCACACTTGTAACTTCACACTGACCATGAACACAAGAGCCTACTGTCCATCAGTTCAGCATTGCTGTGCATTACTGTAAACTTAGCCACTATACCACTTCAGCCTGTAAGCATACTAAACTCCCCAGTTTTCATGCAACCTGTAATTAACACTTAATTATGTTACTTCAAATTTGTTTTTCAGACACTTCATAAAATCACAATCTAGAAACAAATAATTTTGGGGGATATTATGAGTAAGCTGTAAATTGTCCATTGATGAGCAGTGTTTACCTTTGAAAATAATCTCTCATTGGCTTCTCCTATTCTTCTTACATCTTTCTCCATCACGGAGTGTCACACTTTAACTTATATTTTCTCTCTGTGAAATGTGACTTTATAGTACCATATTATCCCAACAGAGTTCTTATTGTTATTAAAGAACAACCACTGTGATTACACAAATGGTGATATATATAAATAAACTGAAGTCCAAAATGATGTCTAGTCTAGAAAACATGGACATTACCAGATGCTGTTTTCTCCACCATGAGTAGCTGCTTATGTGTGACGCTTCCTGAGTTAAGTTTTTTTTTTTAATTTATAACTCAAAAGCTTGCTTTATTATGTTAAGATCAGATGGGTCGTTTGGCCGTTGAAAAATGGCTAAAGTTCCTTTAACCTTCAAGGCACCCAATGTTTATTCAACTAAGCTCGGACATCAGGGACAATATTGTTTCTTTTATTGTTGCAATTATCATTTTTAATTAAAATGACAATACAATCTACAGGCCCCATCTTATCTTAATGACCTTGTAGTACCATATCAACCTATTAGAGCACTTCACTCTCGCTCTGCAGGCCTACTTGTTGTTCCTAGAGTATTTAAAAGTAGAATGGGAGGCAGAGCCTTCACTTTCCAGGCCCCTCTTCTGTGGAACCAGCTTCCAGTTTGGATTCAGGAGACAGTAGACACTATCTCTACTTTTAAGATTAGGCTTCAAACTTTCCTTTTTGCTAAAGCATATAGTTAGGGCTGGACCAGGTGACCCTGAATCCTCCCTTAGTTATGCTGCAATAGACGTAGGCTGCCAGGGATTCCCATGATGCATTGAGTTTTTCCTTTCCAGTCACCTTTCTCACTCACTATGTGTTAATAGACCTCTCTGCATTGAATCATATCTGCTATTAATCTCTGTCTCTCTTCCACAGCATGTCTTTATCCTGTCTTTCTTCTCTCACCCCAACCGGTCGCAGCAGATGGCCCCGCCCCTCCCTGAGCCTGGTTTTGCTGGAGGTTTCTTCCTGTTAAAAGGGAGTTTTTCCTTCCCACTGTCGCCAAAGTGCTTGCTCATAGGGGTCATATGATTGTTGGGCTTTTCTCTGTATCTACTGTACAATATAAAGCGCCTTGAGGTGAGTTTTGTTGTGATTTGGCGCTATACAAATAAAATTGAATTGAATTACAATACAATTGTTTCAGACAGTTGTTTCAGGTCTCTCTCATAAAAAAGACATTGAGTCTCATTGGGACTATCTGTGTAAACAAACAAATGGGCAAAACCTTAAATGGCAGTCAGTGATTCTATGTCACTGGCAAATAAATAACAAAATTCTCCAGAAATTGTATTTTCCATAAAATGGTTTCTTAACTGTAGCGTCCATGGTTTTTGGATTGAAGGAACAATTCAACAAATGCTAAATTGGGGCATATTAACCCCGATTCTTTTGTCCCCGTGATAGAACAGAGAAAACCGACTCATAGTGTGTTAAAACATTTATATTTATTTTTATTCAATGATCTTCCGGAAGAGAGAGACCCCTGCACAGCTCAAACGGCAGTTGCAAGAGCTCTAACATTTTTAGCTCAACATGTGTCTTATATGGTGTTATTTCTGTACTTCAGACATCACGCAGTTTCAAACATTGCTTATATGGCAAAGTTCCTCTTTTCTGTGTCTTATCTATTAATATGCCTGTGCACTAAAACTT
Organism: Neolamprologus brichardi; assembly: GCF_056152115.1. Classification (NCBI taxonomy): domain Eukaryota; kingdom Metazoa; phylum Chordata; class Actinopteri; order Cichliformes; family Cichlidae; genus Neolamprologus; species Neolamprologus brichardi. Next base: position 2,331,060 of record NW_028270136.1, read on the forward strand.
CATGTTTTTCAGTCTGGCTGAGCACTTTGTGAGTCAAAAGCCTTCAAGTACATAAAACAATATAATAGGAAAATAAGGATACTAAGGATATTGATTTCATGACAGGCAGTGTAAGAGCTGGACAGCTTTGAGGATTCAATTTGTAGCTGTTAGAAGCAAAAACTTTGTGTTGTTTTTGAGTTTATTTCATTTTGGTTTTATACAGCTGAGAATTCTCTGACAATACAGAAAATACAGAAAGTTGAACTTAATTGAAATGAATTAACTAACAAACAGAAACATACTGAACATTAGAGTCTGTGCTACACCACTGTCACTCATCATATCATGTGACATGATAATTAATAGTCATAATTTCATCAAATTACTACTGTTTTTCCACATTTTGCTTTCACCTTGTCGAGTTACTGCTCAGGTTTGGATCTTCCTGATGCAGTGAGGCAGAAGAAGAGAGTGAGAGACATTCATATATTATAATAAGTAATGAATTTCAGGTATCTTTTCCACTTGGTTAACTTGCACAGACAAGGTTTTTCTATTAACTTGACTTGAACTGAGAAATCAACAAATACGTTTCATTACATTCTGCTGTGTTTGGCAGGTTTCTCTGTGTCACATTCCCGTGGAATTTTTCACCATAGAAAGAAGTTTTCTTCCCATGTAGAGTGCACCTAGGACGCTAATGCTCTTCTCAGTTTTTACAGAGTCAAACTCAAAGTAATGTTGGTACTTCCAAGCATTGGTCATGTTCTGTCCTGCTCTCCATGTTATCTGTTATCTTTTAATTCAACTTTTTAACTACAGAGGACATAATGAATACGCTGGGTCTCAGGAGGATATGAGGATGATTGTGCTGGATGTCCAAATTGGGTGAGACGAGTTTAGGTTTGATTGAGTTGTATGATCCAAGTTCAATTTGATGTGATTCCATTTCATTTATATTGCGGCAATTCACAAGACAGTCATCTTATATTGTAAGGTAAGCCCCTTACAGTAATAGAGAGACAAGTTACTGGAAGTCTCCCAGCAGTCACAACCTAAAACAGGATAACTAAGGGTCAACTCAGGGTCAACTGATCCAGCTCTAACTATAAAATGCATCAAAAAAGAAAGTTTGGAGTCTCATCAGAGGAGAGTCTCTGTCTTCTGAATATAAACGGTGAGCTGGTTCCACAGGAGAGGGTCCTGGTAGCTGAAACTCTGCCTCCATTCTACTTTTAAAACTCAAAGAACATCCAGAGTGATTCTCAACTTCTGATAAAGGACAGAGTTTTTAAAAAACGGAGTCTTTGTTTGTGACTGGTGGAAATAACCTCTTTGGGCACAGGTAGATACAAGCATACAATGAACATTCAGCTTTACTTTCAACTCTTACTTTAGAACACACATCTTCATCCCCTCTTTCACAATAATATGCTCATGCCAGCTACTAATGTGTTTCAAAGATTTGGACGAGGCAACAGAAATGTTCTTTGCTATCAACAACTGAAGAATGCAGTTAAGAAAAAGTTCCTACGCTTCACAGCCCTTTATAAGCACTTGCACATGTAAAAGTACACAAAGATGTACACTTAGGCCCCTCCTCAAATTCGAGATGGTCTTTCCCTTTGGGCTCCTTGACTCCCCACTCAAACTAGCATTGCTTCCTGTCCAGGATGTGTACATCCTCATCATTGAAAGAGTGTCCACTGGCCTGTAGGAGTAGATAGACTGCAGAGTCCTGGCCTGACGAGTCCTGGCCTGTGTTGTGCAATCCGCTTAGCCAGAGGTTGATTGGTTTTCATGTATAAATGTATAAATCATGGCAATCCTCCTGGTATATAACAGCGTACACTATATTGTATCAGCATTATGTAACAATTTGATAGCTTTGTGCACTGCAGTGGGGGGTGGGGGGCGGGGAGTTAGATCAATTTGATACCAACTGCGTTTACTAGAAAAAGCACAATGAAGTCAAACAAATGAAATACAGGTTTCACAACACACTGCACATAATTAAAATGGTTTTCAGTTAAACTACAAAGTTTTGTTTGGTTTTACTTCAGGGTTTCTACTGTGTCAAAAGCAACCACACCCTCTCCCTGAGGAGCTAGTACGCTTTCTCTGTATTAAAACTAGAGCATAGGTGTGTCAATACTGAATTACTACCTACTGTAGGCATTTTAACACATGTGCATTATACCAGTACAAAGAAGTAAAACACAAAGAACATTTGAATAGGAAAAAAAACATCAGTAAGTCCATGTTAATGTTATAAATTGCTTGTTCAGTATGTTGCTGTTTTGTTGTACCCGTGTACACGAATGGCACCGCGTGCTGCCTTCTGTGGTTATCACAGAGATGTAATCATCTCTGTCCTTCCCCAAGGTTAAACTAATCGAGTGTTACCATCTTGAATCAAATGGCAGAAATGGGGGAAAACTCACCTGTAAATAAATTACAAGAATGTCAACTCATGGATCCCAACTACTGTTAATATCCAAAGAAAAAAACCAAACAAAAAAAAACATGTGTTGACACTAGCAGTAAATTAAGTGAATAACTCTGTAATTGGCTTATATTCTTCTGGTTTTCTCTTTCAGAAGTGTCAGGCTTGACACATTGAACAAGTAGTCCAGCAGCCAATCTCAAGTGTCAGACTCAGTACCTTTTCTCTCTTTTTTGTATTTTATTTATTAGCTTACTTTGTTAAGTAGTTGTTCAATAGTGTTGGCTGTATTTCTGCAACACATTGTGTGTTCAGCATATCCACGTTTATGTACAAGCTTGGGAACCTCCAAGCCATACTACATATCAGTTGACTTTTCAAGAGAAAAAGAACAAATACACACCTACAACAAACAAGCATTAAAATGAGACTTTCTTTACACAAAAAACACTACCAGTTACAGCAAGTTAGGGCCCCATGCTTAGTGTGCCACCTGGTGAGGTACTCATGACTAATGCTGCATCACCATCAGTGGTAGCCATCTGAGAGAAATATTTATAAACAGACATGGTGAATTGTACCACTACATGCAGATCATGACCATTTATGATGATCAGAAGTGTAAACATAAGTACAAGTAGACGTATACAAACACTTGGGTACGACGGCTTGGTATAAATGCACTGGGTACCTCAAACAGCAATGCTTTCCTAAACCTAACGCAAGCATCTAATGAAAGTAAAACTATGCACTGAATGAACCTAGATTCAAAATGTGGCGTCAAAGTTCAGTCTCATGATTTATGCTCCCCCACCAGCTTGTTGATAGCCACATTTAAAGCTACTATAAGAAATATAATTTGTACTTTTGAACAGCAATGTAGATCTATGGTGGACTTCCAAGTACAAACTTTTCTGTGTTGATTTTTGCTGGACTGGTCTTTGATAATAATCATCTGAATTTACAGCAAACACAAAGTGTCTTCATAGACTGAATGAAGAACCTGTTGTGTGTAATGTGAGCTTTATTGTTGTGTGACATAAGCTCCACAGTGATTGTCTATCTCTGTAGAGATACTAACAGAACAAACTTAACATGTGAATTGTTTGGTGTATTAACAGAAATGGGAAGAAAGAGCATTTTGTGTGTGTGCATGTCATTTACTGAAGTTGCATATGTCAGGGGCCTCTAACCAAATATTGATAGAAAGACTAATATTACTTGTGGTTCCTGGGATATTTAAAAGTAAAACGGCAGGCAGAGCCTTCATCTTCCAGGCCCCTCTTCCGTGGAACCAACTCCCAGTTTGGATTCAAGAGACAGACTCTATCTCTATTTTTGAGATTAGGCTTAAAACATTTCTAAAGCTTATAGTTAGCTGGACCCTCCCTTAATTACACTGCAATAGGCTAGGAAGCTTGGCTGCTCCCTTCATTGGCTTCCTGTTAAATCCAGAATTCAAAATCCTGCTCCTCACATACAAGGTCTTAAATAATCAGGCCCCATCTTATCTTAATGACCTTGTAGTACCATATCACCCTATTAGAGCACTTCGCTCGCACACTGAAGGCCTGCTTGTTGTTCCTAGAGTATTTAAAAGTAGAATGGGAGGCAGAGCCTTCAGTTTTCAGGCCCCTCTTCTGTGGAACCAGCTTCCAGTTTGGATTCAGGAGACAGACTCTATCTCTATTTTTGAGATTAGGCCTAAAACATTTCTAAAGCTTATAGTTAGCTGGACCCTCCCTTAATTACACTGCAATAGGCTAGGAAGCTAGGCTGCTTGAGGTGACTGTTTTTGTCATTTGGCACAAATAAAACTAAACTGAATTCAAAATTCAAAACATCATCCAGTGCCAGCTGATAAAGCTCTAGGTTACTTTTCACATACAGTATACAAGCACTCCTTTCCCATCAGCACTGCTTTGGTGGAGAAGACGTGTGACCAATGTGTAAAATTTTGATTTTATTCACAGCAGAACACATGAAACATTTTGAATGTTTAAACTGAGAAAATCTGTTTATCCAGCACATCCCACAGATAACGAACTCTCATTGCTGTGCTCCTCAAACCATTCCTGAAGCATTGTCTATTCTGACACCTTTCTATCAGAACCAGCATTATCTTTTTCACCAGCAGCTCGTCTGTTGGATCGGACCACACGGTGCCACTCAAGCCTCGGCCACTCATCACCCTGTCCCTGGTTTATGTTGGATTATAATATTATTTTTATGCCATGTTAGACCCCTAATTAAAGATTGTGAATTATTATGTAGTTTTAGTTTGCATTATTCTCCTGAATTAGAAGAAGGTGATAACTATTACATTTGTTAAACTGATTTGCATTATATTAGACTGCTGATTTATTGTGAATGAATGATATTGTTTTATGATGCATTATACGGCTGAGTTAGAAGAAATACTGTTCGCAGAAAGTCATCGCCTTATTTGTCTGATTAGAAGAGGACAGAGCATACTGCCTCATCTCAGCAGGAGCAGATAAACAGGGAGCCAAGGTCGTAGCTTAGGCGCTGTGTGAGAGAAAGAATGTGAATGTTTAGGCTTTTATGATTAGGTGGGGGCCACTAGAGGCTATAAGAGTTTGATCAATGCTCCACCATTTTGAGATCTGATGCTGTCTGCTGTATGGTGTCCATCTCCCACGCGTGTATTCATTAAATTATCGTTTAACTCAACCCTTCCGGACCAGTGTTGTTATTTTGGTTTTTCCTCTTGTATCCATCCCCAATATTTGAATCCGTGACAGTTTTGGGGGCTCGTCCTGTGGTATTGGGGTGGAAGTTTTGGAGGCTTGGACGGTCCGAGGTGGTCAGACGTGCAGACATTATCCGGCAATCGAACTGAGTGGACAGGCGCCTTTATAAAAGAGGTAGGCACAGGCCTGTTGATTTTATCCGAAGTGTGCTGAATTGGACAATAAAATTAAATGTCTATTCAGTAAAAGTTGCCGGTGAGTGTCTGTTTTGATGAAAAAATCTCATGAGAATTGAAGCTGAAGTAATGATAAACAAGCGTTGAAAGTGACAGTACTGATGATTTAAAGCAGTTGGACTGCTGAGAGAAAAAAGCAGTTGGACTGCTGAGAAATATTAAAAAGCAGTTGGACTGCTGAGAGAAAAAAGCAGTTGGACTGCTGAGAGATATTAAAAAGCAGTTGGACTGCTGAGAAAAGTTAAAGCAGTTGGACTGCTGAGTGAATTTAGCTTGATAGGGAATTGGTCATTTAGTGGGTTAAAGTCCCCATTGGTCATGGTTGGACCTGCCTCAGTTTTCAAATTCAGGCAAGTTTTTCGCTAAATTGTTTTTGGCACCATGTGTCCCTGAATCTCACAAGCAAGCTCTAATTCCTGGCTGAAGACATGGAATGCAGTTATTTAAGGTGGGAAATCAAAATTTGGGAAACAAAATAAAAACACACACACAACCAGAGAAATATATGAGAAAGGCACATGTTACAGAAATGCCTTGTTTGAGAAAAAAGTTAAAATAACCCACCCACAAACGCACACACACGCAATGAAGAAACAGCTTGCATTCAAGAACACGTTGCAGGACAACAACTTAACTTCAAAAAGAAAGACACTGGTATGACCAACCAGTGATGAAACAACAAATTTAGTGGTTAAAAGAGTCAAATTGTGACATGTTTTCTGCTGATTGATTAATACAAGTGATTACTGAATGAAATAAAATTCCTTTTTGGGTTATTAAACAGGATTTTAAGAATTTTAGCATGTACCGGTGTTGTCCTGTCAACTTGGTGGGTTATGACTTGATTGTTTTTTCTCTTTATGCTTAATTACAGGCTGCTTTGTCGGCCCGGAAAGCCGAGGCTGACCTGGACTCCTGCTCTCCCCTCTACCATCTTTGCTCTCCCCTCTACCATCTTTGATGTGACCCTGACCAAATGCTACAGCAGCTGGACCAGCAGCGTTAAATCCAAGGCCCGTTTCACTACACGGGGGAGATTTCCAGACGGCTTCAGCTGACAGAACTGTGACGAGACGCCTATTAAGCCCGGATGAAAAGTGAGGCCGAGCAAAAGAATGCTGACCTTAACAACTCTGCATTAAAACTGTGCCGGACAGTGACGGACCAACACGGATGATCGGGCAGCAAAAAGGGCGTGCCAGAGACAGGAGGAGTAACTGAGGTCAGGAGGCACCTCAGAATGGACAAAAGCACCAGAAGAACATAAGCTGAAGGCACAGGTGTCGGGGCTTGGCCAGGAGCTGACCTCTGAGAAGAGCCGAACAGCAGAGCTGCAGAAGGACGTGGAGCAAAGCAAGGAAAACATCAGTAAACTTCAATCTGACGTGTACGGAAAAGACTCTGAGGTTTCTGCCCTCAGTAAGAGCTCAAGGCATCAGAGCAGAAACTGAGCATGGCTCAGGAGGAGCTGGCTGCTAATCGAACCCATCAGTCAGGCTTAGAGTCCCAGATACAGGACTTGAAATCAGGCTGGAGCTTGCTGGAGCAGGAGGTCGCCAATCCTGACGAGAAGCTCCAACAGCAGGAGCAAACCCTGAAGGAGCTACAGAAGCAAAAGGGTCAAGTGAAGGAGGAGCTGGACAAGGAGAAGATGCAGGACACTGGAGAAAAGGACTGCCTCAATTGGGGTCAGAACCAGTATGGACAGAACTTTGGGCAACAGCACCAATGGACACAAACAGAGTGAAAAGGAGGAGGGCAGGACCCCAGGGGCACGCTTCAGGCCGTGGTTTACCCAGAACACCAGAACAGGAAAGTGATGAACACAAACACACACACAAACACACACAAGCACACACATCTACATGCACTGACTCAGAATGAAGAGAAACACACATATGAACACATGTGCACTCGTTGATTGACTGAGAAATGACACACACACACGCACACAAATCGAAATGCTGACTCAATTCACTGAGAAGTGATCCACACACACACACATACACACGCTTGTGCAATGAAGAGTGATACACACACACACACGCTGATGCAATGAAGAATGCTTTACTAACAAATGCTATGCTGATACGCAAAATGCTGCACACAAACGTCCAAATACAGAATTTGTTACAACAACAAGAAGCCATTGATTGTTTATTGGTTAAATGCATTTCATGTCACCCAGAGGGCATTTGTGTAGATTTAGGGGACAGGGTCTAAAGCAGTTTGGTTATGAAAACAATGTCTGTGGGTGATGTCTGTTTATGGCTCAAGGCCTCGACTGAATTGTTTACTGTGCTTCACACAGCCTGATAAGGAGCAGTGGTACAGAGTGAAAATGATGAATTAATGGTGTGAGCCTTATTTTGGAGCGCCACATTTTTGTGATTGAGATTTAATTGAAGGAGAAACATACTGAAAAAAAAAAAAGGGGGGACCAGCCCTTGGATTTACGTAAGCATCTCGCATGTATTTAACACAATTGCCTCAGGCTTTAAAGATCTGTACAAAATTCAACAACTCAATTTGTTCTCATTGAGATGACACGATACAATCTAGTAAGAGTGGTTAGTTGCTGAACTCACGGAATTCACAAGACCGCATAAGATTTCAAACTGCAGGAAAATCACTGGTAATGGTAACAATGGTAACCAGGATCTAGACTTTGTTGAACCGCATGCAATATGAAGACAACATGTAGTATTTAAGGGACCAAGTAGTATTTGGATAAAAGTTATTGAATAGTGTTGAAATAAAATGACAGAATTGTGAAGGATTAAAATATTCCAGGAGCTCAACTTACTCCATCTGAACATGTTTCAAACGTGTTTTATGAACACAAAATGCACAGGTTTACTGAATATGAAAAGGTTGTGTTGATTTAACTCAGTTGTTTAAGTTTCTACCAAAGCAAAACATTTGTGTAGCTTCACATGAGTGTGAACTGCAGACTTAACCCTTTGGTTGCTAATTTTGAGTTACTGATGTTTGCATTAAGAAAATTGTGTTTTATTAGCTGTGTTTCGATTAATGTATCACATTATATTGTTGGGAATGTTAAATGCTAAAGTGAAGAAAAGCTTTGATTTCACTCATGACGGAACATGTTATTATTAACCATAGCAGGCCACTGTAAAGAGTCAATTAACATTTATAGAGGAAAAAGCCAAGAAACTCTATTAATATCTATGAATAACAGGGGAATGATAGACTTTCACATTCAAAATAGAGATATGTAATGACAAACACTGGTCCATGTCATTTAGGTTCTCCATTGAAATAGTCAGCAATTTAAAAGTAGGATAGAACCGACAGGGGCATGTACTGAGATGTGGTGCTGCACAAGAACAAGAGCAAAATAAAGAAAAATTATTGTGTTTAGCTTTAATAAATTCAAATTAAAATGTACCATTACACTCAGAGGATCAATATGAAATTCAATATATGCTAATTTTGTATGAAGTACATGACTGATAACTGTTCTGTCCTGAGCTTTTGTTTTTACAGCACCCACTTGACCACACCAACAGTTTCTCGCCACCAAAAGGGGGTACTTGCAAAGAATAGGGAGGAATATCATCAGAAGTGGGAAAGGTAAGCCCCGATGGGGGTGATAACAACCATTAATTTCACTTATGGTCAAATTCTTAAAATTTTACCCCAAACATGAAAAATTCTTCAAACATTTAGAGACAGAGTGGAGTTCTAGATAAACATAATGTAGCAAACCACATAAGGATGGAGCATTGGAATCAATAAGATGGTGAAATAACACGCAGGAAAAATGTTGATCATGTTGATTATGTTTATTCCAGTGTGCAGAGATTGGCTAATCTGACCAGGAAATGTTATGAAATGGATTGTCGGAACAGTCAGCGTTAAAGTCACCTTTGACAGTCCAGACTAAGATGGCGTTGGACATCTTTAGGGCGGAAAAGGGTTGGTGTGACCAAGGTGTGGTTTGGCTTGTTGTATGTATACTTCAAGATGATATGGCTCTGGATGGACCAGTTACCAGGGCATGGAAGGAGGACAGACTAATTAAATGAGGAGAAGGAATTTTCTGTGGTTGGAGATCCTCTGGGTGAGTGGTTGACTAAAAGCATGCATAAAATAAAAGCTATCTTTTGTTATTGATTGGTAATAGATTGATAATTGGCCACATTTACAGCTGTGTTGACTTGTTGTGGACGTAGTCTACTTCATGTTTAAGCACTCTAATTAACAGATTGAAAATAGTGACATTAAAGGAAGAATATGCAGCGCCACCCTGTCAGATGCCAGTGACGGTGGGGCTCAGTGATGAATCAGGTGAGCTGGATTCATGGCTGAATCAAAACATAGATGCCCCTGCTGTGGTAAGTAAGGGAAAAACAGGGGGAAATAAAATTGAAAAGAGGCATTTATAAACGTTTATGTGTGAAGTTTATAAACGGGATAAAAAGGGGGTGTTTTACTGTTATTTTAGCATCAGCATTATTGTTACATCAGAATCATATAACAAGCATTGCATTAAACATTTATTGAAGCTATTGACATTACATTAACATTTGTATTACAGTGATTGTTATAACCTCATGTTAATCTTCTATTTACAGGTGTCAGAGTAATCATATGATCTTTCATTGCAGGTGTAACCATGATAATCTTATACATATTGCAGTTTGTTGCTCATTATAGAGTTGTGCTCAAGTTAATAAGGGTTAAAAGCTACAGTCAGCGCAAGGTCTGGCTGATCTATGGAGTGGAGTAACTTCAAGCATATAAGGCCGCACGCGCTTACATAACACTGATATCATGTTATTCTTTGTGATTTTTATTCAGTTATATCTTTTGTTAAGTTTTAAGTAGTGGCAGTTGATTAAACAACATTCATTTAATATTACATACCTGATTCAGGGCATTACACACAGATCAACTTAACAATCGGCAAAACCTTATAGCTAGAATGTTGTGTCTCAATAAGGGACAGTTGGCTCGAGGAGATAAGTGGGAGTCAGTGCCTGTCCTGGGGAAGGAGAGAATGTTCCTTTGCTGTGTCAAAAGTAGTCAACAAGTTCATATTGAAGTGAAGTTCATATTAATACAGGTTTTGTTTGTAGACAATTGTGAAGACGCAGGCTCTGGGTGGAGCCAGGAGTTGAACAGATCTAACATGACAATTAAATTGATTTCATTCCTTGGCACAGGATAACAAGACTGGAGCAACGACACTGGATAGGAGAAAGTCTGATACTTTCTAAGATATGAGGTGTGGAGATGGAAAATTATTTTACTGTTACTATTCATAATCATTATTATTACTGTTGCATCACTTATGATTTATTATCACTTATGAGTTATCATCATTTGATTAGAGCATTTATTGAAACTGTTGATGTTACATTAAAGTCTGTATTTCAGGTGTTAGCTGAACCACATAAGAATCTTTCATTGCAGGTGCAGCTGTAATCATGTTATACACATATTGCATTTTTGTGCTAATTGCAGAGTTGAAGCTCAGTTGATAATGGTCGGAAGCTTCGGTCAGCGTGAGTTTGATCGATCAATTGGAATACCTACTGGGCTAATGAAAGACTGCATACATGCTTACAATTCACCACATATTATATAGGAAATAGAATAAAGGCCTGTGTGCCCTCATGTTGCATTGAAGTCTGCCTGGCAACACATGACTCAAACTGAGTCAGGCAGTATGCTTCTGAAATGTCTTTTGTTTGTTGAGTAAGGTCTTGCACTGAGGTCAGGACACACACAGGGTGCCTGCACACACACAGTATTTAGATAGATACTGGTTTGCTCGCAACTGCAAGGTGTACCTGCATACGTGACAGTTTGGTTCCACAGATAAGGGAAATAACAGGACGCATCTGGCGATAGTGAAGGAACAAAGGAAGGAAATGCTCTTTTTTTAGAATATGTCCTAGGATCTCTGGAAACTTACTGGAACTTATGCTTGTTGATTATCTGCTTGTGACGCACTATTTTCGTATATATATGACACCCCATGTATTGTTCGAGGAAGATCGATGCTGTGAGGGATTGTGCTCGGTCTCCCATGTATATATATGTGTTTTAATAAAATCATTGTTTGACCCACTATGGACCTCCAGTCGTATGTCTCCACCTCAAATTACGAATCAGGACAGAGGTCACTAACCTTTTCTTTTAATTTTCTAGCTCCGTTGAATTGACACATGGAAATGTGTCAAAAAGGGGGGGAAGTTGAGTTTTAACATCAAACAAGGGTTATATGAAAATTTTTATGACTTCATTTGTGTTTTAATAACTTAGGTATGGTAAAACTTAAGCTAATAATGACCCAAAAGGTTTCCATATTTTTTAGAGAACCAGTGAGAAGCATAAATCATTATTTCCATGTTTAACCATTAATCATTGAAATGAACTGAATAGTGTTTAGAAGATAAAATGCCTGTGTTCACGAGAAGCTGAGTACCACACTGGAGAGGAAACCGTGGGACGGTAGGTGGAAGGAAACACATGATTTTTGTGAAAAGGGGGGACACATGTTAGAATCAAAAATGGCTAATTTGTTTTTGATGTCTTTTATTAGAATGAGTGGTTTTAATCATTTTCATACACACCTTGCAAATGTGCTTACAATGAGTTGGCACTCGGCCTTTTGAAGGTCATAAGCTTCGTTCGGCGATGGTCCGGACTGATAAAGTGTAGGAAATGCCTTGAGTGCAGAGGGCTAAATGCAAACACGCTTACACACACATACATTATAATTAGGATAAGTCCTTGGGACATTCTGAATATTCTAAACAATTCAGAACCACCAAAAGATTAGTAGATAACAACATTAGATTATTAGAGCTAGGAAGAGAGGTGTTTTGGTTTTCTGTCTCTTACAGAGAAAGGAACAGACACCAGACGCGGTCACAGATATACGAGGATCCTTCGCAGCAGAGACAGACACAGTGACTGCTGAAACACCAACTGGGTTCAAGTGTCATGGCATTTTGGGCTCCAGCTAGTCACCTCAAAAGGATGGATCCCATAAACACAGCAATAACCATGAAGGGGTTGGCGGAAATCCAGGAACACCAGACCAACAAGGTTCGAGAGGCTCTTGGTCAAAAGGGGGACACGTTCCTGTTCCTTTTTCTGGGGAACACAGCTGTGACCCCAGAATACACAGATCGTTGTTTGAAATCGGGGCAGAATAATCCCCTGATCTGTGCAACGACTGAAGGGTTGTCTAACCCCTGAGGTTGAAGAAAGAAGAGCAGAGGATCACCCGACTGGAAGACACTGGTGCCTACAGCAATAAAATAAAGGCTAAAAGCTCCTCGGACAGAGGTTCTAGTCTGAGTACGGGTATAAGGTAGCACCGAAATAAAGCTGTGGGAGAACTGGGGAGTGTCATCTGTACCTACTATTGTTTTTTTTTTTTCTTTGTTTTTTGTATTTTTCTTTTTGCCTGTCCCATTTGGTTCTTTAGCCGTCAGAATTGTTGTCTGAAGACCAACAAGGATACTCAATGGATTTATTTTGCCAAATGGATCATCATGGCATTGCCGTATTGGTCCATTTGATCGACCTTTGTTTTTATTATTTATTTTATTTTATTTTCAGTTGTTACAGACGGGACAGACATGAGTGAGGGACAGGAAAGGGAGAAAGAAAGAGGAAGGAAAAGAAAAACAAGGGGAGAGGGACAGTGAGAAAGGGGGGGAAAAAAATATCTCCGGGATTCAATTCAATTTATTTATATAGCGCCAAATCACAACAAATGTCGCCTCAAGGCGCTTCATAGATACAGAGAAAAGCCCAACAATCATATGACCCCCTATGAGCAAGCACTTTGGCGACAGTGGGAAGGAAAAACTCCCTTTTAACAGGAAGAAACCTCCGGCAGAACCAGGCTCAGGGAGGGGCGGCCATCTGCTGCGACCGGTTGGGGTGAGAGAAGGAAGACAGGATAAAAGACATGCTGTGGAAGAGAGACAGAGATTAATAACAGATATGATTCAATACAGAGAGGTCTATTAACACATAGTGAGTGAGAAAGGTGACTGGAAAGGAAAAACTCAATGCATCATGGGAATCCCCCGGCAGCCTACATCTATTGCAGCATAACTAAGGGAGGATTCAGGGTCACCTGGTCCAGCCCTAACTATATGCTTTAGCAAAAAGGAAAGTTTGAAGCCTAATCTTAAAAGTAGAGATAGTGTCTGTCTCCCGAATCCAAACTGGAAGCTGGTTCCACAGAAGAGGGGCCTGAAAACTGAAGGCTCTCCCTCCCATTCTACTTTTAAATACTCTAGGAACAACAAGTAGGCCTGCAGAGTGGGAGCGAAGTGCTCTAATAGGGTGATATGGTACCACAAGGTCATTAAGATAGGATGGGGCCTGATTATTTAAGACCTTGTATGTGAGGAGCAGGATTTTGAATTCAATTCTGGATTTAACAGGAAGCCAATGAAGGGAAGCCAAAACAGGAGAAATATGCTCTCTCTTTCTAGTCCCTGTCAGTACTCTTGCTGCAGCATTTTGGATTAACTGAAGGCTTTTCAGTGAGTTTTTTGGACATCCTGATAATAATGAATTGCAGTAGTCCAGCCTGGAAGTAATAAATGCATGAACTAGTTTTTCAGCGTCACTTTGAGACAGGATATTTCTAATTTTAGAGATGTTGCGCAAATGGAAGAACGCAGTCTTACATATTTGTTTAATATGTACGTTGAAGGACATATCCTGGTCAAAAATGACTCCAAGGTTCCTCACAGTGTTACTGGAGGCCAAGGTAATGCCATCCAGAGTAAGAATCTGGTTAGATACCATATTTCTAAGCTTTTCAGCGCCGAGTACAATGACCTCAGTTTTATCTGAGTTAAGAAGCAGAAAGTTAGTGGCCATCCAAGTCTTTATGTCTTTAAGACATTCCTGCAGTTTAACTAATTGGTGTGTGTTATCTGGCTTCATGGACAGATAGAGCTGGGTGTCATCTGCATAGCAGTGAAAATGTATGCTATGTCTTCTAATGATGCTGCGTAGGGGAAGCATGTATAATGTAAACAGAATTGGTCCTAGCACTGAACCCTGTGGAACTCCATAATTAACCTCAGTGTGTGAAGAGGACTCTCCATTTACATGCACAAATTGGAGTCTATTAGATAGATATGATACAAACCACTGCAGTGCAATACCTGTAATACCTACAGCATGTTCTAATCGCTCTAACAGGATATTATGGTCAACAGTATCGAATGCTGCACTAAGGTCAAAAAGGACAAGCACAGAGATGAGTCCACTGTCAGAGGCCATAAGAAGATCATTTGTAACCTTCACTAAAGCTGTTTCTGTGCTGTGATGAACTCTGAAACCTGACTGAAACTCTTCAAATAAACCATTCCTCTGCAGATGATCTGTTAGCTGTTTGACAACTACTCTTTCAAGGATTTTTGATATGAAAGGAAGGTTGGAGATTGGCCTATAATTAGCTAAGACTGCTGGGTCTAGAGATGGCTTTTTGAGTAAAGGTTTAACTGCAGCCACCTTGAAGGCCTGTGGTACATAGCTGATCATTAGAGATAGGTTGATCATATATAAGATCGAAGAATTAATCAATGGCAGGACCTCTTTGAGCAGTTTTGTAGGAATGGGGTCTAAAAGACACGTTGATGGTTTGGAGGAAGTAATTATTGAAGTTAACTCAGAAAGATCGATTGGAGAAAAAGAGTCTAACTTAACATCAATGGAACTAAGAGTAGCTGTAGATAATATTACATCTGTGGGATGATTATTGTTAATTTTTTCTCTAATGATAAAAATTTTATTTGTGAAGAAGTTCATGAAGTCATCACTAGTTAACGTAAAAGGGATGGTTGGCTCAAAAGAGCTCTGACTTTTTGTCAGCCTGGCTACAGTGCTGAAGAGAAACTTGGGGTTGTTCTTATTTTCTTCAATCAGTGATGAGTAGTAAGCTGTTCTGGCTTTGCGGAGGGCTTTCTTATAAAGCAACAAACTATTTCTCCAGGCTAAATGATGATCCTCTAAATTTGTGACACGCCATTTCCTCTCCAGATTACGAGCCATCTGCTTTAGGGTACGTGTTTGAGAATTATACCACGGGGTCAGGTACTTCTGATTAGAGACCTTAGTTTTCACTGGAGCTACAGTATCCAGAGTCGTACGTAGTGAGGAGGTAAAATTATTAACAAGATAATCGACCTCTGTTGGGGTAGCGTTCAGATAGCTGCTCTGCTCTGTGTTGGTACAGGGCATTGACGATGATAACAGTGGCTGGATTATATTCTTAAACTTAGTTACAGCGCTTTCAGAAAGACATCTACTTTGATAAAGTCCACTCTCCACTGCTGCGTAATCAATTATTGTAAATGTAAATGTTATCAAGAAATGATCAGACAGGAGAGGGTTTTCAGGAAACACTGTTAAATGTTCAGTTTCTATGCCATATGTTAAAACAAGATCTAGAGTGTGATTAAAGTGGTGGGTGGGTTCTTCTACATTTTGAGAGAAACCAATTGAGTCTAACAACAGATTAAATGCCATGTTGAGGCTGTCATTTTTAGCATCAACATGGATGTTAAAATCACCCACAATAATTATTTTATCTGAGCTCAGAACTAAATTAGATATAAAGTCTGAGAAATCAGACAGAAACTCTGTGTAAGGCCCAGGTGGACGATAGATGATAACAAGTAAGACTGGTTTCTGAGTTTCACAGCTGGGGTGGACAATGTTAAGCATCAGGCTTTCAAATGAATTAAAAGTCTGTCTTGGTCTTTCATTAATTAATAGACTGGTGTGAAAAATTGTTGCCACACCGCCCCCTCGACCTGTGCTTCGCGATTTCTGGTAGTTAGAATGATTCGGGGGTGTTGATTCATTTAAACTAACATAATCATCCTGCTGCAACCAGGTTTCTGTAAGGCAGAGTAAATCAATTTGTTGATCAATTATTAAGTCATGTACTAACAGAGACTTGGAGGAGAGAGACCTAATATTTAATAATCCACATTTCACTGTTTTACTCTTTGGTTCAGATGTGGATACTGTATTGTTCTTTCTTTGTAAATGTTTAAGTTGTTTGTTGCTGGTTTTTAGTTTGTTTTTTGTCTTTTTGGAAGCAGACACAGTCTCTATGGAGATGGGTTTTTGGGAGGGTAGCAGGAGGAGAGAAGCTGCAGAGAGGCGTGTAAGACTGCAACTCTGCTTCCTGGTCCCAACTCTGGATAGTCATGTTTTGAGGGGTTTAATAAATTTGTCGATATTTCTAGAAATGAGAGCTGCTCCATCCAAAGTGGGATGGATGCCATCTCCCCTAACAAGACCAGGTTTCCTCCAGAAGGTTTGCCAATTATCTATGAAGCCCACATCATTTCTGGGACACCACTCAGACAGCCAGCAATTTAAGGAGAACATGCGGCTAAACATGTCACTCCTGGTCTGATTGGGGAGGGGACCAGAGAAAACTACAGAGTCCGACATTGTTTTGGCAAAGTTACACACCGATTCAATATTGATTTTAGTGACCTCCGATTGGCGTAACCGGGTGTCATTACTGCTGACGTGAATTATGATTTTACTGAATTTACGTTTACCCTTAGCCAGCAGTTTTAAATTTCCTTCAATGTCGCCTGCTCTGGCCCCTGGAAGACAATTGAGTATGGTTGCCGGTGTCTCTAGCTTCACATGTCTGAGAACAGAATCACCAATTACCAGAGTTTGACCCCCAGCGGGTGTGTCACCGAGTGGGGAAAAACGGTTAGACACATGAACGGGTTGGTGGTGTACCTGGGGCTTCTGTTTAGGACTACGCTTCCTCCTCACCGTTACCCAGCCGTCTTTCCCCAGCTGCTTGGGATCTGCCGGGGAACAGCTAGCGGGGCCTACGCTATCTTCGGCTGCACCAGCTACAGGGGCCTGGCTAGCTAAGGGTGAGAGAAGGGTGCAAAGCCGAGTCTCCAGTTCAGTAATCCTGGCCTCCAGAGCTGCAAATATGCTACATTTGTTACAGATATCATTACTGCTAAAGGAGGCCGAGGAGTAACTAAACATCTGACAGAATGAGCAGGAAAGTGCAGAAGGGACAGGTGAAGTAGCCATGGTGCTAACGGGTCGGCTACGAGCTAAGCTAGCGAAACAGTACAGAGACAGTGAGTGAATACTTTGGCTATAAATTAGGTAGTGAGTACACAGAAAGTGTGCTTCGGATGAAGCACGTGAAGATTATACTGTGAAAAAAAAGAATGTATTTAAAAGTTGTTAATTAAACTGCTAAGCAAATAAGCTACTCAGAAACACCACTGTGTTTGAGCAGGAACAGGAAGCGATACTATACCACAGAGCGAGCGAACACCAAGTGACCTTTAGGATCACCTGTTGAGAGAAAAAGAATAGAAAACAAGCAAAAAAACCCAAAACAAAGCAACATACTATACACAACACCATCGCATTAATCTAGCTAAGTGTAAACAGCAGTAAATACTAAATATTAAATGTTGTTGTGCAGCACGCAGGACAGACAGCGCACAATGTGCTTTGAAGTAGCAGCCAAGAAAGGTGTGATTTAAGTCTACGAACAGTGAACACCCGTGTGTACACCTGTGTGGATCGGCGCGCTTATATTCAAATGGTTTCCCCATATAATGGTCTGCAAGAGGATGTAGAGAGCCATAGCCCTGTCCCCCAGGGCATGAAGCATGTGTGTGTGTTATGAGAGTGTAAGTAATGTGGATGTCTAAGTTGTGAGATAAAATTGAGGCACAGGTGGCCAGAAGAGGACAGGGGGGGGGGGGGGGGGGGGAATGTCTCCCCTGCACCCTGGTGACACACCCGCACCCCAAGGCCCTACCTGTGTGGGTGGGTGTGGTGGAGCGGGAAGAGGGAGGCAGCCGGGGATGGGGAGGAAAAGAAGGGGGGGGGAGGGTGTCCCTCCCTAGGGCCAGCTCCCCCGCTGACCCCAGTAGGCACCCCCGTCCTCTGGTATCCACCAAGGCAAGGGAGCCCAGGCCCATCCAGACCGGGGCCTACGGCAGCAGCACCCCCAAGCCCCACAGGACCCGGGGCAGCCCACCCTACCCCACCGCAGAGGAAACTGTACCCACCCCAACATTCAATCATCTCCCAGACTACACAAGACACAGACACCCAGGATAAGTTTATTCTCCACCTCTCCTATGTCTCTCCCCCACCTGCAGAGTGGACTCCTGCAAAGATGGAACAACCTCCCTGCCAGTTGAAGAGCCCCCCGGCTAGGCCGATGCACAAGAGACCCCCTGCGCCAGGGCTGAGCCCCCGTGCACCCACCCGCCCACAACCTCGGCGACACACCGACGAGGACCGAAGCCCCCAAGGCCCAGCCAGAGCTCCAGCACGGAGGCGAAGCACCCCCGAACCCTAAACCCCCACGCCCGCCCCGGATCCACTCAGGGGCAGCCAGGCCACCAGGCCAGTAACCTACGTCCGCCAGCACAGACCATCCTCCAGCCCCGCTGCACGCGGCCACGAGGAGAACAACCTCAGAGCGACCAGAGCCACTAACCAGGTTATGAACACAACCCCCGGGTTAAGCCCTCCAGGGATAACGTCTCTAGGGGTCCTCCAGGTGCCCTAAGCCCATCCCAACCTCCACATCAACCACAATAGCCAAGGCGGGACCAAACCACGACCCCCTACCCCCGCTAGGTGATGGAGCCGATCAAAGGAGCCCAGAGGGATTGATCTAATGTGGTGGCAGAGGCTATATTGAGACTAATGTGATCTATTAGATAGTTTCTATATTGGCTAGAATTAAGATTATTTTTATTTTTCCAGTTCATGAGGACCGTTGTCTTGGCGATGCATAGGGCAGTAAAAACCATGTGGACTGTATTAGTTTCTGTAGTGACATCATCCAAATTTCCCAACAAGCATACTAAAGGGGAGGTTGGAATTTTACATTTCAGACACTTTGATAAGTCTTCACATATCTCGTGCCAAAACTTCTGCACTGGTGGACAGAACCAAAGAGCGTGGATGTAATTGTCTGGTGTATTGCCTTGACAGTGTGAGCAGTTGTTGGCGGATGTAAAGCCCATCTTGAACATTCGATGACCTGTATAGTGCACTCTATGTAGTATTTTGTTTTGTATTAATTGCAGATTGGGATTTTTAATCAATTTAAAGGTTTTTAAGCAAATCTGAGACCAGACGTTTTGGTCTAAGCTAACTGATAAATCTGCTTCCCACTTTGCAATAGGAAGGGATATTGATTCATCTATTTTAGAAAGTGTTCTGTATATTTTAGATAATAATTTGGGGGATTTAAGAGTAAGAAATTGAACCACACTTGGTGGTGTTTGTAATTCAACTTGACTGAGGTTAAATTTCTTTTTTACTATGGATTTAATTTGTTGATATTCTAAAAATCTTTTCTTGTTGATCCCATATTGTGTAACTAGTCTGTCAAATGGAATAAATTCTGTTCCCTCTAATATATGTTCTAAGTATTTAATTCCTTTACAACTCCATTCTGGGAAATTAATCATATTATTGTTTTGTAATATGTCAGGGTTATTCCAGATAGGTGTACGTTTGCATGGGATTAATGAAGACTCCGTTATTTTTAGAAACTCCCACCATGCTGTCAGAGAAAAGCTGATGTTGATGCTTTTAAAGCATTCATGTCTTTTGATGTTTGAGCTAATAAATGGTAGGTCTGAAATCTCTAGATCATTGCATAGTGCCTGTTCAACATCTAGCCAGGGCTCATCTAAGAGGGTACATTTTAACCATTCTGAGATGAACTGAAGCCTGTTGGCTAAGAAGTATTGGTGAAAATTAGGCAGATCTAATCCTCCTCTATCCTTGGTCCTTTGTAGCGTTTTTAAGCTGATACGCGGGGGTTTATCTTTCCAAAGGAATTTAGAAATATGTGAATCCAGAGATCTGAACCAATCTTGTGATGGTTTGTTAGGGATCATTAAAAATAAGTAATTTATTTTTGGCAAGATCATCATTTTTATAGTGGCGACCCTTCCCATGAGTGATATGGGTAGAGATTTCCATCTAGTCAGATCGCCTTCTACTTTCTTTAGAAGTGGGATGGGGTTTAATTTAATTAAGTCTGAAAGCTTAGGAGAAACATTAATACCTAAATATTTAATATTTCCAGATTGTAGTGGGGCAGAATAAGAATTATGGAAGGAGCAGTTAATGGGAAGAACTGTAGATTTTGGCCAGTTAATTGAATAATCTGAAACTCTTGAAAACCAGTTTATTAGAGTAATTACCTCAGAGAGGTTGATTTGTGAGTTTTGCAGAAAAAGCAACACATCATCCGCATAGAGACTGATTTTATGTTCTACGTTCTTACATTTTATGCCCTTAATTGTTGTAGCCTGTCTAAATGCTGCTGCTAGAGGTTCGATAAAAATTGCAAAAAGTGAAGGGGAGAGTGGGCATCCCTGTCTGGTGCCCCTCAGGAGACAAAAGCTGGAGGATGTCTGGTCATTTGTTCTGATACGAGCTGTTGGGGAATTGTATAATATTCTTATCCAATTTATGAAAGAGTTTCCAAAACCAAATTTGTGTAAAGTTGCAAATAAAAATTTCCAGTTAACTCTGTCAAATGCTTTTTCTGCATCTAGAGATAATATTATGGTTTCAATGTTTTTATTGTATGAGTAGTCTATTAAATTAAGTAATTTACGAGTGTTTGTTGAGGAGTGCCGACCTTTTATGAAACCAGTTTGGTCAGGATGAATTAAGAGGGGGGTTATTTTCTCTAATCTCTTTGAGAGAGCTTTGCAGATTATTTTAAGGTCTACATTTATAAGGGATATTGGACGATAACTTGAGGGAAATAAAGGGTCTTTTCCTGGTTTTAGCAGGAGACTAATGTTGGCAGAATTCATATTTGGTGGTAGTCTGCCATTTTTCTCGATTTCCTGCAACATTCCATGGAATACTGGTGCCAAAATTGTCCAGAATTCTTTGTAGAATTCTGAAGGAAAGCCGTCTGGACCTGGAGCCTTATTATTGGGCATACTTATCAGGGCTTCCTGGAGTTCACCTGGCGTCAGTGGCGAATCCAGTGCCATTGCTTGACTGTCTAGTAATTTTGGAAGAGTTACGTTGTCAAGAAACAAATCAATTTCATTTTTAGACGGGTTTATTTGTGGTGAATATAAAGTTTCATAGAAATCCCTAAAAATGTTGTTTATTCTTCCAGGGTCATATATTGTGTTCCCTGATAAATCTTTAGTAGCACATATAGTTGTTTTTTCTTTATTTATTTTTAACTGGTTTGCTAGAAATCGACCTGATTTGTTACTGTGTTCAAAATTCTGCAAGCGAAGTCTTTGTACAAGGAATTGTGTTTTTCTATTAATAATTTCATTTAATTCTAGTTTTGTTTTGCATATTTTGTTCATTATTTCTTGATCTTGGTGGAACGCGTAGGCTTCTTCTAAGGATTTGATGTTTTTTTCTAATTCCTGAATATTTTTGTTTTCTTCTTTCTTTTTGTGTGATGAGAAAGAAATTATTTTACCTCTCATCACAGCTTTTCCTGCTTCCCATAGAACAGAAGCAGATGTTCCGGGAGTGTCATTAAAGTCTAAATATGAAATCCATTCCTTTTTAAAATATTTAATAAAGTCTTCATCTTTAAGTAGTGATGTGTTAAATCTCCAGTTTTTACTTGGCGTAGTATTATTCTTGTGCATTAGTGTTAAAGATACAGGAGCATGATCGCTGACAGCTATAGGGTGAATCTCAGTGTCTGAAATGTCACTCAGCAGTGAGCTGCTGACCAAAAAATAATCCAGACGAGAGTAGGAGTGATGAACATGTGAGAAGAAAGTATATTCCTTACTGTTGGGGTGAAGGGAGCGCCATGCATCGCAAAGGCCATAGTCGCTCATATATTGTTTGATTATATTTGTGGATTGCCAATTGCGCTGAGTTCCTGTTGTGTTGAGCCTATCCATTTCTTCATTTAGTCCAAGGTTGAGGTCGCCTCCAAGAATGAGTGTGCAATCAAGGTGTTCAGAGAGTGCACTAAAAAATCCGTGGAAGAATGAGGGTTCATCAACATTTGGACCATATATACTTACAATACATAGTTTTTTGTTCAATATTGATAGTTTAATAATTAGAAATCTACCCTCTGGATCTATAACTGTATCGAGTACTGTAAAATTAACATTTTTATGTATTAAAATTGCTACTCCTCTTTGTCTAGAATTATAACAATTACCTACTATTGTTGTTGTAATAATAGTTTTTCTTGCATCTGAACTGCGCAAACACAGAGGTCATCTCACATATGGTTCACCCAGCAGGGGGACAAAGGGCCTCAGGGGTAAGAAGAAATGAACCTGGCAACACTGGATTGCAGGGTGTAAGTGAGCTCTTTAAGTTTAAGGAGCTCAACAGGGGGGATGTTGGATTATAATATTATTTTTATGCCATGTTAGACCCCTAATTAAAGATTGTGAATTATTATGTAGTTTTAGTTTGCATTATTCTCCTGAATTAGAAGAAGGTGATAACTATTACATTTGTTAAACTGATTTGCATTACATTAGACTGCTGATTTATTGTGAATGAATGATATTGTTTTATGATGCATTATACTGCTGAGTTATAAGAAATACTGTTCGCAGAAAGTCATCTGTAGCTTGCAATCTAGAAATGTTCCTTAAATGAAAGAAACAGCAACACAAGGTAGATTTCATATGTGATTAATGCCCAGAGAGGAAGCATACATGACACCAAGACGATAGTTACACCATCGTGTAACTATCCATCTGCAAATGCTTTGCTTTTTTATATAAATAGCATTGCGTGTGTAAACTTCAGAATAAGTGAAAATTTCAAAATAAAAGTTCAAATGTTTTTTTGACATATTATTTGGCAATATTATTAAAATTAATATTTTAATAATATTGCATAATATCCTTTGCACATTTTATCACTTTGATTTGCACCAAAGCAGTTAAAATGTATGATTTCTTTTTCCTAACTGCACAGACTGATATCCTGGCTTCGTATTATACTGTGATGATCCAGAATGCCCTTAAGATAAACAATGGATTAACCTTAGGACTAGGGATGGGTATCGTTTAGGTTTTATCCGATACCAGTACCAAACCGGTACTTTTGAAACGGCGCCAGTGCTTAAACGGTGCTCGAACCGGTGCTCAAACCGGTGCTTAAAGAATGGAGAACACAAAATTGGTCCAAAAACCTCTCATGTTCAGCTGTTTTTTTGTAAAAAGATAACAATGTTAGCCTGTTCTGCAGCTATAGGGGATTTATGGCATCACTCTTAGCTAGAAGCAGTGCTTAAACAATGGAAGAAAAAAACTTTGTCCAAAAACCTCTCATGTTTAGCTGTTTTCCACTTTTTCTTTGGTCATTTTAGCCTTTTTGGCCAGGGTGAAGGGAGTATCTGCCATCAATCAAGAAGACAGCCGCCCAGATAGAAAGACGACATTGAATTGATTTTGATTTTTCATCCGATCCGTCGTTATGGTCAGGGTTGAAATGCCACTGTTGAACAACATTGAAATACTGCGGTAAACTGACAGTCTTACTATAGGGACGTTGAAATGATGTTGATTTACCGTGGGTTTTTTTTTCATTGATATTTGATCTATTTGTAGTCGACCAGGTGACAACAACAACGTCGAGAAAACGTCTATTTATAGTTGACCATCATTCCGCGCGGGTCACCATCAAAAAGCCATCGATTTGTAGTTGAGCGTTAAATTGCATTGCAACTGAGCGGGTATAAAGTATGGAGGACCACAAGAGCCACGCGCGTCGAAATAAAAAATTCTGAAAAAAAAAAACATTTTCCAATTGCACTTTAATAAACTTAATTTCAAAAATCTTTTTCGAATTGCACTTTAATAAACTGCTTTTCAAAAACCTTTTTGCAATTGCACTTTAATAAACTGCATTTCGAAAACCTTTTTCCAATTGCACTTTAATAAACTGCATTTCGAAAACCTTTTTCCTATTAGAACCAGCACTGAGGCCTGTTACATTTATACAGTGTTAGAGCAACGGCTGCAACCTACAGTCTTTAAACTAGCGATTAAAATGCTGACAGTAAACTCGTCAGTCCAGATGTTACCACATTACTTTGTGATACTTAAGAGTTAAAACAACTGAGACAGGCTGATTAAAATAACAGCTGTCAGTTCTCACATTTAATATATCAAGACTGGAAATCACACTACTGATTTCAGTTCATTTAATATGTGAGTGCACAGATTCATTCTCAACTGGACATAAATGATGATCAAAGGTTGTATATATGATGAAGTCATCAAATCCCAGCCTCTAAAACAGTGCGCTGACTCTTAGCTTTGAATGTCCAGTATATTCTAATCAGTGCAATTTCAGCATTCACTGAACCTACAGTATCTACACCGGTGTGGCAAATGTGTGGTAAAGATACAGATAATGAAATTTACAATATATAATACAATATACATCATGAAAAACAAAAGCTGAAATTGATTCAGTTTAGTACTTTTCTCTGTATGCTCTGTGATTATAAAGGCCTTAAATTCTGTGATATATACTGTAAATGATTTTCACAGAGGTCAGAAGTAGTTAAATCACTGCTGATAGTCTGGTTGTTTATATTTTCACGTTTTTGTGTCTGTAGGGCTGTTTGATGACGGTTTGGACTCCTCTGGGAGATGAGGACACACCCACGTCTGTTCCATACTGCAGCCATTGATGGTGTTACGGCTCTGAGTCAGCTTTGGGGCATCAGACGCACACACTGGAAAACCAGCAATGTAACAGGCCTCAGTGCTGGTTCTACTAGTCTGAGCTGCTTCCAGCTTTATTTGTGAAGAGCACAGCAGCTTACAAAACACGTAGCTAGCTCGTACAGCTGCGATGTAAAACTTTCATAAGCTAAGATGACCTTAAAATAACGGGGCTACATGCGGTGATGCTAGCGTTAGCCATGTTAGCACGTTACCTTCACAGGTGGTCAGACTGCATAAACAGGCACTCAGTCAGAGGCTGTGCTCTCCGTTTCGCTGCAGGGTCCCTTCATTCTTCACATATCCGTGTCGAGCCGAGTGTAAATCCTGAGGCTGAACGGCCTTTGTACAAGCACACACGCTTCTTAGCAGGGCGAAGCTATGAGCTAGAAAAATCCAGGCTGGCAGACAGCCTGTGTCTGACCAACCAATCAGAGATCTCCTTACATCCCACGGTGTGGCTAATATGAATAACAGCAGGATTTTTAAAATGAAGTTGTTAATCCAACTGCTAATCCAACTGCTAATCCACATGTTAATCCCTGAGCAAACAGGAAAGGGAAATGGATTTTGAAATGCAGTTTATTAAAGTGCAATTGGAAAAAGGTTTTTGAAATGCAGTTTATTAAAGTGCAATTTGAAAAAGGTTTTTGAAATGCAGTTTATTAAGGTGGAATTGGAAAAAGATTTTTGAAATTAAGTTTATTAAAGTGCAATTCGAAAATGTTTTTTGAAATGAAGACTTAAAAAGCATTTTAAAAATCAGTTTATTAAATTGGAATTCAAAAATGAATTTACAAATGCACATTTTATTCTACAATTCATTATTTAAGCACAGAATTTTTTATTTCGATGCACGTGGCTCTTGTGGTCCTCCATAATAAAGTACCAGAGAAAGTAGATTTATTGTTTTTTTTGTTATCAATGACTTTGGTCTAGTTCACCAGCTTTAAAAAAAATCGTGTCGACGTGCAATTTATGTATAGGGAAATTAAAGCAGCGATCACTTGGACTATTCCGCAGCACCCCTCTCACAGTGGTACATCCCTCCAGGTAACCATTGTCTTATACAGTAGAGCGGGACATTAGATTTACTGTCAGCGGAATTGACCGGAGAAGGCACGAGTTCATGCACTGCACTGGCCTGCACCATGATTAGTATAAGGTAAGAATGAATGAATTTTCTTCTATTCGTTATTTCCACTGTTGCATTTGAATAACAGTAAAAAAAACTTGTTAATGTACAGTTTCGGACAAAATAGGAGCCCGAAATTGTGTCTACTTTCATCTTACAATCTGGCAACAAATAAATTGCACTGCGAACAAAGTCTATCAACAAAGAAAACATTTTCGTTTAATACTTTTCCGTTATATTCCCTTACAAAGCTAGCCTAACGCTTCGAGGGTTCCTTTGTTCTTGCCGTCGCCTTGGTGCTTGACCCAGACTTTCGCTCTGTAGTTGCTTTTTAGCATAGTATTACGAAAAATTGTAAATCTGTGATAGATGATTGATCAACTTAAAGGTAACTGTATA
The DNA here is from genome assembly GCF_056152115.1 of Neolamprologus brichardi. Taxonomy (NCBI): domain Eukaryota; kingdom Metazoa; phylum Chordata; class Actinopteri; order Cichliformes; family Cichlidae; genus Neolamprologus; species Neolamprologus brichardi. Next base: position 2,357,747 of record NW_028270136.1, read on the forward strand.
AATGTGTTCAATGACTTTGTTACTTTTAATGATTGGATTGCACCCGCTTCAATTCGCACTCAATTCAAACTTTACGTTGCACGCTCACCTACCTTGCGTTTGCACCTTTTGTCCACACATAAACTGCATTTTCGTTAACTGAAAACTGAGATTTTTAAAGACGCCTGCCAGGGTGGATATTTTCAAAAACTCAGTTTTAGCATTTACGTGTGGACGAGGAAAACGGAGTTGCCTATATACATTTTAAGCTATTATTTATTATTTAGTTCAGTCAATAGATCAAGTTTTGTAGTGACTATGAAATATATTCTAATTATCTGTTTCCTGTTTATCCTAGACAGGGCAAAAAAAAGACTCCAAATCAAAAAAAAGATAAAAATGAAAGACTGGTGCATTGTGCAGTTCAGCACTGGTGGTACACTTTTAGCAGTTAGAACAACTTATACTTGAATGCAGAATGTTACACCATCACTTATGATATATTCGTTTTTCACCTCTCACTGCTTAAGCCATTAATCTTTCTAGAATTGTTCTTTGAAACATATGCGACCTCACAAAAGATATTAACTATGCTGTCAGACCTGACCAGAGCTGTTAACGAACTCCGTGAGGAGGTCAAAGCCATCCGCCATCCCTGCTGCAATGAATCGGTAGATGCTGGGGTACTGCCTCTGGATTTGCCCTTGCACAGCACTGAGAAGCTAAACAATGCAGAGGCAGCTCTTCAATAACAAGAGGCAAATAAGGCAATGGTAAGTATATAAAGGTTATGTACACTTTGTAACTATAAAGTGTAATAGCTGTCAGATGTGATTTAAATACATAACGACGGCATGTTGATTAAACACACAAGCACTTGCATACACATTTAAGACATGAGACACGCTAATTCCATCTCTTAAAATGTGTCTATAGGTGAGACGCTTTGCCTTGATTGGAGGGACCACACTGGAGGTGCGAGTCTGCCGTGTAATGGCTTATGCCATTACAAACGAGCTGGCCTCGGTACTCAACTGGGCAGGGGAAAAAACCAAGGACCAGACAAAGCAAAAAAGGGCATTTAAAGAGACAGTGTTGTGCAGATGCATATTTGGTAAGTCTTACCTTTTGTTGTAGTTTTATGAGCCTAAAGTGAACAATAAAGGGATCAATTGATCTGCTGGGTGTGTTTCACATTTCCTATGTCCGGTTTTTGCTATATTACTTGATCTTTCTTAATAACAAGACTTTCATGTCCGGTTAATCTGGAGATGGAGTCTTTGGTCTTCAGCCCCATGTTTATTTTGTTTTAAAATGCGGCAGTTTGCAGATTTACGCCTGGTGACTTTCATGTTTATCAGCCTAAGAGTTTACATACTTTCTCCCCACTGAAGACAGTTAACAAGAGCTTATTCATGTGCTCTAATTAACTTTTTTTGTTTGTGTGTGTGTGTGTGTGTGTGTGTTTATTTTTGTCCTAGATGGCCTGACGCAGCAGGTAGGGGCGAACTCCGAGTTTGTCTTTGCACAAGCAGTCCAGACATGGCTCCGATACTCCCCAGATCGTATGGGTGGCGCAGGACGCACATCATCCATCCCCGTCCCAGAGTAAAAATTACAAACTTATGTGAAACATAGAAATGTAAATGGAAAACTGTCTTTTAATGAGCAAACAAAACATGTCTATTGACCTTTTTTTGTTTAGTTTTTTTTCTCTGTTACATCACATACAATGCTTTCTTATTTTAGGATATTAATATTGACATGATACATTGTGAGACATTTTTTTTATAAAGGGTGTCCAATTTGAGGAATAAGTACAATTATGTGTTCAGGTCAGGGGTGTCAAACTCAATTGCACAGGGGGGCAAAACTCAAGGCACACTTTACGTTGCGGGCCAAACAAGATAAACATTTATTCAACACACTAAAACAATGGTGTTTTTAAACATAAATATGAATAAAAACAGACAGGAACATTATTCCAGATTAAATAAACTTTAAAAAATAAACTTTAACTTTAAATATTTTGCTCTTCATAAAAATAAATCCTGTCAAAATTATGCAAGTTAGAAATATGAACATGCTGCCAAAAACCCCAGAAAAAATAAATGAAAGCGCACACAAGGTTGGAGCCGCATGTAGACGGAGCTGAGGCGTTGCTTCAGGAATGAAACTAATAAACTGTGCGGGCCATTCAGTGTCGTACTTTCCCTCAAGTGTATCATTACACTGCAGCTCCATCTGAATCTGCACAGGTGCAGTTCAGTTCAGCAAAGTCCGCTGACTTGGTTCAACATTACTTGGCAACAGGGAAAGTGAGGCAGGTTGCACTGGTGCATTTGTGACAGCTTCACTTGAAATGCTTTCACCGCATCATACATGCCATGTCCATGAACTGACAGGTTTCCTTGCTGAGCTCAAAAACTCTATTGAGAATTTTTATCCCAACTCAGCCAACGGTCCTCTGCATGATAAGGAATGTCGGCAAACTCTGAATCTATTTCCCACATAAAAGACTGAAATTGATGGTGATTTAAACTTTTAGCTCAGATAAAATTTACGGTCTGCGTTACAGTGATCATTACATGCTCCATTTTTAGGACTTTACCACACAGCCTTTCCTGGTGTGTGATGCAGTGATATGCTGTTAACTCACCGGTACAGTTCTCCTCCTGCATCTTTACTTGCATCCTGCGGACTAGTCCACTTTTTTCACCGCACAACACCAGCGCTCCATCTGTTGTAAGTCCAACAAGTTTGTCCCAGGGCAGTTTCATGTCGGTTACCCTTTGACATACGTTTTAAAAAATGTCTTTTCCTGTCGTTGTCCTGTGCATCGTTTTAATGTTCAACCCTCTCCACAGACGAAGATGGCCAGCTGTGCAATGTCCATCATGTCTGTACTTTCATCCACAGCAAGAGAGTATGCAATAAAGTTTTGTCTGACACAAGACATCGCACACCTTCATCATGCAGCTCTTCAGAGTGGTACCGGGCTGATTTGGCTCCTCTGCTATAATAAAACTTGCTTTCACTTTGTGATTTTGCTCTGGTGAAAAAAGTCTGCTGAAATGTCAGATTCTTCTTTAGCTCTTCTACTTTCCCTAGTTTCTGGGAACAAGTTTTTTTACAAGTTTTGTCTTGTAGTGCCGTCTTATATGAAATTCCTTAATTGCAGCCACATTAGCTCCACTAATAAGACACACGGGTTTACCAGCAATGTCTGTAAACATATATTCAGTCATCCACTGGGGCTGAAACGCTCTGCTTTCAGAATCAAGTTTTCTCTCCACCATTGTGAGCGACTAGCTTTGCAATAACAGAAGTTTGACTAGATTGATGCGGGAATGTTCCCAAGTAGCCTAGCGGTCAGCAAGGAGGCTGCAGCGCTGCATTATTGGATCTGTAGTTAGTATATTATTAGCACCTCATATGCATAACAATAATAGTACATCTATATAAAATGATCTCGCCGGCCGGATATAAATGTACGCCGGGCCGGATGTGGCCCGCGGGCCTTGACTTTGACACATGTGGTCTAAGAACACTACCTTGTGACGTAGGTAGGTAGTGTCCTTATGAGCATCCTTCCCCTGAATTCGGACACAGCCATGGTAGGTGTGTTTTATCATGATTCATATAATAGTGATGACAGATTTTTAGACTAATAGTTAGGCTAACACACTTACCGCTCATCTTTTCTTTCCTCACAAAACCGATAGATCCTGCACTTCTTTTAAGTGTCTTCCAGCGCAATTCTTAGCATATTTTGATTCCTACAACTGGTCCGTCCGGTTATTGTCTCCCCAGAGACATTGCTGGTGTTTTCCTATGTTGCAGTCCATTTGGCCTCTCAGGGCCACCGTAGTTTTAAGTAACTATCTGATCATTTTTAAAATTAAGCAGGACTAGTTCATGTTCATACCGCATTACAATGGTAAAACAATTATTCATTTTCATAGCACTTTTTGAGATTGTTAGAGACATATCCCTGAATTTGTTTTATTTTATGAAGCAAAATTTTGAAAGGGTTAGATTATGTTTTCAGTATGAACTCACTAAAAACAATTCTGAGGAGATTTATATTTGTCATGGTCCCTGTGCCTCACCAGCTGATCCTGTATTAGGCAACATGTTTTCTCTCTCTCTCTCTCTCTCTCTCTCTCTCTCTCTCTCTCTCACCTGCCGGGACGGTGCTCATTATGGGCTCCCGCCCCTGGCCCACGCACCTGCTGCCTATCGGGATGATCGCAAGGCCGATTTAAGACGGCAGCACTGTGTCACTCGTCGCTGGATCGTTGAGCTATCAGCGTCAGTCTCTCAACCATTAGTGAGTTAAACTCCGTAAAGTTGTTTCCGTCTGTTCGTCATTAACCCCCGTCTCTGTGTGCAGATCTACCCCGGAACTTTCCCTGCCTGCCTGTTTCCGTGTGGACGAGTGAGTGGATTTGTGTTTCCCCAGTGTGGGGAGTGAAGAGAGAGAGCCTTTGGAGTGCGTCTGATTCCCGTCTTTCCCCTCACATACCCCAGAACCCTGGACCCCCCTCCCCTCCCTCCAGCACGTTGTAAATAGTATCACCAGGTGTCGTTGTGTAAATAAACTGATTGTTAACTCTGCAAAGATTCCCGGTCTGCGCCTGAGTCCATTAACTAAAACGTGACAATATTCAGACATCTGCAAAGTTAGTCTCAAAACAGCATGTTTATCCATGTTCAATATTTGTTCATGTAATAACAATCTTTCAGTTTACATTTCTCGAGGAGCAGAAATTCTACAAAATTCTATAATTACTGGGCAGCAAGAAAAACTCAAATGATCGACTCTCAAATTAATGATAGTTATATTAAGTTACATTTTCTTACTCTTTTCTCAGTTATTATCTGATCATTAATTGATAGTGTTTTTTAAGCAAGACTGATGTATGGCGAGCCAGGTCTTAGCTGTCACAACAGGGTAAATGTGTGCCCTTTCAAAGCCGTTGAAGTCAGTGGATGTACTGAGAGAATAAGCCCCCATGTTATCAATAAGAAGCCAGTCCCCCACGTGCAACTCAGGAATCCAGCAGCTTTCGGTGACTTTGTCAATGCTGTCGCAGGTTGGACCCCAGATAACAGAGTAGTATCTCGGTTCACTGTTGTCAACAGCCTGTAAAAAGGAAAGCAAATGAAATATAAAACCCTAATCGCACTCTCACAATCTAACCATGTGAATTCCATACAATACCAGGTTTAGTTGTAATGAGCTATAAGTAAAAAGTCTATGTTTATCTTTTTTTCCAAGCAATGAGATTTAAATTTAACAATTCAAGATGTAGTAAGACCTTAGTCCCATTGAGTAACAAACAAAAAAATGCGTGTTATCTGACTGATTCACAAGTTGTTGTTCGGTATAACCAAGTGAATTCATTTGCAGAGCTGATGATGCACCAAAAAAATCCCTGTGATTGTGTTGGATGTTGCAGTCTGTCGAGGATTACAATGATGATGCAAACTTGTCTGCAAAAACACACTCAACAGTGAGTAGTAGTGAAATGTTGTAAAGATGTAAATACAAACAGTTTGCCTTTCACAACTTGTTGGTTACAGTGATACAGTACAATACTTACTTTGAATGCAAACAGTCTTCCATTTTTAGTTTGCATCACATTGTTCACAGTTTAACATCAACTGTATGGTTTGCAGAAAAATTTGTGTCTTCTGTATAAACGATGGGCCACTATGGCAACTGCTACTGACCTGTCCCTGGGACAGCAACCTCCCACAACCACTTCCCAACCCATCAGGGAATACTTTTTCCATTGCAGTTGGTGGCTAAAAGTGGGACACTAAGCATCTCTAGGCCTAGGCATGACTAGAGCTTAAGTAATCAATTTACCAGCAAACTCCAGTAGCTATTTGAAACCTGTTGAGGTACACTCAATCTTTCCTAGTGATCGTGGTTGCCAGGCAGCCACCAACCAGTTTTTAAGGCCTTTGTGACTTAAGATTAAAAAGGAAGCTTATGGAGGTCTCATTCTGAGTTCTATTAGTAAGTTGTGCTGTTCATCAATATTGATCAACAGCACATCTTAAATGTCAGTAACATAAACATATATTAATTGCCTAACTGTAACCATGACTTCAATGTACATGGTATGCTATAACCACAATCTTACCAACTTTACCACAAGAAACTGGATATAAACACACACTCAAAAGTATGGTGATTTTATATTATTTACCCTAAGAGGCCATGGTTCAACCTTGGCGTGGGCAGGATCATTGATAAGGCAGTTTAATGATCCGTATACTCCATCATTGATGTAGTATATCATCATCTTCTCAGAGCTGTAGTCCTTCCGATCTGATAAGCATTTACCTTTATATTTGAAATTAAATTCAATTTAAATACAAAGGCACATCATTATGGAGTATTTAATTTGCTTTAAACTGCATATCTGTACATTTACCACTGCGTTCATCTGTGTCTTCAACTCTTTTGGCAATGACATTTACTGCCAGTGTAAAGGCTGAGTCGACATAGAATCGGCCTGGTTCTGCGATGATCTCCAACCCATTGGCAGGTGGGAATAATTCATCCAGTGCTTTATTAATGACTTCTGAAAACTAAGAATGCAAAACACATTAGGTTAATGGATATTGCTGAGCTATTAATACTTCTGACATTTTCTTGACACTTTAAGATGTTCTGTAGCGATCAGTACCTCTGACCTCAAAGGCAATACCTCTGCCTTTGAGGTCTCTACCTGTGCTTCTATGAAGTACAAGAGATTGGTGATTCTAAATTGTGGTAGATAAACATTCAGAATGAAAAATACTAAGGATAGAGTTTGTGTGATATTCTAGACAACAACAAAAAACAAATGCATATACAAAATATGCTGTCTTTATGCTGCTGATGAATTACTTTTCCTTGGGAACTCACCTCTCTTCTCAAGACAGTAACACGTATAGGTAGTTCCAATCTATATCACACTACTCTATAAGCTGTAGTAATCAGTAGTTTTACATTAAAATGATTGATTTGAGGCCGAACCAACAAGGTCCCCTTCGCAAACAAGAGAAAAGATGAAGGAAAGCGATAACGTGACCAGCATCTGAACAGAATGATGTCTGTCACCAGGGCAGTCAGGGCTCTAACACATAACTAAATGTACATATGCTTGTTTATTCCAGATATTATCACAATTAAAAGGAACAACTCATTGTAAGTTAAAATTCTGCCAACCAATGTTATGTTTGAATGTCCTAAACACGTTCCCTCTGTCTTGTACAGTGTTTTTATTAATAATACCTCCTCAAATTTAACTTCAATGAAGTCTTCTGTCCCAGAAAAGCCTCCACCAATATCCAAGAGGCGCATCTGGAAGCCCGCTGAATTCTGCAAAGATATAATCTGTTTAAACTTGAGACTTTGCCATGTAGGGTTTAGCTGAGAAGACTTCTGCTTTGTATATATTAATACCATTGTTTCAATAGTTTCCTGATTAGTTTGTGGGCTCAGTCACTCATTTCAGGTCATACTGAATACAACATTAAGTCCATTTTATAAACTTGGGTCATTTTAAGTTACAGAAATGAGGAGTGTGTGCAGTGTCACAGTTACATTCTCGCCTTGCATCATCACATTGGTCTTTACTTTAGCATTAATATGAGCACTTGATCACAATAAGATAAAACTTTCAGTAATATTTCATAATTTAAATCAGATCCTTAAAGCAATACTGAATGAGTCATTAATAAAGACATTAAAAAATACCTTGAAAGTGGTAAATTTAACAACTGATCATCACAACCAATCCATATTAGTGGCAGTTATTCAAAATTAAATGTACAGTACAGTATTCTTATAAAGGTTTGTTTGTGCAGCAATAACTTACTGCTATATCAAAAGCATATCGAGCATCTGTGATAGCCTGCTTGAAGGCCAAACTTCCAGTGCACCCACTGCCTACGTGGAAGCTGACCCCAATCACCTCCAAGTTCAGCCGTCTGGCACATTCCAGCAGTTTACTAACTGAGGACAGTCTGACTCCAAACTTTGCATTGAGTCTTAGGAGAGATTTGGAGTCGTCCACTGCAATTCGCATTACTAGCCTACAAAATGCATCCAGACATTAATAGTCAATACTCTCAAAAGACATTGCATAAAATGCTGAAACATATTAGCAGTTGCTTACTTACTTGGCTTGAGGATGGGTAAGAGAGATTTTTAAAAGTTCCTCCTCATTATCAAAAGTCATTAAGTTCACTCGGTGAGTGCGGGCATATCTGATGTGGGACCATGGTTTGGTAGGATGGGCATAAATGATCTTATCAGGGGTAACTCCAAGGGACAGGGCCAGCTCGATCTCACCCTGCGTCAGACAGAGATGTGCTTCACATGAACAAACTCACAAGAACATAAACAGAATCCCCAAATCATCTTTGAAACACTGGTACCTTGCTGGCACAGTCAAAACCCGTGTCCAGAGCGATGAGCATCTTGATAACTGCTGGTGTGTTGTTGCACTTTACTGCATAGAAAGGTTTGACCCGAGGCAACCTAGTGATCCACCTGTTGTGCTTTTCTAATATATCATCAAGATTTAACACATGGAATGGCTCATCTTTGCCCTGAAAAAAGAAACATTTTATTTCAAAGATATCAAAAATCTCTGGTGTATTCACCACACTAGGGATGTGGTGTGCCGCTAGTCGACAAGATGAATTATGTCATTGTTAACATTTTAATTGATTCAGTAAATTATTGTGTACGTAATGTTATGCAGCCATCTGCCACCAGATGGCTCATCGTTGTCGAGAAATGCCATAAATCTGTTAATCTAGGCCTGATCTTTTTGTTAATACGATCAGAATGCGATATAAGCGGCAGAAATGGTAGATGACAAGAATGTGATTAATGGTTTCAAATGCCTTTGTTTAATGAGTTTTTGACACAAAACAGATCAAAAGTTTAACATTTTAGACCCTTTTAGACTCGTTAATTAGTCCAATTTTTTACTTTAGTCAAAATTAGAAATTAATCACCAGGAACATCCCTAGCGATAACCCTTGCCTTGCATGTGTTAATTGTTTAGGCACAAACAACCTTGATGTTTGAAGGCTTTCAGTGACTTAAAATGATGCCCCTGAAGTATGGTAACAAAGTATTTGTACATCGTTAATTCTCATATCTTATCATAATCATCATTGCCTCGGTATGAGGAATAATAATCTCTGAAATATAAGGTTTCACAGAGGTCAGGGACATTGCTAAAACTATCAGAATGGGCTTAAGTTAGTGGTAAAAGAAGTGGAAAAACTTGATGCACAAATATTCTTGCATGATGCCTCTGATACTCACCTGTGAACCAAGCTCTTTCACCTTTGTGTCTATCACATCAGTGATGCTCCTTCCACTGTCCAGGATTTCAATGTCATCATTTTCAGGGGAAAAAACACGCACCATTGATTCATTTATGGTAGCTGCAGGTGTCAAGAGCAAAGGCACGTATAAAGAAAAAGTGTTACACAATGTGAGATGTCGGAAAGTATGAGAAAGAGAGAAGGGAAAAGGTGATGCATTTGAGAAATAAGTATAAACGGAGCTATTCAGGAAGGTTCCGTTTTTTCCTCTAGTTTCCTGCGAATGAGAAAACAGTGACTTTGGAAGACGGAATTTTGTCATTCACAGTCAAAAAATTCAGGGAGAAGTGGATTAACCACTGTGCAAGCACTGTGGACTTGTAATTTGGGGTATTTTCTGTACTCATTTTTGCAGTGTTGGAGGACTTTGGAATAAATCATTGCTGCCCGATTCGGACTTCATCAGGTGCAGCCGGGAGAGGACTGCATGACTGGCCAACGTGTACTTTCTTTTCCCTCTGTCATTCATCTCAGGACCGGTATCAGAAGTCAGTATTAACATACAGTTAAAAACATAAAACTCATGTCATTATTTTTTTATTTGATTGCCTCTTTACTGGTCATAACATAGTCATATGTACTGTCTAGTCTTCTGCTGTGTTTAGTCAACCTTGTCTTCATGTTTGTTTATATCTTGTCTCCATGTTTGGTGCCCCCTTTCTATCCCCCTTGCACACCAATATTTGGGAATTTTGTCCCTGGGCTGATGTACTTGGAGAAAATTCTCCTGAGTTTCTCCAATAAACCTGCTACATAATGGATGACAGTATTTTCTGTTCTCCGACCTCCTTTCCTACCTTTAGGTGAAACATCTTAAAGAAACTCCAGTCACCTTCTTTCCAAGCTCTTCAGACTACCATGATCTGGATGACAGAGAATCTACACAGACAAACAACAATGTTCATGTTCACACATCAGATCATAAAGTTTTTGGCTTACCTTCCTTTGTAGTGTCCATGTTCTCCAGTGTGAAGATCTTGCAGAGAACTTCCAGAAGTTCAAAGTAAAACAACAGAGAATGGCTTGATCGGCTGGTTTTGTTAGTGGCATTTCCCCACCTTCCCCACTTTGTTACGTAAATTTGACTTTTCATTAACTTTCATACAAATAATGTTGAACTTTAACTCATTTTAACTTGGATTCTTTTATTAACTTGTAGGTCCCTTATTGCCTATAAATTGAGGTTTAGGTTAGTGGAGACCCTTACGCTAACCTAAGCATAAGCTTTTACTCTCTAAAAAAAGTAATAATTTGCATTACTAGAGACTTTTTGCCTGTGTAACTGCATGAATACATTTATATGTATGACCTCATGAACACATCTATTTAATTATTACCCAGAGTAATGGTGGCAGAATACTAAGATCAGCAGTAGTAGTACAGCATGGAGAAAAGAATCAATTAGAAATAAGTCACATAATAATTTCTGTTGTGAGAGTTAGATTTTAATTTGTAAGCAAGTTTTGATCAGCTGGCTGCCACGATTGGGGAAACACACACCGATTATTCTTAATAAATTGGCGTGCCCATGTAGCGTGCTGGCTAGAAAGAAAGAACAATACAGTATCCACATCTGAACCAAAGAGTAAAACAGTGAAATGTGGATTATTAAATATTAGGTCTCTCTCCTCCAAGTCTCTGTTAGTACATGACTTAATAATTGATCAACAAATCGATTTACTCTGCCTTACAGAAACCTGGTTGCAGCAGGATGATTATGTTAGTTTAAATACCCTAACTACCAGAAATCTCAAAGCACAGGCCGAGGGGGCAGTGTGGCAGCAATTTTTCACACCAGTCTATTAATTAATGAAAGACCAAGACAGACGTTTAATTCATTTGAAAGCCTGATGCTTAGCCTTGTCCACCCCAGCTGTGAAACTCAGAAACCAGTCTTACTTGTTATCATCTATCGTCCACCTGGGCCTTACACTGAGTTTCTGTCTGATTTCTCAGACTTTATATCTAATTTAGTTCTGAGCTCAGATAAAATAATTATTGTGGGTGATTTTAACATCCATGTAGATGCTAAAAATGACAGCCTCAACATGGCATTTAATCTGTTATTAGACTCAATTGGTTTCTCTCAAAATGTAAAAGAACCCACCCACCACTTTAACCACACTCTAGATCTTGTTTTAACATATGGCATAGAAACTGAACATTTAACAGTGTTTCCTGAAAACCCTCTCCTGTCTGATCATTTCCTGATAACATTTACATTTACAATAATTGATTACACAGCAGTGGAGAGTAGACTTTATCAAAGTAGATGTCTTTCTGAAAGCGCTGTAACTAAGTTTAAGAATATAATCCACCCACTGTTATCATCGTCAATGCCCTGTACCAACACAGAGCAGAGCAGCTATCTGAACGCTACCCCAACAGAGGTCGATTATCTTGTTAATAATTTCACCTCCTCACTACGTACGACTCTGGATACTGTAGCTCCAGTGAAAACTAAGGTCTCTAATCAGAAGTACCTGACTCCGTGGTATAATTCTCAAACACGTACCCTAAAGCAGATGACTCATAATCTGGAGAGGAAATGGCATGTCACAAATTTAGAGGATGATCATTTAGCCTGGAGAAATAGTTTGTTGCTTTATAAGAAAGCCCTCCGCAAAGCCAGAACATCTTACTATTCGTCACTGATTGAAGAAAATAAGAACAACCCCAGGTTTCTCTTCAGCACTGTAGCCAGGCTGACAAAAAGTCAGAGCTCTTTTGAGCCAACCATCCCTTTAACGTTAACTAGTAATGACTTCATGAACTTCTTCACAAATAAAATTTTTATCATTAGAGAAAAAATTACCAATAATCATCCCACAGATGTAATATTATCTACAGCTACTCTTAGTACCATTGATGTTAAGTTAGACTCTTTTTCTCCAATTGATCTTTCTGAGTTAACTTCAATAATTACTTCCTCCAAACCATCAACGTGTCTTTTAGACCCGATTCCTACAAAACTGCTCAAAGAAGTCCTGCCATTGATTAATTCTTCGATCTTAAATATGATCAACCTATCTCTAATAATCGGCTATGTACCACAGGCCTTCAAGCTGGCTGTAGTTAAACCTTTACTCAAAAAGCCATCTCTAGACCCAGCAGTCTTAGCTAATTATAGGCCAATCTCCAACCTTCCTTTCATATCAAAAATCCTTGAAAGAGTAGTTGTCAAACAGCTAACAGATCATCTGCAGAGGAATGGTTTATTTGAAGAGTTTCAGTCAGGTTTCAGAGTTCATCGCAGCACAGAAACAGCTTTAGTGAAGGTTACAAATGATCTTCTTATGGCCTCTGACAGTGGACTTATCTCTGTGCTTGTCCTGCTAGACCTCAGTGCAGCGTTCGATACTGTCGACCATAATATCCTATTAGAGTGATTAGAACATGCTGTAGGTATTACAGGTACTGCACTGCAGTGGTTTTTATCATATCTATCTAATAGACTCCAATTTGTGCATGTAAATGGAGAGTCCTCTTCACACACTGAGGTTAATTATGGAGTTCCACAGGGTTCAGTGCTAGGACCAATTCTGTTTACATTATACATGCTTCCCTTAGGCAGTATCATTAGAAGACATAGCATACATTTTCACTGCTATGCAGATGACACCCAGCTCTATCTGTCCATGAAGCCAGATAACACACACCAATTAGTTAAACTGCAGTCTTAAAGACATAAAGACCTGGATGGCCGCTAACTTTCTGCTTCTTAATTCAGATAAAACTGAGGTTATTGTACTCGGCGCTGAAAAGCTTGGAAATATGGTATCTAACCAGATTCTTACTCTGGATGGCATTACCTTGGCCTCCAGTAACACTTTGAGGAACCTTGGAGTCATTTTTGACCAGGACATGTCCTTCAACGCACATATTAAACAAATATGTAAGACTGCGTTCTTCCATTTGCGCAACATCTCTAAAATTAGAAATATCCTGTCTCAGAGTGATGCTGAAAAACTAGTTCATGCATTTATTACTTCCAGGCTGGACGACTGTAATTCATTATTATCAGGATGTCCAAAAAACTCACTGAAAAGCCTTCAGCTAATCCAAAATGCTGCAGCAAGAGTACTGACAGGGACTAGAAAGAGAGAGCATATTTCTCCTGTTTTGGCTTCCCTTCATTGGCTTCCTGTTAAATCCAGAATTGAATTCAAAATCCTGCTCCTCACATACAAGGTCTTAAATAATCAGGCCCCATCTTATCTTAATGACCTTGTAGTACCATATCACCCTATTAGAGCACTTTGCTCTCGCTCTGCAGGCCTACTTGTTGTTCCTAGAGTATTTAAAAGTAGAATGGGAGGGAGACCCTTCAGTTTTCAGGCCCCTCTTCTATGGAATCAGCTTCCAGTTTGGATTCAGGAGACAGACACTATCTCTACTTTTAAGATTAGGCTTAAAACTTTCCTTTTTGCTAAAGCATATAGTTAGGGCTGGACCAGGTGACCCTGAATCCTCCCTTAGTTATGCTGCAATAGACGTAGGCTGCCGGGGGATTCCCATGATGCATTGAGTTTTTCCTTTCCAGTCACCTTTCTCACTCACTATGTATTAATAGACTTCTCTGCATTGAATCATATCTGTTATTAACCTCTGTCTCTCTTCCACAGCATGTCTTTTATCCTGTCTTTCTTCTCTCACCCCAACCGGTCACAGCAGATGGCCGCCCCTCCCTGAGCCTGGTTCTGCCGGAGGTTTCTTCCTGTTAAAAGGGGGTTTTTCCTTCCCACTGTCGCCAAAGTGCTTGCTCATAGGGGGTCATATGATTGTTGGGTTTTTCTCTGTGTCTATGAAGCAGCTTGATTCGACTTTTGTTGTGATTTGGCGCTATATAAATAAAATTGAATTGAATTGAATTGAATAGACCAAAATGCGGCAAAGGCTAGTGATGGGTTGGAAGAGGCATGTACTTACTTTAGTAACACCTGGTGCGCTGACCGCGGCTTCGGAACCGGTGTTACGACTGGTCCGCAGGCTGAACCAGGATGGAAGAATGAACAAATCTGGATGAGTAAAATACTCATGGCACCTGAGGCGAGCGGTGGCTCGCCTCAAGCAAAGGTTTCGGTGCTCCTGACATGAAGGAACCAATGTTTGAGTGCAGAACAGGTGATTCATCTCCCTTTTAAACCCAATGTCTGTGGTCACTTGACCACTACCTGACACTGACCTGTGCTTCTCTAAGATTTAATGATCTTTCTGGATTTAGTTAACAGAATTCAACAAAATATAAGCAGATTTTTCACGAACTACACGGCCGAGTTCCAACTCCTAGACGCCATCAAGGTTATAGCTAATTTGGTTGACTGAACATTAAGAGCATCAGCCCTTTGAATTGAATTTGATGTCTCCACACTTGTAACTTCACACTGACCATGAACACAAGAGCCTACTGTCCATCAGTTCAGCATTGCTGTGCATTACTGTAAACTTAGGCACTATACCACTTCAGCCTGTAAGCATACTAAACTCCCCAGTTTTTATGCAACCTGTAATTAACACTTAATTATGTTACTTCAAATTTGTTTTTCAGACACTTCATAAAATCATAATCTAGAAACAAATAATTTTGGGGGATATTATGAATAAGCTGTAAATTGTCCATTGATGAGCAGTGTTTACCTTTGAAAATAATCTCTCATTGGCTTCTCCTATTCTTCTTACATCTTTCTCCATCACGGAGTGTCACACTTTAACTTATATTTTCTCGCTCTGTGAAATGTGACTTTATAGTACCATATTATCCCAACAGAGTACTTATTGGTGACACTCTGGTGTTAGTGTCAGAGAAATGGACACTAAAGAAACTGCTGGACATTATGGACAATGCTGGGCATCGTCTGCACACGGCCATAAACAACCAGAAGAGTCTGTTCAGTGACAGGTTGCTTCTCCCAAAGACAAGAACCATCAGACTTAAAAACTCCTCTCTGCAGGTGAGAGGGAGGGGAAACAGGTGGACAAAGGAGGGGGGGAACAACTAAGCTGTAGTGCCTCTTCACTTCACTGTGCAATTACCTTTTGTGCAATACTTTTTGTTAATAGTCAACGGTGCAATAGACTCCATACTTGAAATGTGCAATTCACTTGTATTTTTATTTTTATTCCTATTTATTCTGTCTATCCCCTTTGTATATTTTATCTATATATGTCTTTGTATTTATATATGTGTATATATATATATATATATATATATATAATATTCTGTAACTCTGTAACTTCTGTCGGTGCTGTGCTTTTTTGGAAACCAAATTTCCTAGAGGAACCAACCCGAGGGATTAATAAAGTTTTTATCTTATTGTTATTAAAGAACAACCACTGTGATTACACAACTGGTGATATATATAAATAAAATAGAACTTAACCTAAGTCCAAAATGATGTCTAGTCTAGAAAACAAGGACATTACCAGATGCTGTTTTCTCCACCATGAGTAGCTGCTTGTGTGTGACGCTTCCTGAGTTAAGTATTTTTTAAATTCATAACTGAAAAGCTTGCTTTATTATGTTAAGATCAGATGGGTGGTTTGGCCATTGAAAAATGGTCAAAGTTCCTTTAACCCTCAAGGCACCCAATGTTTATTCCACTAAGCTCGGACATCAGGGACAGTATTGTTTCTTTTATTGTTGCAATTATCATTTTTAATTAAAATGACAGTACAATCTACAGGCCCCATCTTATCTTAATGACCTTGTAGTACCATATCACCCTATTACACTGTAAAATGTAATATTGTGTTTAATTAAAAATATTAAATAGGCTGAACTCAGTTTTTATCAATTTGTTATTAGAACTCGATTTAAATAAGTTACCAATACTTTTTATGCAAAAACGCTGATAAACTCAATTTATTTGAGTTGTGTTAACTTAGAAAAACTAAGTAAAATGGAAGTTTTGCTTCTCAGTGCAGAAGGATGAAAGATGTGTTTTGAAAATGCCACGTGACTACCGTCCTCCTCCCTCTTGGATCAGTCCGCTTGTTCATGTTAGGATGCCTGGGTCGTTGACCCAGGGTTTTTGAGTTTATTATATTATTTATAATTTCTAGTCTTTGGGTTTTCGTTAGAGTCATGTCTTATGGTTTGTCTCTGTGTAATCCTTAGTTGCTGTCTCCCCTGTCTGCTATATCCCCGTGTCCAGTCAGTGTCTGTGTCTGCCCTGGTCCCACATCTCTGTTCCCTCTGTTGTAGTGCCTGCATGTGAGTCTGTGTCTTTTGTTCAGTCTGTGTTATGTGTTTCCTGTTTTACTTTGAAGGTCTCTGTCTTATCTCAGTGTGTTCAGTTTACGCTTCCTTGTCTCGTCAGTTCTGATTTGCCCCAGCTGTGTTTCCCTCCTGTTGTCCATTCCCTGATTGCTCCCTCTATGTATTTAAGCCCTGTGTTTCAGTTTGTCATTGTCGCGATCTACCGTTTATCTAGCTGTGTGTTCTGTCAGTCTGTTTGTGTAAGTTTATTTTGGATACTCAGTTTTGTTGCTTTTTTTGAGTTTAACATTAAAGCTGTATTTAAGTTCACCTTTGATTTCCGTGAGTCTGCATTTTGGGTCCTTCATGTCACCACCCCTGCGTGCACACAGCCTTCACATAACAGAAGATCGCGACCATAACATGGACCCAGCAGACTCCGTGTGGTATCGGCAACCCGCAGCTTCTGCCTTCCTCAAGGAGAGCGTGAGGCAGGAGGCTAAGCATGCCCGGGAGCTCGAGTCACCTTTCTATGGTTCACGTTTGGCTTGGGGAGGGCCCCGCAGCCTCCAAACTGCCATGACTACGGCCGAGCCGGCGCCTATGCCTCGGGTGATCAGATTGAGCACGTGCTCATTCTCTCCAGTCGCTACACCTCCGCCTCCACCCCTGGATTACCAGTCCGACAAGAGGGTTAAGCGGCGGCGGAAGAAGGATTACGTGACGCCGGACGTTAGACTCACTCCACTGCAGTCCTTCGCTCTGTTTTTGGGTCTGCCACGTTCTGAGCTTCACAAACTCTCTGCTTCCTCATTGCAGCCCGGTCTTTTGGAGGATTCGCAGCCCAGTTTGCCACCTCCCACTACCCGGAGAAAGCGACGCTCACGCGGTCGCCACTCTGTCTCTGCTGAGCCACTCCCCATGGTGAGGTATAATGACTGTTTTCATTCTGCTCCCTCTGAGCTGGAAAAAGACAATCATGTGCACACTGTAAATTCTGAGACTGTGAAAACTGTTAAGACTGTTAGACGTGGTGGTGGTAGGAAGCTAAAAAACATTTTAGAGGAGTCTGTGTTTGCTGAGCCTGCTCCTTTGCACCGTTGTGTTCCTGCTCCCAGGGCAGCTCGGGCCCAGCATTCCCCTGCACCTGTTTCAGTGCTTCAGGTGAGGGAGGCTGAGGTCCAGCTGGTCCCTGCTCCGGTGTCCAGGCCGGCTGAGCCTCTGCCTGTCGCTGCACCCATACCAGCTCCTCGGGTGGGGACAGCAGCTGCCCAGCCATTGACGGTGCCTGTCCCGGCTCCCAGTGTGAGGATGACCGGGAACCAGTTAGCTCCGGCACCCGTACCTTCTCCTCGGGTGGGAGTGGCTGGTGTCCGGCAGGTACCTGCACCTGTTTCTGACCTCGCTGGAGGCTCAGGTGAGCCCGTCCAGCAGTTTTCTTCAGGTTCTGGAGGCTCAGGGAAACTAGCGCAGCTTACTGCTGATCCACCTCCTTACCCACCATTACTACAATCTTTACAACAGTCAATACATATTAAACTTCTCTCCGTAGCTCAGACTTTAGCTCACCTATCAGCTCAGTCACCTGCTCAGTTCTCACCTCAGTCATTTCCTCCACCGCCTGTTCCTCCTGGAGGGTCCGAGGGGCCCGTCCAGCCTTCGTCTGCCTCCGCTGGAGGGTCCGAGGGGCCCGTCCAGCCTCCGTCTGCCTCCGCTGGAGGGTCCGAGGGGCCCGTCCAGCCTCCGTCTGCCTCCGCTGGAGGGTCCGAGGGGCCCGTCCAGCCTCCGTCTGCCTCCGCTGGAGGGTCCGAGGGGCCCGTCCAGCCTCCGTCTGCCTCCGCTGGAGGGTCCGAGGGGCCCGTCCAGCGACCTGCCTCCGCTGGAGGGTCCGAGAGGCCCATCCAGCGACCTGCGTCGCCTGCAGCGCCACCACCTGCGGCTCCCACGCCGTTCCCTGCAGCGCCGCCCTCGTCAGGTCCAGCCTCCGAGTCTTCGGCCGCGTCTGGTCCAGCCTCCGAGTCTTCGGGCCGCGTCTGGTCCAGCCTCCGAGTCTTCGGCCCTCGTCTGGTCCAGCCTCCGAGTCTTCGGCCCTCGTCTGGTCCAGCCTCCGAGTCTTCGCCCTCGTCTGGTCCTGCCTCCGAGTCTTCGCCTTCGGCGTCGCCTGGTCCTGCCTCCGTGTCTTCGTGTCTTCCTGTCCGGCCTGTTCGGCCACTTTCCGGGCTGATGACTGGACATCATTGCCGTCACGGACGGTCCCCTGACCTACGTCGCCGCCGGTGCCTCCCGCCCGGCCGGCCTCCTGACCTGCTCGGTCGCCGCCGGTGCCTCCCGCCCGGCCGGCCTCCTGACCTGCTCGGTCGCCGCCGGTGCCTCCCGCCCGGCCGGCCTCCTGACCTGCTCGGTCGCCGCCGGTGCCTCCCGCCCGGCCGGCCTCCTGACCTGCTCGGTCGCCGCCGGTGCCTCCCGCCCGGCCGGCCCCCTGAACTGTCCTCTTGGCTCTTGGGCCGCCTGCCTCCGGGCCGCCCCCCTGAACCTTTTCGAGACCGTTGCCTGGGCCTCTGCGCCTTTCATGGGCTTGTGGTCTGTTTTCTTTTGGACTGTTGCTGGGACGCAGTGCTGTTGTTTTGGGCTTTTGCTCCCTGTATTTTTTGTCACTGGCTCCGTGTGTTTGTTTCATTTCGGTCCCTCCATCCTGTTCCCCCGCCGCCCACCCTGGTTGGGTTGTTTTTTGTTTTGGTGTTTCGGGTTGGGCTGTCTGGGAGCCAGCCCTTTAGGGGGGGATACTGTTAGGATGCCTGGGTCGTTGACCCAGGGTTTTTGAGTTTATTATATTATTTATAATTTCTAGTCTTTGGGTTTTTGTTAGAGTCATGTCTTATGGTTTGTCTCTGTGTAATCCTTAGTTGCTGTCTCCCCTGTCTGCTATATCCTCGTGTCCAGTCAGTGTCTGTGTCTGCCCTGGTCCCACATCTCTGTTCCCTCTGTTGTAGTGCCTGCATGTGAGTCTGTCTTTTGTTCAGTCTGTGTTATGTGTTTCCTGTTTTACTTTGAAGGTCTCTGTCTTATCTCAGTGTGTTCAGTTTACGCTTCCTTGTCTCGTCAGTTCTGATTTGCCCCAGCTGTGTTTCCCTCCTGTTGTCCATTCCCTGATTGCTCCCTCTATGTATTTAAGCCCTGTGTTTCAGTTTGTCATTGTCGCGATCTACCGTTTATCTAGCTGTGTGTTCTGTCAGTCTGTTTGTGTAAGTTTATTTTGGATACTCAGTTTTGTTGCTTTTTTTGAGTTTAACATTAAAGCTGTATTTAAGTTCACCTTTGATTTCCGTGAGTCTGCATTTTGGGTCCTTCATGTCACCACCCCTGCGTGCACACAGCCTTCACATAACAGTTCATGGTGCCAGCATTTGTTATGGAATATGTTGAGCAAACCTGGAAAAGCGTCAGCTCAAGATATTATTTTCATTGCTGTGAATCTTTACCTGATACACTGACTTGGTGAGTAAATGTTTACTTTTATTCAAACTGATTTTGTGGCTTCTCTTAGTTTAGGACCAGGTTTATAATCTTGCTAGCTAGCGGCTGGGCTCATGTTACTTAAAAATTAACACCACAGCCTTAAAAACCTTACATAAAAATATGTCTGTGAAATTTTCTGTTGATTGTTTGAAATAAAAAAGTGAGATAAGAGCTCAGACGAAAATCTTCGGGAGCTGCAGCCATTAGGGGTGGGGGGTATTTTCAATCCATAGCCATAACTAACTAACTAATTATATATATCATGTTTAACCTGAGTAGCAAAAGACAGCAGGGGGGGTTGAAAACAATACGCCAGGAGTTAGCTGTGCTCGCGGACTCGATCAAGCCTTGACCTCCCGGTCAGCTTTCGCGCTGGTGGATAACAGAGCTCACCGAAAACGTGGAAGCACTTTTGCAAATATGTGATATTTTGATAAATTAAGTAGATATTTGAGCATTACAAAGCTACATTCTCGCCTGAAAATATTTTAAAAGGTTATTTTGTGACCCAGAAAGGGTAGTCTGGGGAAAAGGAGGATGGCATTTGTCGGCCACGGTTGTCGGAGCCTGTGCTACTTGTAAGCGCGGCAATGGCGGAAGAGCGCGGCTAAAAAAACTTATTAATTTTTCTGGGTCACAAAATAAACTTTTAAGATATTTTCAGGCGAGAATGTAGCTGTGTAAAGTTCAAATATCTGCTCAATTTATCAAGACATCACATATTTGCAAAAATGCTCAGACGTTTTCAGAGACGTCCATTTTTTTCATGCTTTGTGGCAGCTTTTGAACATCTGTGGCATCTATTAATGTCAAATCTAGACTTTATTTTACAACATAACTCTATGTTACAATGATTGCACAGCCATTAAGGATCAAATTAGTTTCTGAAAAATGTTCTGTTTTTTCTCCCTCTGCTTGCTTCTTACTGTCTTTGAGGCTCGGGACCAGCACTCCTGCTGTTGGACAGAAAAACATCAGTATTTTGGTTTTCCAATATATTAGCAACTGTCAGTGACATTTATATTAATCAGGCTGGACTTTAATCATACTTTAGATCAGCCTGTTTTACTTATTGTTTTATTTGTGCTTTGGTTTGGGGAAGTTGTTTCTGTACTGGTCTTCTGTTATTAGACTTGAGATATGACTGCACTATGCTGTTGCTGTTGACTCCAGTTAATTCTACAAGACATGCTGTGTAAGTAAACAAACAACAACAGTTTGGTCTGCATTTCTTGAAAGATCACATCCCCCAAACTTAGTTTAGAGGGTCTACACTGCATATAGTAAAGTCTGCAAGTTTTCTAACAGCAAAATCTGTTTTGTGCCAAAAATCATTTTGCACATCATTAGAATAAAAGTTATTGGCAATGTTTGCATAGCCCTTTTTAAAATGATGCTTTCATGACATTATTGTATGTTGGGTGGTGGTACTTAAGGGAAGTTAAAGACTTTCTTCTGCACCTACATTTGGATCACCTCGATCCATGAGACTGCAGTTGTGACAGAACAACATATATTTTATTTTGATTATATAAGTAATGTAAGTACAAAACAAACTTGTGGTAGGCCTAAACTTATTTTCAGAATAATTACATCTGAGACTTTGTTTCATTGTAAGATTATAACCGTGATGGCAATATAATTGTTTGTTGTTCAGCAGAACAGTGTCCAGTATGTTGGCTGTTATAGTTTGTTGTGTTTGAAAATAAAAGTTGGGCTCATCTTAACATCATTACAAAAAGTGTTGTTAATTATTTTTAATCATATTCAGGTTACCACAAATTGTTTTTTCATTTAGTTGAACTTGAACTGTTTGTCAGTAGGTAAACAATTAGTATTGTACAGTCAGAAATATCAAGTTATTCTTAATACTGCAGACTTGCAATGAATAAGTTGTCCTAACAGTCATCTTAAGTAAGCTTTACTTAGTATTTTTGAGGCAACAAGTTTCCTTAATTTTTTTGAGTTCTGGGAACTAACAAGGCTGTACAGTGTACTCAAAATGAGTAACGGTGTGTTCACACCGAACGCGATAGAGGCAGCCAGAGCGTCAGGTTTACATGTAAAGTCAATGGAAAGGCGCGATGACCCACGATTGCGGCTCCCGCGAAAATTCGGAAGCAGATTTGCGTCGCAAAAATGCCAAAACGTGTGAAACGCGCGTCAGTGTAGCGAGTCTGGCGTGTTTGACTCGCAAAAAAAACCACGCGCGTGAGTTTTTGTGTTGCTTTTTGTGCATATGCACATTTTGTGTCTACCACTCGAGTTGGAAAAATCTGAACTCCAGCGTCAAATCGCGCCGCGACAACCAATCAAGAGCCTGGTGACGTGGCTCTGACATAGGTCAAAGGGGCAGATCCAGCCAAAGCCCTTCATTCTTCAATGGAGGGAAGGCTAATCAACGCTGTAGCAAACCACCCGGAGCTGTTCGACACCAGCTGCTTTCTGTACCGAGACAGGAATATAAAGGACGAGCTTGGAGGAAGATATGTGAAGAGATCGGGCAACCTGGTAAGTTCATTCATTTCTCTTTTTACATTTTTGACTGACCCAGGGAAGCCGCACAAAAGCTAGCAAGCCACCGCTATTTTCCCACTGACGTACAAATACCGTTCTGCTTTTATACATGTTGTCATGCAGGAATATATTTTGTTTATTAATAAACAGCACACAGTGGTCCCGCTGTTCATCCATCACTGCTTCGCTTTTTCGCAGATTTTTTATTGCACCATACAGCATTGCATTCTGCAGCCTGATTGACAAATCTCCTCCGTGTCGTGTCTCCTGCGCTTGCCAAATTTATCACGTTTGGTTTTGATAACCATCACATCCAATAGAAAAAAAACAGCACAAAAACAACCATAACTATGACCTTCATTCGGAAATAGACACCTGCGGATGGGTGAGGGGAAAAGGCGCACGAAAGTGGCAGGCAGATGAAGACAAAATGCGGCATAATAATACTTTTACGTTTTGCAATCTACAAAGGTTTGCACTTTGAGAATCATCTTGTGAGAACTGTGACTGATGTTCATGTTTGTGGGGGAAAAAGTGTATAAAGTGCGTGGCGAGGGGCTAGTAATTCTGAGAACCCGTGCTGCAATAAATGAGGGATCACTGTATACACTTTCTCTATGATTTATTCAACCTGTTAACATTTAATATGATAATATAATAATCTTTAAAAAGCTCTATTTTCTGTTGTCTATAATGTAGAGGATAACTGTGCCTCCACAACTAAACAGGAAAATCAGTAGAGTGAAGGGTTAAAGCAGGATTCGCCAGTGCGAATGGTGGCGAAACCCTAAGATCAGTTGTAGTGGCTCAGCGTGAGGAAAAGAATCATAACTCATAATAATTGAATAATAATTAACGTGAGGTCCAGTAGATTTTCTTAATGTGGAGGCGGCTCTTTGTGGATTTGCACAACTGCATTCAACAAGATATGAGCAGATCTTTCACATCTACCTTACAATATAAAGCGCCTTGTTGTTGTGATTTGGTGCTGTATAAATAAATTGAAAATGAAAATTGAAATTGAACACAATCTCTTTCATAAACTAACCGTATACTGTATATTGTTTTTATACTAGGCTGTATACAATTGGTGCAAAGGTAGAATTTAGTGAATTGATCTATGCATCATCAGCTTTAATGCAGATTAATTTCCTTTACTTCATGTAACCTAACACTAACCATGAGCACCGCAGCCACTGTGCACAAGCCCAAGACAGTACAACAAGCTGACCTGTTTATCCTGGGCAAAACTACCCAATATTTTTATGCAACATTGAAATAACACAAAGTTAGTAGAGCTTAATTTGTTTTGCAGGATGTTTTACAATAAAACATTTTTTAAATCAAAACACATGATGTAAAAATCCCATATGTAATTCGACTTATGATATTAAATGTAAGCTTAATTTTGCAGTTAATTTAGTGTCACAGTCCTTACCTTTTGTGTCTCTGTTGATCTTGAGCTGATAGAAATGTTGCATTTGGAATTACCTGCTTATTAAAAAACATTACTCCCAAAATGCTTGCTCCTCTTCTTCAGGACTAGCTGCTGAAGTACCGTGACTTAACTTGTGTAATTTACAGGCGCCTGCACTCATTCCAGCCCATGTTAACCCCCAAGTAAAAACACTATAAAAGACACTGTTGAATATAATGTGTGTTTTGAAAATATAAGGATGACAAGTAAAAAGTTGTCAGAAAATTAAATACTCAAGCAGAATTCCACTGTAGACTTTTTTGAGAGCAGTGCTTAAAAGTGGACTTTTTATGTTTTTATATCTCCACCTACAATAACCCCTGTTCCCTGCTGGAAAATCTCACCTTGCAAAGTCTGTACATTTTGTTACAGCACTCTAATCCAACAGCATATCGATTACAAATGGCAGTGGAACTTTTCAATTAGTTTTTCCTACAGAATATAACCCAGAAATATCAGCTTCACTTCAGCTTGTTTAATAGTTTCAATGCATCTTCAGAATCCTTAATCGACCCTAAATTGTGTTTACTCTGTCTCACTTTTACCCAGTGACACTGCAGCAGCCCAGCATCTGCCTGACATCTCCTAACACCGGGCTGCTCCGGGCTAAAAGACTAGCCAATTTAGCTTCCACTTGGCTGACTTGGGGTTAGAAAAGCCTGGGACTTCCAGTGTTAACACTTAATTATGTTACTTCAAATTTGTTTTTCAGACACTGACCATGAACACAAGAGCCTACTGGTTATCAGTTGAGCATTGCTGTGCATTACTGTAAACTTAGCCACTATACCACTTCAGCCTGTAAGCATACTAAACTCCCCAGTTTTCATGCAACCTGTAATTAACACTTATTATGTTACTTCAAATTTGTTTTTCAGACACTTCATAAAATCACAATCTAGAAACAAATAATTTTTGGGGATATTATGAGTAAGCTGTAAATTGTCCATTGATGAGCAGTGTTTACCTTTGAAAATAATCTCTCATTGGCTTCTCCTATTCTTCTTACATCTTTCTCCATCACGGAGTGTCACACTTTAACTTATATTTTCTCGCTCTGTGAAATGTGACTTTATAGTACCATATTATCCCAACAGAGTACTTATTGTTATTAAAGAACAACCACTGCGATTACACAAATGGTGATATATATATATATATATATATATATATATATATATATATATATATATATATATATATATATATATATATATATATATATATATATATATATATATATATATATATATAAATAAAATAGAACTTAACTGAAGTCCAAAATGATGTCTAGTCTAGAAAACATGGACATTACCAGATGCTGTTTTCTCCACCATGAGTAGCTGCTTGTGTGTGACGCTTCCTGAGTTAAGTTTTTTTTTTAAATTTATAACTGAAAAGCTTGCTTTATTATGTTAAGATCAGATGGGTGGTTTGGCCATTGAAAAATGGCTAAAGTTCCTTTAACCCTCAAGGCACCCAATGTTTATTCAACTAAGCTCGGACATCAGGGACAGTATTGTTTTTTTTATTGTTGCAATTATCATTTTTAATTAAAATGACAATACAATCTACAGGCCCCATCTTATCTTAATGACCTTGTAGTACCATATCACCCTATTAGAGTACTTCACTCGCACACCTCTGTCTCTCTTCCACAGCATGTCTTTATCCTGTCTTCCTTCTCTCACCCCAACTGGTCGCAGCAGATGGCCCCGCCCCTCCCTGAGCCTGGTTCTGCTGGAGGTTTCTTCCTGTTAAAAGGGAGTTTTTCCTTCCCACTGTCGCCAAAGTGCTTGCTCATAGGGCTCATATGATTGTTGGGCTTTTCTCTGTATCTACTGTACAATATAAAGCGCCTTGAGGTGAGTTTTGTTGTGATTTGGCGCTATACAAATAAAATTGAATTGAATTACAATACAATTGTTTCAGACAGTTGTTTCAGGTCTCTCTCATAAAAAAGACATTGAGTCTCAATGGGACTATCTGTGTAAACAAACAAATGGGCAAAACCTTAAATGGCAGTCAGTGATTCTATGTCACTAGCAAATAAATAACAAAATTCTCCAGAAATTGTATTTTCCATAAAATGGTTTCTTAACTGTAGCGTCCATGGTTTTTGGATTGAAGGAACAATTCAACAAATGCTAAATTGGGGCATATTAACCCCGATTCTTTTGTCCCCGTGATAGAACAGAGAAAACCGACTCATAGTGTGTTACAACATTTATATTTCTTTTTATTCAATCATCTTCCGGAAGAGAGAGACCCCTGCACAGCTCAAACGGCAGTTGCAAGAGCTCTAACATTTTTAGCTCAACATGTGTCTTATATGGTGTTATTTCTGTACTTCAGACGTCACACAGTCTCAAACATTGCTTATATGGCAAAGTTCGTCTTTTCTGTGTCTTATCTATTAATATGCCTGTGCACTAAAACTTCATGTTTTTCAGTCTGGCTGAGCACTTAGTGAGTCAAAAGTGGCCTTGCTCTACAAGCCTTCAAGTACATAAAACAATATAATAGGAAAATAAGGATACTAAGGATATTGATTTCATGACAGGCAGTGTAAGAGCTGGACAGCTTTGAGGATTCAATTCGTAGCTGTTAGAAGCAAAAATTTTGTGTTGTTTTTGAGTTTATTTTGTTTTGGTTTTATACAGCTGAGAATTCTCTGACAATACAGAAAATACAGAAAGTTGAACTTAATTGAAATGAATTAACTAACAAACAGAAACATACTGAACATTAGAGTCTGTGCTACACCACTGTCACTCATCATATCATGTGACGTGATAATTAATAGTCATAATTTCATCAGATTACTACTGTTTTTCCACATTTTGCTTTCACCTTGTCGAGTTACTGCTCAGGTTTGGATCTTCCTGATGCAGTGAGGCAGAAGAAGAGAGTGAGAGACATTCATATATTATAATAAGTAATGAATTTCAGGTATCTTTTCCACTTGGTTAACTTGCACAGACAAGGTTTTTCTATTAACTTGACTTGAACTGAGAAATCAACAAATATGTTTCATCACATTCTGCTGTGTTTGGCAGGTTTCTCTGTGTCACATTCCCGTGGAATTTTTCACCATAGAAAGAAGTTTTCTTCCCATGCAGAGTGCACCTAGGACGCTAATGCTCTTCTCAGTTTTTACAGAGTCAAACTCAAAGTAATGTTGGTACTTCCAAGCATTGGTCATGTTCTGTCCTGCTCTCCATGTTATCTGTTATCTTTTAATTTAACTTTTTGTCCACTACAGAGGACATAATGAATACGCTGGGTCTCAGGAGGATATGAGGATGATTGTGCTGGATGTCCAAATTGGGTGAGACGAGTTTAGGTTTGATTGAGTTTTAGGATCCAAGTTCAATTTGATGTGATTCCATTTCATTTATATTGCGGCAATTCACAAGACAGTCATCTTATATTGTAAGGTAAGCCCCTTACAGTAATAGAGAGACAAGTTACTGGAAGTCCCCCAGCAGTCACAACCTAAAACAGGATAACTCAGGGTCAACTGATCCAGCTCTAACTATAAAATGCATCAAAAAGGAAAGTTTGGAGTCTCATCAGAGGAGAGTCTCTGTCTTCTGAATATAAACTGTGAGCTGGTTCCACAGGAGAGGGTCCTGGTAGCTGAAACTCTGCCTCCCATTCTACTTTTAAAACTCAAAGAACATCCAGAGTGATTCTCAACTTCTGATAAAGGACAGAGTTTTTAAAAAACGGAGTCTTTGTTTGTGACTGGTGGAAATAACCTCTTTGGGCACAGGTAGATACAAGCATACAATGAACATTCAGCTTTACTTTCAACTCTTACTTTAGAACACACATCTTCATCCCCTCTTTCACAATAATATGCTCATGCCAGCTACTAATGTGTTTCAAAGATTTGGACGAGGCAACAGAAATGTTCTTTGCTATCAACAACTGAAGAATGCAGTTAAGAAAAAGTTCCTACGCTTCACAGCCCTTTATAAGCACTTGCACATGTAAAAGTACACAAAGATGTACACTTAGGCCCCTCCTCAAATTCGAGTTGGTCTTTCCCTTTGGGCTCCTTGACTCCCCACTCAAACTAGCATTGCTTCCTGTCCAGGATGTGTACATCCTCATCATTGAAAGAGTGTCCACTGGCCTGTAGGAGTAGATAGACTGCAGAGTCCTGGCCTGACGAGTCCTGGCCTGTGTTGTGCAATCCGCTTAGCCAGAGGTTGATTGGTTTTCATGTATAAATGTATAAATCATGGCAATCCTCCTGGTATATAACAGCGTACACTATATTGTATCAGCATTATGTAACAATTTGATAGCTTTGTGCACTGCAGTGGGGGGTGGGGGGCGGGGAGTTAGATCAATTTGATACCAACTGCGTTTACTAGAAAAAGCACAATGAAGTCAAACAAATGAAATACAGGTTTCACAACACACTGCACATAATTCAAATGGTTTTCAGTTAAACTACAAAGTTTTGTTTGGTTTTACTTCAGGGTTTCTACTGTGTCAAAAGCAACCACACCCTCTCCCTGAGGAGCTAGTACGCTTTCTCTGTATTAAAACCAGAGCATAGCTGTGTCAATACTGAATTACTAGAGTCATACCTACTGTAGGCATTTTAACACATGTGCATTATACCAGTACAAAGAAGTAAAACACAAAGAACATTTGAATAGGAAAAAAAACATCAGTAAGTCCATGTTAATGTTATAAATTGCTTGTTCAGTATGTTGCTGTTTTGTTGTACCCGTGTACACGAATGGCACCGCGTGCTGCCTTCTGTGGTTATCACAGAGATGTAATCATCTCTGTCCTTCCCCAAGGTTAAACTAATCGAGTGTTACCGTCTTGAATCAAATGGCAGAAATGGGGGAAAACTCACCTGTAAATAAATTACAAGAATGTCAACTCATGGATCCCAACTACTGTCAATATCTAAAAAAAAAAAAAAAAAATATGTGTTGACACTAGCAGTAAATTAAGTGAATAACTCTGTAATTGGCTTATATTCTTCTGGTTTTCTCTTTCAGAAGTGTCAGGCTTGACACATTGAACAAGTAGTCCAGCAGCCAATCTCAAGTGTCAGACTCAGTACCTTTTCTCTCTTTTTTGTATTTTATTTATTAGCTTACTTTGTTAAGTAGTTGTTCAATAGTGTTGGCTGTATTTCTGCAACACATTGTGTGTTCAGCATATCCACGTTTATGTACAAGCTTGGGAACCTCCAAGCCATACTACATATCAGTTGACTTTTCAAGAGAAAAAGAACAAATACACACCTACAACAAACAAGCATTAAAATGAGACTTTCTTTACACAAAAAACACTACCAGTTACAGCAAGTTAGGGCCCCATGCTTAGTGTGCCACCTGGTGAGGTACTCATGACTAATGCTGCATCACCATCAGTGGTAGCCATCTGAGAGAAATATTTATAAACAGACATGGTGAATTGTACCACTACATGCAGATCATGACCATTTATGAAGATCAGAAGTGTAAACATAAGTACAAGTAGACGTATACAAACACTTGGGTAGGACGGCTTGGTATAAATGCACTGGGTACCTCAAACAGCAATGCTTTCCTAAACCTAATGCAAGCATCTAATGAAAGTAAAACTATGCACTGAATGAACCTAGATTCAAAATGTGGCGTCAAAGTTCAGTCTCATGATTTATGCTCCCCCACCAGCTTGTTGATAGCCACATTTAAAGCTACTATAAGAAATATAATTTGTACTTTTGAACAGCAATGTAGATCTATGGTGGACTTGGTGACACTTGGTGTTCGCTCGCTCGCTCTGTGGTATAGTATCGCTTCCTGTTCCTGCTCAAACACAGTGGTGTTTCTGAGTAGCTTATTAGCTTAGCAGTTTAATTAACAACTTTTAAAAACATTCTTTTTTCACAGTATAATCTTCACGTGCTTCATCCGAAGCACACTTTCTGTGTACTCACTACCTAATTTATAGTATTCACTCACTGTCTCTGTACTGTTTCGCTAGCTTAGCTCGTAGCCGACCCGTTAGCACCATGGCTACTTCACCTGTCCCTTCTGCACTTTCTTGCTCATTGTGTCAGATGTTTAGTTACTCCTCGGCCTCCTTTAGCAGTAATGATATCTGTAACAAATGTAGCATATTTGCAGCTCTGGAGGCCAGGATTACTGAACTGGAGACTCAGCTTTGCACCCTTCTCTCACCCTTAGCTAGCCAGGCCCCTGTAGCTGGTGCAGCCGAAGATAGCGTAGCCCCCGCTAGCTGTTCCCCGGCAGATCCCAAGCAGCTGGGGAAAGACGGCTGGGTAACGGTGAGGAGGAAGCGTAGTCCTAAACAGAAGCCCCAGGTACACCACCAACCCGTTCATTTGTCTAACCGTTTTTCCCCACTCGGTGACACACCTGCTGGGGGTCAAACTCTGGTAATTGGTGATTCTGTTCTCAGACATGTGAAGCTAGAGACACCGGCAACCATAGTCAATTGTCTTCCAGGGGCCAGAGCAGGCGACATTGAAGGAAATTTAAAACTGCTGGCTAAGGGTAAACGTAAATTTAGTAAAATCATAATTCACGTCGGCAGTAATGACACCCGGTTACGCCAATCGGAGGTCACTAAAATCAATATTGAATCGGTGTGAAACTTTGCCAAAACAATGTCGGACTCTGTAGTTTTCTCTGGTCCCTTCCCCAATCAGACCAGGAGTGACATGTTTAGCCGCATGTTCTCCTTAAATTGCTGGCTGTCTGAGTGGTGTCCCAGAAACGATGTGGGCTTCATAGATAATTGGCAAACCTTCTGGAAGAAACCTGGTCTTGTTAGGAGAGATGGCATCCATCCCACTTTGGATGGAGCAGCTCTCATTTCTAGAAATATTGACAAATTTATTAAACCCCTCAAAATATGACTATCCAGAGTTGGGACCAGGAAGCAGAGTTGCAGTCTTACACGCCTCTCTGCAGCTTCTCTCCTCCTGCTACCCCCCCAAAAACCCATCTCCATAGAGACTGTGTCTGCTTCCAAAAAGACAAAAAACAAACTAAAAACCAGCAACAAACAACTTAAACATTTACAAAGAAAGAACAATACAGTATCCACATCTGAACCAAAGAGTAAAACAGTGAAATGTGGATTATTAAATATTAGGTCTCTCTCCTCCAAGTCTCTGTTAGTACATGACTTAATAATTGATCAACAAATTGATTTACTCTGCCTTACAGAAACCTGGTTGCAGCAGGATGATTATGTTAGTTTAAGTGAATCAACACCCCCGAGTCATTCTAACTACCAGAAATCTCGAAGCACAGGTCGAGGGGGCGGTGTGGCAGCAATTTTTCACACCAGTCTATTAATTAATGAAAGACCAAGACAGACTTTTAATTCATTTGAAAGCCTGATGCTTAACATTGTCCACCCCAGCTGTGAAACTCAGAAACCAGTCTTACTTATTATCATCTATCGTCCACCTGGGCCTTACACAGAGTTTCTGTCTGATTTCTCAGACTTTATATCTGATTTAGTTCTGAGCTCAGATAAAATAATTATTGTGGGTGATTTTAACATCCATGTTGATGCTAAAAATGACAGCCTCAACATGGCATTTAATCTGTTGTTAGACTCAATTGGTTTCTCTCAAAATGTAAAAGAACCCACCCACCACTTTAATCACACTCTAGATCTTGTTTTAACATATGGCATAGAAACTGAACATTTAACAGTGTTTCCTGAAAACCCTCTCCTGTCTGATCATTTCTTGATAACATTTACATTTACAATAATTGATTACGCAGCAGTGGAGAGTGGACTTTATCAAAGTAGATGTCTTTCTGAAAGCGCTGTAACTAAGTTTAAGAATATAATCCAGCCACTGTTATCATCGTCAATGCCCTGTACCAACACAGAGCAGAGCAGCTATCTGAACGCTACCCCAACAGAGGTCGATTATCTTGTTAATAATTTCACCTCCTCACTACGTACGACTCTGGATACTGTAGCTCCAGTGAAAACTAAGGTCTCTAATCAGAAGTACCTGACCCCGTGGTATAATTCTCAAACACGTACCCTAAAGCAGATGACTCGTAATCTGGAGAGGAAATGGCGTGTCACAAATTTAGAGGATCATCATTTAGCCTGGAGAAATAGTTTGTTGCTTTATAAGAAAGCCCTCCGCAAAGCCAGAACAGCTTACTACTCATCACTGATTGAAGAAAATAAGAACAACCCCAGGTTTCTCTTCAGCACTGTAGCCAGGCTGACAAAAAGTCAGAGCTCTTTTGAGCCAACCATCCCTTTAACGTTAACTAGTAATGACTTCATGAACTTCTTCACAAATAAAATTTTTATCATTAGAGAAAAAATTACCAATAATCATCCCACAGATGTAATATTATCTACAGCTACTCTTAGTACCATTGATGTTAAGTTAGACTCTTTTTCTCCAATCGATCTTTCTGAGTTAACTTCAATAATTACTTCCTCCAAACCATCAACGTGTCTTTTAGACCCCATTCCTACAAAACTGCTCAAAGAAGTCCTGCCATTGATTAATTCTTCGATCTTATATATGATCAACCTATCTCTAATAATCGGCTATGTACCACAGGCCTTCAAGGTGGCTGCAGTTAAACCTTTACTCAAAAAGCCATCTCTAGACCCAGCAGTCTTAGCTAATTATAGGCCAATCTCCAACCTTCCTTTCATATCAAAAATCCTTGAAAGAGTAGTTGTCAAACAGCTAACAGATCATCTGCAGAGGAATGGTTTATTTGAAGAGTTTCAGTCAGGTTTCAGAGCTCATCACAGCACAGAAACAGCTTTAGTGAAGGTTACAAATGATCTTCTTATGGCCTCTGACAGTGGACTCATCTCTGTGCTTGTCCTTCTTGACCTTAGTGCAGCGTTCGATACTGTTGACCATAATATCCTATTAGAGCGATTAGAACATGCTGTAGGTATTACAGGTATTGCACTGCAGTGGTTTGTATCATATCTATCTAATAGACTCCAATTTGTGCATGTAAATGGAGAGTCCTCTTCACACACTGAGGTTAATTATGGAGTTCCACAGGGTTCAGTGCTAGGACCAATTCTGTTTACATTATACATGCTTCCCCTAGGCAGCATCATTAGAAGACATAGCATACATTTTCACTGCTATGCAGATGACACCCAGCTCTATCTGTCCATGAAGCCAGATAACACACACCAATTAGTTAAACTGCAGGAATGTCTTAAAGACATAAAGACTTGGATGGCCACTAACCTTCTGCTTCTTAACTCAGATAAAACTGAGGTCATTGTACTCGGCGCTGAAAAGCTTAGAAATATGGTATCTAACCAGATTCTTACTCTGGATGGCATTACCTTGGCCTCCAGTAACACTGTGAGGAACCTTGGAGTCATTTTTGACCAGGATATGTCCTTCAACGCACATATTAAACAAATATGTAAGACTGCGTTCTTCCATTTGCGCAACATCTCTAAAATTAGAAATATCCTGTCTCAGAGTGACGCTGAAAAACTAGTTCATGCATTTATTACTTCCAGGCTGGACTACTGCAATTCATTATTATCAGGATGTCCAAAAAACTAACTGAAAAGCCTTCAGTTAATCCAAAATGCTGCAGCAAGAGTACTGACAGGGACTAGAAAGAGAGAGCATATTTCTCCTGTTTTGGCTTCCCTTCATTGGCTTCCTGTTAAATCCAGAATTGAATTCAAAATCCTGCTCCTCACATACAAGGTCTTAAATAATCAGGCCCCATCTTATCTTAATGACCTTGTAGTACCATATTACCCTATTAGAGCACTTCGCTCTCGCTCTGCAGGCCTACTTGTTGTTCTTAGAGTATTTAAAAGTAGAATGGGAGGGAGAGCCTTCAGTTTTCAGGCCCCTCTTCTGTGGAACCAGCTTCCAGTTTGGATTCGGGAGACAGACACTATCTCTACTTTTAAGATTAGGCTTAAAACTTTCCTTTTTGCTAAAGCATATAGTTAGGGCTGGACCAGGTGACCCTGAATCCTCCCTTAGTTATGCTGCAATAGATGTAGGCTGCCGGGGGATTCCCATGATGCATTGAATTTTTCCTTTCCAGTCACCTTTCTGACTCACTATGTGTTAATAGACCTCTCTGTATTGAATCATATCTGTTACTAATCTCTGTCTCTCTTCCACAGCATGTCTTTTATCCTGTCTTCCTTCTCTCACCCCAACCGGTCGCAGCAGATGGCCGCCCCTCCCTGAGCCTGGTTCTGCCGGAGGTTTCTTCCTGTTAAAAGGGAGTTTTTCCTTCCCACTGTCGCCAAAGTGCTTGCTCATAGGGGGTCATATGATTGTTGGGCGTTTCTCTGTATCTATGAAGCGCCTTGAGGCGACATTTGTTGTGATTTGGCGCTATATAAATAAAATTGAATTGAATTGAATTGAATTGACTTCCAAGTACAAACTTTTCTGTGTTGACTTTTGCTGGACTGGTCTTTGATAATAATCATCTGAATTTACAGCAAACACAAAGTGTCTTCATAGACTGAATGAAGAACCTGTTGTGTGTAATGTGAGCTTTATTGTTGTGTGACATAAGCTCCACAGTGATTGTCTATCTCTGTAGAGATACTAACAGAACAAACTTAACATGTGAATTGTTTGGTGTATTAACAGAAATGGGAAGAAAGAGCATTTTGTGTGTGTGCATGTCATTTACTGAAGTTGCATATGTCAGGGGCCTCTAACCAAATATTGATAGAAAGACTAATATTACTTGTGGTTCCTGGGATATTTAAAAGTAAAACGGCAGGCAGAGCCTTCATCTTCCAGGCCCCTCTTCCGTGGAACCAACTTCCAGTTTGGATTCAAGAGACAGACTCTATCTCTATTTTTGAGATTAGGCTTAAAACATTTCTAAAGCTTATAGTTAGCTGGACCCTCCCTTAATTACACTGCAATAGGCTAGGAAGCTTGGCTGCTCCCTTCATTGGCTTCCTGTTAAATCCAGAATTGAATTCAAAATCCTGCTCCTCACATACAAGGTCTTAAATAATCAGGCCCCATCTTATCTTAATGACCTTGTAGTACCATATCACCCTATTAGAGCACTTCGCTCGCACACTGAAGGCCAGCTTGTTGTTCCTAGAGTATTTAAAAGTAGAATGGGAGGCAGAGCCTTCAGTTTCCAGGCCCCTCTTCTGTGGAACCAGCTTCCAGTTTGGATTCAGGAGACAGACACTATCTCTACTTTTAAGATTAGGCTTCAAACTTTCCTTTTTGCTAAAGCATATAGTTAGGGCTGGACCAGGTGACCCTAAAATCCTCCCTTAGTTATCCTGCAATAGACGTAGGCTGCCGGGGATTCCCATGATGCATTGAGTTTTTCCTTTCCAGTCACCTTTCTCACTCACTATGTGTTAATAGACCTCTCTGCATTGAATCATATCTGTTATTAATCTCTGTCTCTCTTCCACAGCATGTCTTTATCCTGTCTTTTTCTTCTCTCACCCCAACCGGTCGCAGCAGATGGCCCCGCCCCTCCCTGAGCCTGGTTTTGCTGGAGGTTTCTTCCTGTTAAAAGGGAGTTTTTCCTTCCCACTGTCGCCAAAGTGCTTGCTCATAGGGCTCATATGATTGTTGGGCTTTTCTCTGTATCTACTGTACAATATAAAGCGCCTTGAGGTGAGTTTTGTTGTGATTTGGCGCTATACAAATAAAATTGAATTGAATTACAATACAATTGTTTCAGACAGTTGTTTCAGGTCTCTCTCATAAAAAAGACATTGAGTCTCAATGGGACTATCTGTGTAAACAAACAAATGGGCAAAACCTTAAATGGCAGTCAGTGATTCTATGTCACTAGCAAATAAATAACAAAAATCTCCAGAAATTGTATTTTCCATAAAATGGTTTCTTAACTGTAGCGTCCATGGTTTTTGGATTGAAGGAACAATTCAACAAATGCTAAATTGGGGCATATTAACCCCGATTCTTTTGTCCCCGTGATAGAACAGAGAAAACTGACTCATAGTGTGTTACAACATTTATATTTCTTTTTATTCAATCATCTTTCGGAAGAGAGAGACCCCTGCACAGCTCAAACGGCAGTTGCAAGAGCTCTAACATTTTTAGCTCAACATGTGTCTTATATGATGTTATTTCTGTACTTCAGACGTCACACAGTCTCAAGCATTGCTTATATGGCAAAGTTCCTCTTTTCTGTGTCTTATCTATTAATATGCCTGTGCACTAAAACTTCATGTTTTTCAGTCTGGCTGAGCACTTTGTGAGTCAAAAGTGGCCTTGCTCTACAAGCCTTCAAGTACATAAAACAATATAATAGGAAAATAAGGATACTAAGGATATTGATTTCATGACAGGCAGTGTAAGAGCTGGACAGCTTTGAGGATTCAATTCGTAGCTGTTAGAAGCAAAAACTTTGTGTTGTTTTTGAGTTTATTTCGTTTTGGTTTTATACAGCTGAGAATTCTCTGACAATACAGAAAATACAGAAAGTTGAACTTAATTGAAATGAATTAACTAACAAACAGAAACATACTGAACATTAGAGTCTGTGCTACACCACTGTCACTCATCATATCATGTGACGTGATAATTAATAGTCATAATTTCATCAGATTACTACTGTTTTTCCACATTTTGCTTTCACCTTGTCGAGTTACTGCTCAGGTTTGGATCTTCCTGATGCAGTGAGGCAGAAGAAGAGAGTGAGAGACATTCATATATTATAATAAGTAATGAATTTCAGGTATCTTTTCCACTTGGTTAACTTGCACAGACAAGGTTTTTCTATTAACTTGACTTGAACTGAGAAATCAACAAATATGTTTCATCACATTCTGCTGTGTTTGGCAGGTTTCTCTGTGTCACATTCCCGTGGAATTTTTCACCATAGAAAGAAGTTTTCTTCCCATGCAGAGTGCACCTAGGACGCTAATGCTCTTCTCAGTTTTTACAGAGTCAAACTCAAAGTAATGTTGGTACTTCCAAGCATTGGTCATGTTCTGTCCTGCTCTCCATGTTATCTGTTATCTTTTAATTTAACTTTTTGTCCACTACAGAGGACATAATGAATACGCTGGGTCTCAGGAGGATATGAGGATGATTGTGCTGGATGTCCAAATTGGGTGAGACGAGTTTAGGTTTGATTGAGTTTTAGGATCCAAGTTCAATTTGATGTGATTCCATTTCATTTATATTGCGGCAATTCACAAGACAGTCATCTTATATTGTAAGGTAAGCCCCTTACAGTAATAGAGAGACAAGTTACTGGAAGTCCCCCAGCAGTCACAACCTAAAACAGGATAACTCAGGGTCAACTGATCCAGCTCTAACTATAAAATGCATCAAAAAAGAAAGTTTGGAGTCTCATCAGAGGAGAGTCTCTGTCTTCTGAATATAAACGGTGAGCTGGTTCCACAGGAGAGGGTCCTGGTAGCTGAAACTCTGCCTCCCATTCTACTTTTAAAACTCAAAGAACATCCAGAGTGATTCTCAACTTCTGATAAAGGACAGAGTTTTTAAAAAACTGAGTCTTTGTTTGTGACTGGTGGAAATAACCTCTCTGGGCACAGGTAGATACAATCATACAATGAACATTCAGCTTTACTTTCAACTCTTACTTTAGAACACACATCTTCATCCCCTCTTTCACAATAATATGCTCATGCCAGCTACTAATGTGTTTCAAAGATTTGGACGAGGCAACAGAAATGTTCTTTGCTATCAACAACTGAAGAATGCAGTTAAGAAAAAGTTCCTACGCTTCACAGCCCTTTATAAGCACTTGCACATGTAAAAGTACACAAAGATGTACACTTGGGCCCCTCCTCAAATTCGAGTTGGTCTTTCCCTTTGGGCTCCTTGACTCCCCACTCAAACTAGCATTGCTTCCTGTCCAGGATGTGTACATCCTCATCATTGAAAGAGTGTCCACTGGCCTGTAGGAGTAGATAGACTGCAGAGTCCTGGCCTGTGTTGTGCAATCCGCTTAGCCAGAGGTTGATTGGTTTTCATGTATAAATGTATAAATCATGGCAATCCTCCTGGTATATAACAGCGTACACTATATTGTATAAGCATTATGTAACAATTTGATAGCTTTGTGCACTGCAGTGGGGGGTGGGGGGCGGGGAGTTAAATCAATTTGATACCAACTGCGTTTACTAGAAAATGTCACGGTCCTGGGTCGGTGACCCAGCGCTTTGAGTTTGTTATTAGTATTTTCTAGTTTATTCTGTTTTGTATTGGTGGTTGGGGTTTGGTTGTGTTTATTTTCCCTACCTGCGTCTCCCTCGGTGCTCTGTTCATGTCCCCGTGTTGTTATGTAAAACAGTCTGTGTGTTTCCTGTTTTACTTTGTAGGGTTGTGTCTCGTTATGTCCATTAGTTCCAGCTGTGTCCCCGCCTGTCTGCCATTACCCGATTACCCTGTGTGTGTGTGTGTGTGTATATATAGTGGGTGTCGGTCTGTGTTCGTTGTCGGCTCGTCTGTGTTTCATGGTGTCTGTTCCTCGTCTGTGTCTCTCTGCCTCCCACCCCATTTGTATGATCCGGTTGTTATTTAGCTCACCCAGTTTAGGTTATGTTCTGTCCTGCCCTCAGTTCTGTTATTTGTACACTGTAAATTAAACCCTCACTCTTATCATCAAATCGGCTGTCTGCATTTTGGGTCCTCCGTTTCCTCCACACCACACGGCTCACCCCGCCAGCCGTGACAGTACGAGCCGACCAAACATGGACCCAGCAGCATCCGCACCCTCCCAGGAGTTTCGGGAGGAATTGATTGACTCCGTGTCAAGGTTAGTTAACCTGTGGCTTGAGCATGAGGGGGAGGAATTTCACCGCGCTGTAGAAGCCAGGCTACAGCAGCTAATCTTTGCTCACTCCTGGCTACTGGACTCACTTCACCCGCTCGCACAGAACTTCATTCTGAACGAGCTCCGTCTTCACCCCCCGGCTGCTACCACCCACCCTGCAACTCATGCTTCACTTCCGACAGAGGATGTTCTGCCCGGCCCGTCAACCCAGCCTTCAAGGGGGAAACGGCGCTCACGCTGCCGACGCTCCTCGCCACAGTCGGACCTGGGGATTTCTGAGCGGCCGGCTGTGGTGAGTGGACAAGACACTCTTTTGGTTTCACCAGAACTAGTGACGGTTTATACCGGGGCTGTGTTTTTTGAGCCTGCTGCAAAGCCGCAAGCTCGTTTAGCTGCACAGCCGCATTCAGCTCGGCCCCCGGTATCCCCACTAGCCCAGTCATCTATGCCATCTTCACCGACCCCCTCTGTACAGGAGGCTGCGTCTCTGCCTCCCGTTTTGGACTCTTTTTCTAAGTATTTTTTGCAGAGAGACAAACCACACAATCCTGCAAACGTTCCTCAAAAGCTGGCCAGTTGTGAGACTGAGATGCACTCCAGGGCCTCCCCAGAGGCTGGGTTTCAGCCCCCAGCAGACTCTGGACCCCTGGAGGTAAAGAAGCCAGCTGAGGACTGCACCCGGCTGTCGCTGCCTGAGCTGAGTCAATGCTCGGTGCAGCTGCAGTCAGCTTTGTGTTTGCCAGAGGCCCGTGCGCCTGCTGGTTCTGATCTGTTCCTGCCAGAGGCCCGTGCGCCTGCTGGTTCTGATCTGTTCCTGCCAGAGGCCCGTGCGCCTGCTGGTTCTGATCTGCGCCCGCCAGAGGTCTCCGCACCTGCTGGTTCTGTTCTGCGCCCGCCAGAGGTCTCCGCGCCCGCTGGTTCTGTTCTGCGCCCGCCAGAGGTCTCCGCGCCTGCTGGTTCTGATCTGCGCCCGCCAGAGGTCTGCGCGCCTGCTGGTTCTGTTCTGCACCTGCCAGGGGCCCCTGTGCCCGCTGGTCCCGAGACTGTTCTCGCTGGAGGGCCCGAGGAGCCTGTCCAGCCTCCTGTCCCGTCCGCTGGAGGGCCCGAGGAGCCCGTCCAGCCTCCTGTCCCGTCCGCTGGGGGGCCCGAGGAGCCCGTCCAGCCCCAAGACTCGTCCGCTGGAGGGCCCGAGGAGCCCGTCCAGTCTTCTGCCTCGTCAGCTGGAGGGCCCGAGGAGCCCGTCCAGTCTTCTGCCTCGTCAGCTGGAGGGCCCGAGGAGCCCGTCCAGTCTTCTGCCTCGTCAGCTGGAGGGCCCGAGGAGCCCGTCCAGTCTTCTGCCTCGTCAGCTGGAGGGCCCGAGGAGCCCGTCCAGCCGCCAGCTGCAGCCTCATCATCCTCGCCGGCTGCCGCTCCATCCACGCCGCCGGCAGCAACAGCAGCTTCATCCACACCGCCGGCAGCAGCCGTGTCTTCATCCTCGCCAGCTGCAGCCTCCGTGTCTTCATCCTCGCCAGCTGCAGCCTCCGTGTCTTCATCCTCGCCAGCTGCAGCCTCCGTGTCTTCATCCTCGCCAGCTGCAGCCTCCGTGTCTTCATCCTCGCCAGCTGCAGCCTCCGTGTCTTCATCCTCGCCGTCGCCTGGTCCAGCTCCGGCTTCACCCACGCCGTCGCCTGGTCCAGCCTCTGCATCCGTTTCGCCTGGTCCAGCCTCTGCATCCGCTTCGCCTGGTCCAGCCTCTGCATCCGCTTCGCCTGGTCCAGCCTCTGCATCCGCTTCGCCTGGTCCAGCCTCTGCATCCGCTTCGCCTGGTCCAGCTCCGGCATCAGCCTCGCCTGGTCCAGCCTCTGCATCAGCCTCGCCTGGTCCAGCCTCTGCATCCGCTTCGCCTGGTCCAGCCTCTGCATCCGCTTCGCCTGGTCCAGCCTCGGCTTCCGTCTCGTCTGGTCCAGCCTCGGCTTCCGTCTCGTCTGGTCCAGCCTCGGCTTCCGTCTCGTCTGGTGCTGCGAAGGCCACGCCGCCTTCAGGTCCCAAACTGCCGCCTCGACATCGGCGGTCATCTGCCAGGCCGCTTGTTGGGCGTCATCGTCGATATGGACGACCTCCCACAGGCCGCCGCTACCTTCCGCGCGGCCGGCCTCCGGACTTGTGTCGCCGCCGCCGTTGCTGTCCGCACGGTCGGCCGCCTGACCTGTTTCCCCGCCGTTGCTGTCCGCACGGTCGGCCGCCTGAACTGTTTCCACTTCGCCACCGCTGCCTCCCGCGCGGTCGGCTTTTGGACCTGAGTTGTCAGCCTCCGGGCCGGCCTCCTGATCTATGTTTTGGGACCCTGTTCGGGAACTCCAGTGTGTGATGTGTTTTGGACAATTCGTTTGGCCCACTGGAGCTTGTGTTTTGTTTGGTTGTGGTCCCTCCATCCTGGACCCCCCGCCGCCCGCCCTGGGTTGGTCGTCTGTTTTTGTTTTGGGCTGTCTGGAGCCAGCCCTTGGAGGGGGGGTACTGTCACGGTCCTGGGTCAGTGACCCAGCGCTTTGAGTTTGTTATTAGTATTTTCTAGTTTATTCTGTTTTGTATTGGTGGTTGGGGTTTGGTTGTGTTTATTTTCCCTACCTGCGTCTCCCTCGGTGCTCTGTTCATGTCCCCGTGTTGTTATGTAAAACAGTCTGTGTGTTTCCTGTTTTACTTTGTAGGGTTGTGTCTCGTTATGTCCATTAGTTCCAGCTGTGTCCCCGCCTGTCTGCCATTACCCGATTACCCTGTGTGTGTGTGTGTGTGTATATATAGTGGGTGTCGGTCTGTGTTCGTTGTCGGCTCGTCTGTGTTTCATGGTGTCTGTTCCTCGTCTGTGTCTCTCTGCCTCCCACCCCATTTGTATGATCCGGTTGTTATTTAGCTCACCCAGTTTAGGTTATGTTCTGTCCTGCCCTCAGTTCTGTTATTTGTACACTGTAAATTAAACCCTCACTCTTATCATCAAATCGGCTGTCTGCATTTTGGGTCCTCCGTTTCCTCCACACCACACGGCTCACCCCGCCAGCCGTGACAGAAAAAGCACAATGAAGTCAAACAAATGAAATACAGGTTTCACAACACACTGCACATAATTCAAATGGTTTTCAGTTAAACTACAAAGTTTTGTTTGGTTTTACTTCAGGGTTTCTACTGTGTCAAAAGCAACCACACCCTCTCCCTGAGGAGCTAGTACGCTTTCTCTGTATTAAAACCAGAGCATAGCTGTGTCAATACTGAATTACTAGAGTCATACCTACTGTAGGCATTTTAACACACGTGCATTATACCAGTACAAAGAAGTAAAACACAAAGAACATTTGAATAGGAAAAAAAAACATCAGTAAGTCCATGTTAATGTTATAAATTGCTTGTTCAGTATGTTGCTGTTTTGTTGTACCCGTGTACACGAATGGCACCGCGTGCTGCCTTCTGTGGTTATCACAGAGATGTAATCATCTCTGTCCTTCCCCAAGGTTAAACTAATCGAGTGTTACCATCTTGAATCAAATGGCAGAAATGGGGGAAAACTCACCTGTAAATAAATTACAAGAATGTCAACTCATGGATCCCAACTACTGTCAATATCTAAAAAAAAAAAAAAAACAAAAAAAAAACGTGTGTTGACACTAGCAGTAAATTAAGTGAATAACTCTGTAATTGGCTTATATTCTTCTGGTTTTCTCTTTCAGAAGTGTCAGGCTTGACACATTGAACAAGTAGTCCAGCAGCCAATCTCAAGTGTCAGACTCAGTACCTTTTCTCTCTTTTTTGTATTTTATTCATTAGCTTACTTTGTTAAGTAGTTGTTCAATAGTGTTGGCTGTATTTCTGCAACACATTGTGTGTTCAGCATATCCACGTTTATGTACAAGCTTGGGAACCTCCAAGCCATACTACATATCAGTTGACTTTTCAAGAGAAAAAGAACAAATACACACCTACAACAAACAAGCATTAAAATGAGACTTTCTTTACACAAAAAACACTACCAGTTACAGCAAGTTAGGGCCCCATGCTTAGTGTGCCACCTGGTGAGGTACTCATGACTAATGCTGCATCACCATCAGTGGTAGCCATCTGAGAGAAATATTTATAAACAGACATGGTGAATTGTACCACTAGATGCAGATCATGACCATTTATGATGATCAGAAGTGTAAACATAAGTACAAGTAGACGTATACAAACACTTGGGTAGGACGGCTTGGTATAAATGCACTGGGTACCTCAAACAGCAATGCTTTCCTAAACCTAATGCAAGCATCTAATGAAAGTAAAACTATGCACTGAATGAACCTAGATTCAAAATGTGGCATCAAAGTTCAGTCTCATGATTTATGCTCCCCCACCAGCTTGTTGATAGCCACATTTAAAGCTACTATAAGAAATATAATTTGTACTTTTGAACAGCAATCTAGATCTATGGTGGACTTCCAAGTACAAACTTTTCTGTGTTGATTTTTGCTGGACCGGTCTTTGATAATAATCATCTGAATTTACAGCAAACACGAAGTGTCTTCATAGACTGAATGAAGAACCTGTTGTGTGTAATGTGAGCTTTATTGTTGTGTGACATAAGCTCCACAGTGATTGTCTATCTCGGTAGAGATACTAACAGAACAAACTTAACATATGAATTGTTTGGTGTATTAACAGAAATGGGAAGAAAGAGCCCCGGGGAGGGTGCCCGAGGGCGAGCGTCTGGTGGCCGGGCCTTAGTCCATGGGGCCCGGCCGGGCACAGCCCGAAGAGGAGACATGGGCCCATCCTCCCGCAGGCCCACCACCCGCAGGAGGCGCCATAG
The DNA here is from genome assembly GCF_056152115.1 of Neolamprologus brichardi. Lineage (NCBI taxonomy): Eukaryota > Metazoa > Chordata > Actinopteri > Cichliformes > Cichlidae > Neolamprologus > Neolamprologus brichardi. Next base: position 2,401,480 of record NW_028270136.1, read on the forward strand.
GGGTCGGGTGCATTGTGTGCCGGGTGGCGGCCAGGAGCGGAGGCCCTGGCGGACTGACCCCCGGCTGCCAAGACTGGCAATAGGGACATGGAATGTCACCTCTCTGGTGGGGAAGGAGCCTGAGTTAGTGCGTGAGGTTGAGAGGTACCGGCTAGATATAGTCGGGCTCACCTCTACGCACGGCTTGGGCTCTGGAACCAGTCTCCTGGAGAGGGGCTGGACTCTGTCTCAGTCTGGAGTTGCCCCTGGTGAGAGGCGGCGGGCTGGGGTGGGTATTCTAATATCCCCTCGGCTTGCTGCCGGTACGTTGGGGTTTTTCCCGGTGGACGAGAGGGTTTGTTCCCTGCGCCTTAGGGTCGGGGAACGGGTCCTGACTGTCATCTGCGCTTATGCGCCGAGTGGCAGTTCAGAGTACCCAGCCTTCTTAGAGTCCCTGGGGGGGGTGCTGGAAGGTGCTCCACCTGGAGACTCTGTTGTCCTGCTGGGAGACTTCAATGCTCACGTGGGTAACGACAGCGAGACCTGGAGGGGCGTGATTGGGAGGAACGGCCTCCCTGATCTGAACCCGAGCGGTGCTTTGTTATTGGACTTCTGTGCTAATCACAGTTTGGCCATAACGAACACCTTGTTCGAACATAAGAGTGTCCATAAGTGCACGTGGCACCAGGACGCTCTAGGCCGTAGGTCGATGATCGATTTTGTAATCGTATCACCAGACCTGCGACCATATGTTCTGGACACTCGGGTAAAGAGAGGGGCTGAGCTGTCAAGTGATCACCACCTGGTGGTGAGTTGGATCATGTGGCGGGGGAGGACGCTGGACAGACCTGGTGCACCTAAACGCGTAGTGAGGGTGTGCTGGGAACGACTAGCAGAGGCCCCAGTCCGCGAGATCTTCAACGCACACCTCCGGCAGAGCTTCAACAGCATTCCGAGGGAGGCGGGGGACATTGAGTCCGAATGGACCATGTTCAGCGCCTCCATTGCCGAAGCTGCTGCATTGAGCTGCGGCCGCAAGGTGGTTGGTGCCTGCCGTGGTGGTAATCCCCGAACCAAATGGTGGACACCAGAGGTGAAGGAAGCCACCAGGCTGAAGAAGGAGTCCTATCGGGCTTGGTTAGCCTGTGGGACGCCGGAGGCAGCCGACAGGTATCGACAGGCCAAGCGGAATGCGGCTCGGGCAGTGGCTGAAGCAAAAACTCGGGTGTGGGAGGAGTTCGGAGAGGCCATGGAAAAAGACTTTCAGACTGCCTCGAAGAGGTTCTGGCAAACCGTCAGGCGTCTCAGGAGGGGAAAGCGGTACTCTACCTGCACTGTGTATAGTGCTGGCGGAGCGCTGCTGACGTCGACTGAGAAAATTGTCAGGCGGTGGAAGGAATACTTCGAGGACCTCCTTAATCCCACTGACGCGTCTTCCAAGGAGGAAGCAGAGTCTGGGGATGAGGGGAATGACCCGCCAATTTCTGGGGGCGAGGTCACTGAGGTAGTTAAACAACTCCTTGGTGGCAGAGCCCCTGGTGTTGATGAGGTCCGCCCCGAGTTCCTGAAGGCTCTGGACGTTTTAGGGCTGTCCTGGCTGACACGCCTCTGCAATGTTGCGTGGAGATCAGGGGCAGTACCCGTGGATTGGCAGACCGGGGTGGTGGTCCCCATCTTTAAGAAGGGGGACCGGAGGGTGTGTTCCAACTACAGGGGGATCACACTCCTCAGCCTCCCCGGGAAAGTCTATGCCAGGGTGCTGGAAAGGAGAGTTCGTCCGCTAGTCGAACCTCTGATGCAGGAGGAACAATGCGGTTTTCGTCCTGGTCGCGGAACACTGGACCAGCTCTTCATCCTCTCGAGGATACTTGAGGGTGCATGGGAGTTTGCCCAACCAGTCTACATGTGTTTTGTGGACTTGGAGAAGGCATTCGACCGTGTCCCTCGGGGTGTCCTGTGGGAGGTGTTGCGGGAGTATGGGGTGTCTGGCCCATTGCTACGGGCCATTCGATCCCTATACAACCGTTGCAAGAGCTTGGTTCGCATTGCCGGCAATAAGTCGGACTCGTTCCCGGTGGGTGATGGGCTCCGCCAGGGCTGCCCTTTGTCACCGGTTCTGTTCATAATTTTTATGGACAGGATTTCTAGGCGCAGCCAAGTGGCGGAGGGCTTTCGCTTTGGTGGCCTCAGGATCTCATCTCTGATCTTTGCGGATGATGTGGTTCTGTTTGCTTCATCGGGTGAGGGCCTCCAGCTCGCACTGGAGCGGTTCGCAGCCGAGTGTGAAGCAGCGGAAATGAGGATCAGCACCTCCAAATCTGAGGCCATGGTTCTCAGCCGGAAAAGGGTGGAGTGCCCACTCCGGGTCGGGGATGAGGTCCTGCCCCAAGTGGAGGAGTTCAAGTATCTCGGGGTCTTGTTCGCGAGTGATGGGAGAAGGGAGCTGGAGATCGACAGACGGATTGGGGCTGCGGCTGCAGTAATGCAGACGCTGCACCGGTCCGTCGTGGTGAAGAGGGAGCTGAGTGTAAAAGCGAAGCTCTCAATTTACCGGTCGATCTACGTCCCTACCCTCACCTATGGCCACGAGCTGTGGGTAGTGACCGAAAGGACGAGATCGCGGATACAAGCGGCGGAAATGAGCTTCCTCCGAAGGGTGGCTGGCATCTCCCTTAGAGATAGGGTGAGAAGTTCGGCCATCCGGGAAGGGCTCAGAGTAGAGCCGCTGCTTCTCCACATCGAAAGGAGCCAGCTGAGGTGGTTTGGGCATCTGGTAAGGATGCCCCCTGGGCGCCTCCTGGGTGAGGTGTTCCAGGCATGTCCCACCGGGAGGAGGCCCCGGGGCAGACCCAGGACACGCTGGAGAGATTATATCTCTCGGCTGGCCTGGGAACGCCTTGGTGTTCCCCCGGATGAGCTGGAGGAGGTGGCTGGGGAGAGGGAGGTCTGGGCCTCTTTGCTTAGGCTGCTGCCCCCGCGACCCGGCCCCGGATAAAGCGGATGAAGATGGATGGATGGATGGATGGGAAGAAAGAGCATTTTGTGTGTGTGCATGTCATTTACTGAAGTCGCATATGCCCGGGGCCTCTAACCAAATATTGATAGAAAGACTAATATTACTTGTGGTTCCTGGGATATTTAAAAGTAAAACGGCAGGCAGAGCCTTCATCTTCCAGGCCCCTCTTCCGTGGAACCAACTCCCAGTTTGGATTCAAGAGACAGACTCTATCTCTATTTTTGAGATTAGGCTTAAAACATTTCTAAAGCTTATAGTTAGCTGGACCCTCCCTTAATTACACTGCAATAGGCTAGGAAGCTTGGCTGCTCCCTTCATTGGCTTCCTGTTAAATCCAGAATTGAATTCAAAATCCTGCTCCTCACATACAAGGTCTTAAATAATCAGGCCCCATCTTATCTTAATGACCTTGTAGTACCATATCACCCTATTAGAGCACTTCGCTCTCGCTCTGCAGGCCTACTTGTTGTTCCTAGAGTATTTAAAAGTAGAATGGGAGGGAGAGCCTTCAGTTTTCAGGCCCCTCTTCTGTGGAACCAGCTTCCAGTTTGGATTCGGGAGACAGACACTATCTCTACTTTTAAGATTAGGCTTCAAACTTTCCTTTTTGCTAAAGCATATAGTTAGGGCTGGACCAGGTGACCCTGAATCCTCCCTTAGTTATGCTGCAATAGACGTAGGCTGCCGGGGGATTCCCATGATGCATTGAGTTTTTCCTTTCCAGTCACCTTTCTCACTCACTATGTGTTAATAGACTTCTCTGCATTGAATCATATCTGTTATTAACCTCTGTCTCTCTTCCACAGCATGTCTTTATCCTGTCTTTCTTCTCTCACCCCAACCGGTCGCAGCAGATGGCCCCGCCCCTCCCTGAGCCTGGTTCTGCCGGAGGTTTCTTCCTGTTAAAAGGGAGTTTTTCCTTCCCACTGTCGCCAAAGTGCTTGCTCGTAGGGGGTCATATGATTGTTGGGTTTTTCTCTGTATCTATGAAGCGCCTTGAGGCGACTTTTGTTGTGATTTGGCGCTATATAAATAAAATTGAATTGAATTGAATTGAATTGAATTGCTTGAGGTGTCTGTTGTTGTGATTTGGCCCAAATAAAACTAAACTGAATTCTAAATTCAAAACATCATCCAGTGCCTAATGAGCTGACTTAAACAGCTATTCTCTGTATTGCAGGCTGCGGGGCAGGCACTGTATCCAATAACCAAACAGTTAGAGTTTGGTTTAGATGACTGGGAAAACATCTACGCCAAACAAAGTCAAATGCAGCAAGCTTGTAAAACAGAGACGTTATTAGAGGGTGCAAAGAGAAGTAACCAGCATTTAGACAGAAAATGTCTCACATGATGTCAGCAGGTACTTTTGACCGATTCAGTCTTTTATTGTGTATTATTTACAGGGATAGCATATGATTTATGACTCATGATTAGCATAATCATGAGTCTTAGGCAGCACGGTGACACGGTGGTTAGCACTGTTGCCGCACAGCAAGAAGGTCCTGAGTTCAATTCCACCATCAGGCCGGGGTCTTTCTGTGTGGAGTTTGCATGTTCTCCCCGTGTTTGCGTGGGTTCCCTCCGGGTACTCCGGCTTCCTCCCACCGTCCAAAGACATGCAGCTTGTGGGGATAGGTTAATTGGATAATCCAAATTGTCACTAGGTGTGAATGTGCGAGTGAATGTGAGTGCGAATGGTTGTCTGTCCCTGTGTGATGGCCCTGCGACAGACTGGCGACCTGTCCAGGGTGTACCCTGCCTCTCGCCCTATGACAGCTGGGATAGGCTCCAGCGCCCCCCGCGACCCTGAAAATGATAAGAAGAAGCGAATGGATGGATGGATGGATGGATTAGCATAATACCGGGTTTTAGCATCATCGATCAGCTGATAAAGCACTAGGTTACTTTTCACATACAGCACTCCTTTCCCATCAGCACTGCTTTGGTGGAGAAGACGTGTGACCAATGTGTAAAATTTTGATTTTATTTACAGCAGAACACAGGAAACATGTTGAATGTTTAAACTGAGAAAATCTGTTTATCCAGCACATCCCACAGATAACTAACTCTCATTGCTGTGCTCCTCAAACCATTCCTGAAGCATTGTGTATTCTGACACCTTTCTATCAGAACCAGCATTATCTTTTTCACCAGCAGCTCGTCTGTTGGATCGGACCACACGGTGCCACTCAAGCCTTGGCCACTCATCACCCTGTCCCTGGTTTACCACTGTTCTTTCCTTGGACCACTTTTCATAGATACTGACCACCGCAGACTGGGAACACCGAACCAGAGGTACAGATTTAGAGATGATTTGACCATTCCAATTTGACCATAATTTAACAAACTCACTCAAATCCTCATGCTTGCCCATTTTTCCCGCTTCTAACACGTTGAGGATAAAATCTTCAGTTGCTCCCCAGTGTGAGATAGTATGACTCAGTTTGAACACTGTTTCTGTGTTCGGTTGTGAATAAACATGATTTTATGAGAATCATAAATATCTTTACATTGTTTTATTTACATAATACACAGAGTGATGAAGCTATTCTGGCAGATCTTGCAGTGTTAGTGATTCATGAGTCAATCAATCGTCAATAAACTCAATAAACTCAAAACAACACTGGTCAGCACAGTCACATCACAGCATGGTTGTGCATGTCATCTACCAGAGCCCTTTGCGTTCTGCATCATCTGATTCTAGGACTACAGTCTTCTGGACAGAGACCTCTGATGCTGTGCCTGAAATCTGCCGGAGCCACTCTTTCAGTTTGGGGGTTACAGCTCCTAATTTTCCTATTAACACTGGGATCATATTAGACTAAGGAAACACATTGAATTTAAAAAAAAAAGAACTTGATAAAAAGATGAACAATGAAAAAAACAGAAGGTCTGTTTAGACAGAAAAGTTTTTAACTGCAGCTAAACAGAGGAGGTTCTGTTCCCGAACACTGGAGCCACACACTGCAGGCCTCGGTCCTCTCAGTTTTCTGAGTAAAGACAGCGAGCAGCAGTGTATTTAACAGGAAGCTGAAATATTTAGTCTGGAGCTCTGTATGCAAGTATGAGAATTTCAAAACAAATTCTAAAATAAACTGGGAGCCATCATAAAAACAATAAAATCAGCGCAATGTGAACTTGCTTGCTATAGTACGTTTGGTTTCTGGTTGCAACATTTTTTCTAGCTTGTAAGGATGAAAGCGACAGTTTATCTAAGTTGGTAAACGGAGGATTACAATAATCTTGACACAACGACATGAAGGACCAGTTTTCCGCAGTTTAGAGGGGCAGACTGTAGCTTGCAATCTAGAAATGTTCCTTAAATGAAAGAAACAGCAACACAAGGTAGATTTCATATGTGATTAATGCCCAGAGAGGAAGCATACATGACACCAAGACGATAGTTACACCATCGTGTAACTATCCATCTGCAAATGCTTTGCTTTTTTATATAAATAGCATTGCGTGTGTAAACTTCAGAACAAGTGAAAATTTAAAAATAAAAGTTCAAATGTTTTTTTGACATATTATTTGGCAATATTATTAAAATTAATATTTTAATAATATTGCATAATATCCTTTGCACCTTTTATCACTTTGATTTGCACCAAAGCAGTTAAAATGTATGATTTTTTTTCCTAACTGCACAGACTGATATCCTGGCTTCGTGTTATACTGTGATGATCCAGTATGCCCTTAAGATAAACAATGGATTAACCTTAGGACTAGGGATGGGTATCGTTTAGGTTTTATCCGATACCAGTACCAAACCGGTACTTTTGAAACGGCGCCAGTGCTTAAACGGTATTCAAACCAGTGCTCGAACCGGTGCTTAAAGAATGGAGAACACAAAATTGGTGTTCCAAAAACCTCTCATGTTCAGCTGTTTTTTTGTAAAAAGATAACAATGTTAGCCTGTTCTGCAGCTATAGGGGATTTATGGCATCACTCTTAGCTGGAAGCAGTGCTTAAACAATGGAAGAAAAAAACTTTGTCCAAAAACCTCTCATGTTTAGCTGTTTTCCACTTTTTCTTTGGTCATTTTAGCCTTTTTGGCCAGGGTGAAGGGAGTATCTGCCATCAACCAAGAAGACAGCCGCCCAGATAGCAAGACGACATTGAATTGAGGTTGATTTTTCATCCGATCCATCGTTATGGTCAGGGTTGAAATGCCACTGTTGTAACAACATTGAAATACTGTGGTAAACCGACGATCTTACTATAGGGACGTTGAAATGATGTTGATTTACCGTTGGGTTTTTTTTCATTGATATTTGATCTATTTGTAGTCGACCAGGTGACAACAACAACGTCGAGAAAACGTCTATTTATAGTTGACCATCATTCCGCGCAGGTCACCATCAAAAAGCCATCGATTTGTAGTTGAGCGTTAAATTGCATTGCAACTGAGCGGGTATAAAGTATGGAGGACCACAAGAGCCAGGCGCATCAAAATAAAAAATTCTGAAAAAAAATTTTTTTCGAATTGCACTTTAATAAACTTAATTTCAAAAATCTTTTTCAAATTGCACTTCAATAAACTGCATTTCAAAAACCTTTTTCCAATTGCACTTTAATAAACTGCATTTCAAAAACCTTTTTCCAATTGCACTTTAATAAACTGCATTTCGAAAACCTTTTTCCTATTAGAACCAGCACTGAGGCCTGTTACATTTATACAGTGTTAGAGCAACGGCTGCAACCTACAGTCTTTAAACTAGCGATTAAAATGCTGACAGTAAACTCGTCAGTCCAGATGTTACCACATTACTTTGTGATACTTAAGAGTTAAAACAACTGAGACAGGCTGATTAAAATAACAGCTGTCAGTTCTCACATTTAATATATCAAGACTGGAGATCACACTACTGATTTCAGTTCATTTAATATGTGAGTGCACAGATTCATTCTCAACTGGACATAAATGATGATCAAAGGTTGTATATATGATGAATTCATCAAATCCCAGCCTCTAAAACAGTGCGCTGACTCTTAGCTTTGAATGTCCAGTATATTCTAATCAGTGCAATTTCAGCATTCACTGAACCTACAGTATCTACACCGGTGTGGCAAATGTGTGGTAAAGATACAGATAATGAAATTTAATTATACAATATACATCATGAAAAACAAAAGCTGAAATTGATTCAGTTTAGTACTTTTCTCTGTATGCTTTGTGATTATAAAGGCCTTAAATTCTGTGATATATACTGTAAATGATTTTCACAGAGGTCAGAAGTAGTTAAATCACTGCTGATAGTCTGGTTGTTTATATTTTCACGTTTTTGTGTCTGTAGGGCTGTTTGATGATGGTTTGGACTCCTCTGGGAGATGAGGACACACCCACGTCTGTTCCATACTGCAGCCATTGATGGTGTTACGGCTCTGAGTCAGCTTTGGGGCATCAGACGCACACACTGGAAAACCAGCAATGTAACAGGCCTCAGTGCTGGTTCTACTAGTCTCAGCTGCTTCCAGCTTTATTTGTGAAGAGCACAGCAGCTTACAAAACACGTAGCTAGCTCGTACAGCTGCGACGTAAAACTTTCATAAGCTAAGATGACCTTAAAATAACGGGGCTACATGCGGTGATGCTAGCGTTAGCCATGTTAGCACGTTACCTTCACAGGTGGTCAGACTGCATAAACAGGCACTCAGTCAGAGGCTGTGCTCTCCGTTTCGCTGCAGGGTCCCTTCATTCTTCACATATCCGTGTCGAGCCGAGTGTAAATCCCGAGGCTGAACGGCCTTTGTACAAGCACACACGCTTCTTAGCAGGGCGAAGCTATGAGCTAGAAAAATCCAGGCTGGCAGACAGCCTGTGTCTGACCAACCAATCAGAGATCTCCTTACATCCCACGGTGTGGCTAATATGAATAACAGCAGGATTTTTAAAATGAAGTTGTTAATCCAACTGCTAATCCAACTGCTAATCCACATGTTAATCCCTGAGCGAACAGGAAAGGGAAATGGATTTTGAAATGCAGTTTATTAAAGTGCAATTCGAAATTGTTTTTTGAAATGAAGACTTAAAAAGCATTTTAAAAATCAGTTTATTAAATTGGAATTCAAAAATGAATTTACAAATGCACATTTTATTCTACAATTCATTATTTAAGCACAGAATTTTTTATTTCGATGCGCGTGGCTCTTGTGGTCCTCCATAATAAAGTACCGGAGAAAGTAGATTTATTGTTTTTTTTGTTATCAATGACTTTGGTCTAGTTCACCAGCTTTAAAAAAAATCGTGTCGCCGTGCAATTTATGTATAGTTGACCGGGAAATTAAAGCAGCGATCACTTGGACTATTCCGCAGCACCCCTCTCACAGTGGTACATCCCTCCAGGTAACTATTGTCTTGTACAGTAGAGCGGGACATTATATTTACTGTCAGCAGAATTGACCGGAGAAGGCATGAGTTCATGCACTGCACTGGCCAGCACCATGATTAGTATAAGGTAAGAATGAATGAATTTTCTTCTATTCGTTATTTCCACTGTTGCATTTGAATAACAGTAAAAAACTTTAATGTTTCGGACAAAATAGGAGCCCGAAATTGTGTCTACTTTCATCTTACAATCTGGCAACAAATAAATTGCACTGCGAACAAAGTCTATCAACAAAGAAAACATTTTCGTTTAATACTTTTCCGTTATATTCCCTTACAAAGCTAGCCTAACGCTTCGAGGGTTCCTTTGTTCTTGCCGTCGCCTCGGCGCTTGACCCAGACTTTCGCTCTGTAGTTGCTTTTTAGCATAGTATTACAAAAAATTGTAAATCTGTGATAGATGATTGATCAACTTAAAGGTAACTGTATAAATGTGTTCAATGACTTTGTTACTTTTAATGATTGGAGAGCACCCGCTTCAATTCGCACTCAATTCAAACTTTACGTTGCACGCTCAGTGGAACGTAAATGAGTTGGGGTGGCTGTAGCTCAGGTGGCAGAGCGGATCAGCCACTGACCAGAAAGTCGGTGGTTCAATCCCAGGCTGCTCCAGTCTGCATGCCAAATATCCTTGGGCAAGATACTCTCCGATGCATCCATCGGAGTGTGAATGTGTATGAATGTTAGATGCTTAGAAGTGATTGGGTGAATGAATTAGCTGTATAAAGCGCTTTGAGTGCTCGGACAGAGTAGAAAAGCGCTATATAAGAACCAGTCCATTTACCATTCACCTACCTTGCGTTTGCACCTTTTGTCCACACATAAACTGCGTTTTCGTTAACTGAAAACTGAGATTTTTAAAGACGCCAGGATGGATATTTTCAAAAACTCAGTTTTAGCATTTACGTGTGGACGAGGAAAATGGAGTTGCCTATATACATTTTAAGCTATTATTTATTATTTAGTTCAGTCAATAGATCAAGTTTTGTAGTGACTATGAAATATATTCTAATTATCTGTTTCCTGTTTATCCTAGACAGGGCAAAAAAAAGACTCCAAATCAAAAAAAAGATAAAAATGAAAGACTGGTGCATTGTGCAGTTCAGCACTGGTGGTACACTTTTAGCAGTTAGAACAACTTATACTTGAATGCAGAATGTTACACCATCACTTATGGATATATTAGTTTTTCACCTCTCACTGCTTAAGCCATTAATCTTTCTAGAATTGTTCTTTGAAACATATGCGACCTCACAAAAGATATTAACTATGCTGTCAGACCTGACCAGAGCAGTTAATGAACTCCGTGAGGAGGTCAGGCCATCCGCCATCCCTGCTGCAATGAATCGGTAGATGCTGGGGTACTGCCTCTGGATTTGCCCTTGCACAGCACTGAGGAGCTAAACAATGCAGAGGCAGCTCTTCAATCACAAGAGGCAAATAAGGCAATGGTAAGTATATAAAGGTTATGTACACTTTGTAACTATAAAGTGTAATAGCTGTCAGATGTGATTTAAATACATAACGACGGCATGTTGATTAAACACAAAAGCACTTGCATACACATTTAAGACATGAGACACGCTAATTCCATCTCTTAAAATGTGTCTATAGGTGAGACGCTTTGCCTTGATTGGAGGGACCACACTGGAGGTGCGAGTCTGCCGTGTAATGGCTTATGCCATTACAAACGAGCTGGCCTCGGTACTCAACTGGGCAGGGGAAAAAACCAAGGACCAGACAAAGCAAAAAAGGGCATTTAAAGAGACAGTGTTGTGCAGATGCATATTTGGTAAGTTTTCCCTTTTGTTGTAGTTTTATGAGCCTAAAGTGAACAATAAAGGGATCAATTGATCTGCTGGGTGTGTTTCACATTTCCTATGTCCGGTTTTTGCTATATTACTTGATCTTTCTTAATAACAAGACTTTCATGTCCGGTTAATCTGGAGATGGAGTCTTTGGTCTTCAGCCCCATGTTTATTTTGTTTTAAAATGCGGCAGTTTGCAGATTTACGCCTGGTGACTTTCATGTTTATCAGCCTAAGAGTTTACATACTTTCTCCCCACTGAAGACAGTTAACAAGAGCTTATTCATGTGCTCTAAATAACTTTTTTTGTTTATGTGTGTGTGTGTTTATTTTTGTCCTAGATGGCCTGACGCAGCAGGTAGGGGCGAACTCCGAGTTTGTCTTTGCACAAGCAGTCCAGACATGGCTCCGATACTCCCCAGATCGTATGGGTGGCGCAGGACGCACATCATCCATCCCCGTCCCAGAGTAAAAATTACAAACTTATGTGAAACATAGAAATGTAAATGGGAAACTGTCTTTTAATGAGCAAACAAAACATGTCTATTGACCTTTTTTTGTTTAGTTTTTTTTTCTCTGTTACATCACATACAATGCTTTCTTATTTTAGGATATTGATATTGACATGATACATTGTGAGACATTTTTTTAATAAAGGGTGTCTAATTTGAGGAATAAGTACAATTATGTGTTCAGGTCAGGGGTGTCAAACTCAATTGCACAGGGGGGCAAAACTCAAGGCACACTTTACGTTGCACGTTACACTAAAACAATGGTTTTTTAAACATAAATATGAATAAAAACAGACAGGAACATTATGCCAGATTAAATAAACTTTAAAAAATAAACTTTAAATATTTTGCTCTTCATAAAAATAAATCCTGTCAAAATTATGCAAGTTAGAAATATGAACATGCTGCCAAAAACCCCAGAAGAAATAAATGAAAGCACACACAAGGTTGGAGCCGCATGTAGACGGAGCTGAGGCGTTGCTTCAGGAATGGAACTAATAAACTGTGCGGGCCATTCAGTGCCGTACTTTCCCTCAAGTGTATCATTACACTGCAGCTCCATCTGAATCTGCACAGGTGCAGTTCAGTTCAGCAAAGTCCGCTGACTTGGTTCAACATTACTTGGCAACAGGGAAAGTGAGGCAGGTTGTACTGGTGCATTTGTGACAGCTTCACTTGAAATGCTTTCACTGCATCATACATGCCATGTCCATGAACTGACAGGTTTCCTTGCTGAGCTCAAAAACTCTATTGAGAATTTTTATCCCAACTCAGCCAACGGTCCTCTGCATGATAAGGAATGTCGGCAAACTCTGAATCTATTTCCCACATAAAAGACTGAAATTGACGGTGATTTAAACTTTTAGCTCAGATAAAATTTACGGTCTGCGTTACAGTGATCATTATATGCTCCATTTTTAGGACTTTACCACACAGCGTTTCCTGGTGTATGATGCAGTGATATGCTGTTAACTCACCGGTACAGTTCTCCTCCTGCATCTTTACTCACATCCTGCGGACTAGTCCACTTTTTTCACAGCACAACACCAGCGCTCCATCTGTTGTAAGTCCAACAAGTTTGTCCCAGGGCAGTTTCATGTCGGTTACACTTTGACATACGTTTTAAAAAATGTCTTTTCCTGTCGTTGTCCTGTGCATCGATTTAATGTTCAACCCTCTCCACAGACGAAGATGGCCAGCTGTGCAATGTCCATCATGTCTGTACTTTCATCCACAGCAAGAGAGTATGCAATAAAGTTTTGTCTGACACAAGACGTCGCACACCTTCATCATGCAGCTCTTCAGAGTGGTACCGGGCTGATTTGGCTCCTCTGCTATAATAAAACTTGCTTTCACTTTGTGATTTTGCTCTGGTGAAAAAAGTCTGCTGAAATGTCAGATTCTTCTTTAGCTCTTCTACTTTCCCTAGTTTCTGCTCTGCATTTAGGTTTTTCAGCTTATCCTGACGTTTTGTCTTGTAGTGCCGTCTTATATTAAATTCCTTAATTGCAGCCACATTAGCTCCACTAATAAGACACACGGGTTTACCAGCAATGTCTGTAAACATATATTCAGTCACCCACTGGGGCTGAAACGCTCTGCTTTCAGAATCAAGTTTTCTCTCCACCATTGTGAGCGGCTAGCTTCAATAACAGAAGTTTGACTAGATTAATGCGGGAATGTTCCCAGGTAGCCTAGCGGTCAGCAAGGAGGCTGCAGCGCTGCATTATTGGATCTGTAGTTAGTATATTATTAGCACCTCATATGCATAACAATAATAGTACATCTATATAAAAGGATCTCGCCGGCCGGATATAAATGTACGCCGGGCCGGATGTGGCCCGCGGGCCTTGACTTAGGTAGGTAGTGTCCTTATGAGCATCCTTCCCCTGAATTCGGACACAGCCATGGTAGATGTGTTTTATCATGATTCATATAATAGTGATGACAGATTTTTAGACTAATAGTTAGGCTAACACACTTACCGCTCATCTTTTCTTTCCTCACAAAGCCGATAGATCCTGCACTTCTTTTAAGTGTCTTCCAGCGCAATTCTTAGCATATTTTGATTCCTACAACTGGTCCGTCCGGTTATTGTCTCCCCAGAGACATTGCTGGTGTTTTCCTATGTTGCAGTCCGTTTGGCCTCTCACAGCCACCGTAGTTTTAAGTAACTATCTGATCATTTTTAAAATTAAGCAGGACTAGTTCATGTTCACACCGCATTACAATGGTAAAACAATTATTCATTTTCATAGCACTTTTTGAGATTGTTAGAGACATATCCCTGAATTTGTTTTATTTTATGAAGCAAAATTTTGAAAGGGTTAGATTATGTTTTCAGTATGAACTCACTAAAAACAATTCTGAGGAGATTTATATTTGTCATGGTCCCTGTGCCTCACCAGCTGATCCTGTATTAGGCAACATGTTCTCTCTCTCTCTCTCTCTCTCTCTCTCTCTCTTGCCGGGGCGGTGCTCATTATGGGCTCCCGCCCCTGGCCCACGCACCTGCTGCCTATCGGGATGATCGCAAGGCCGATTTAAGACGGCAGTCAGTCTCTCAACCATTAGTGAGTTAAACTCCGTAAAGTTGTTTCCGTCTGTTCGTCATTAACCCCCGTTCTGTGTGCAGATCTACCCCGGACCTTTCCCTGCCTGCCTGTTTCCGTGTGGACGAGTGAGTGGATTTGTGTTTCCCCAGTGTGGGGAGTGAAGAGAGAGAGCCTTTGGAGTGTGTCTGATTCCCGTCTTTCCCCTCACATACCCCGGAACCCTGGACCCCCCCTCCCCTCCCTCCAGCACGTTGTAAATAGTATCACCAGGTGTCGTTGTGTAAATAAACTGATTGTTAACTCTGCAAAGATTCCCGGTCTGCGCCTGAGTCCATTAACTAAAACGTGACAATATTCAGACATCTGCAAAGTTAGTCTCAAAACAGCATGTTTATCCATGTTCAATATTTGTTCATGTAATAACAATCTTTCAGTTTACATTTCTCGAGGAGCAGAAATTCTACAAAATTCTATAATTACTGGGGAGCAAGAAAAACTCAAATGATCGACTCTCAAATTAATGATAGTTATATTAAGTTACATTTTCTTACTCTTTTCTCAGTTATTATCTGATCATTAATTGATAGTGTTTTTTAAGCAAGACTAATGTATGGCGAGCCAGGTCTTAGCTGTCACAACAGGGTAAATGTGTGCCCTTTCAAAGCCGTTGAAGTCAGTGGATGTACTGAGAGAATAAGCCCCCATGTTATCAATAAGAAGCCAGTCCCCCACGTGCAACTCAGGAATCCAGCAGCTTTCGGTGACTTTGTCAATGCTGTCGCAGGTTGGACCCCAGATAACAGAGTAGTATCTCGGTTCACTGTTGTCAACAGCCTGTAAAAAGGAAAGCAAATGAAATATAAAATCCTAATCGCACTCTCACAATCTAACCATGTGAATTCCATACAATACCAGGTTTAGTTGTAATGAGCTATAAGTAAAAAGTCTATGTTTATCTTTTTTTCCAAGCAATGAGATTTAAATTTAACAATTCAAGATGTAGTAAGACCTTAGTCCCATTGAGTAACAAACAAAAAAATGCGTGATATTTGACTGATTCACAAGTTGTTGTTCGGTATAACCAAGTGAATTCATTTGCAGAGCTGATGATGCACCAAAAAAATCCCTGTGATTGTGTTGGATGTTGCAGTCTGTCGAGGATTACAATGATGATGCAAACTTGTCTGCAAAAACACACTCAACAGTGAGTAGTAGTGAAATGTTGTAAAGATGTAAATACAAACAGTTTGCCTTTCACAACTTGTTGGTTACAGTGATACAGTACAATACTTACTTTGAATGCAAACAGTCTTCCATTTTTAGTTTGCATCACATTGTTCACAGTTTAACATCAACTGTATGGTTTGCAGAAAAATTTGTGTCTTCTGTATAAACGATGGGCCACTATGGCAACTGCTACTGACCTGTCCCTGGGACAGCAACCTCCCACAACCACTTCCCAACCCATCAGGGAATACTTTTTCCATTGCAGTTGGTGGCTAAAAGTGGGACACTAAGCATCTCTAGGCCTAGGCATGACTAGAGCTTAAGTAATCAATTTCCCAGCAAACTCCAGTAGCTATTTGAAACCTGTTGAGGTACACTCAATCTTTTCTAGTGATCGTGGTTGCCAGGCAGCCACCAACCAGTTTTTAAGGCCTTTGTGACTTAAGATTAAAAAGGAAGCTTATGGAGGTCTCATTCTGAGTTCTATTAGTAAGTTGTGCTGTTCATCAATATTGATCAACAGCACATCTTAAATGTCAGTAACATAAACATATATTAATTGCCTAACTGTAACCATGACTTCAATGTACATGGTATGCTATAACCACAATCTTACCAACTTTACCACAAGAAACTGGATATAAACACACACTCAAAAGTATGGTGATTTTATATTATTTACCCTAAGAGGCCATGGTTCAACCTTGGCGTGGGCAGGATCATTGATAAGGCAGTTTAATGATCCGTATACTCCATCATTGATGTAGTATATCATCATCTTCTCAGAGCTGTAGTCCTTCCGATCTGATAAGCATTTACCTTTATATTTGAAATTAAATTCAATTTAAATACAAAGGCACATCATTATGGAGTATTTAATTTGCTTTAAACTGCATATCTGTACATTTACCACTGCGTTCATCTGTGTCTTCAACTCTTTTGGCAATGACATTTACTGCCAGTGTAAAGGCTGAGTCGACATAGAATCGGCCTGGTTCTGCGATGATCTCCAACCCATTGGCAGGTGGGAATAATTCATCCAGTGCTTTATTAATGACTTCTGAAAACTAAGAATGCAAAACACATTAGGTTAATGGATATTGCTGAGCTATTAATACTTCTGACATTTTCTTGACACTTTAAGATGTTCTGTAGCGATCAGTACCTCTGACCTCAAAGGCAGTACCTCTGCCTTTGAGGTCTCTACCTGTGCTTCTATGAAGTACAAGAGATTGGTGATTCTAAATTGTGGTAGATAAACATTCAGAATGAAAAATACTAAGGATCGTCACAATACGGCTGTGTGCAGGCAAGAGTAGTAGTGATGGGTCGTTCGCGAACGAAATGGCTCTTAGAGCCGGCTCTTTGACGTGAACGACGCGAGCCAGCTCCTTATCGCGAGCCGTCACGTGTTTTTTTTTTTTTTTTTTTCCCCCCCTTTCTCTCACCCTCTCTCTCGCACTTTTTTTCCGCTTCACTCTGCACGCGAGCCTTGTGCTTTATGCTGGGCAGAGGGGGGAGGGGCGGTAGTTACACTCAGTAGCACAGGAACAGAGCGGGAGCGAGGGAGAGAGAGCCAGGGACAACAACGTCACATTAGAAAGGTATAGTAATCATCCACAACTATTTTCGGTTGCAGATGATAAAGGATTCAGAAAGTTTATTCATGCAGGTCCATATGACAGAGAATATGCATGTTATTTTTGTTTTCATATTTTAATTTATATTTAATTGTGTTGTGGTTTGCAGTGTTTTGTGTTGTTTCACTTTAAATTTGTAAAAGGAAAAAAGCTGAAAATTTAAATAGTTAAAATTTGAAATGTGAATAGTTGATTTTTGTATTATATGATTTATTTATTACATTTTATGTGGAGTGAATAAATAAAAGTATATTTACGGTGGCCCCTACAGACAAAGCACGTACAAACTTCAAATCACGTACAAACTCAAAAACACGTAAAAACTCCGAAGCACGTAAAAACTCAAAACATGTACAAAAGACAACAGAAGTGCTCCAGGATGCTGGGCGCAGTGTTGAGCTTTTGTTACCTAGTGGCTACACAAGCCAGCAAGTACCAACGACCGGATTTGGTGTGTGGTAGTAACAGGTAAATGAACTTTTTTTTTTTAATTATTTGAATATATATGAGTGCCTGTGTAAAAATACACAAACAATACACACATGCTTTCATTTGTGTAATTTAAGTGATCTAGTAGCTCTGCTTTGGAAGTTCAGTTCATGCTAGTAATGTGTTTTGGAGTTTGTACGCGTTTTGTCTCTAGGGGCCACCGCATATATTTATATATATTTTATAAACATATATAAATAAAACCACTTTTTTTACGTTAGTAATTCCTTTTGTGCATAATTTTATATTATTGTTAATAATAAATTAATTAAAGCAACAAAACAACCTGAAGATCCGGTCCGGTTAGTGAGCCGAACCGAAAGAGCCGGATCTCTAAAAAGAGCCGGAAATCCCATCACTAAAGAGTAGGACCCAAACGCAAACTCGCAGAGACAAAAAGTAAACTCAAAAAACACAGCTTTATTGCTGGCGTGGAGTGGGACAGGAAAAACAATACAAAACTAAACTGGGAAAACTAAAGCACAAGGAGCCACAGGGAAAAATCACACAGCTATGAGGGAGGACGCAACACTGACAAAGAGAAACATGGGGCTTAAATACACTGAGGGATAACGAGGGGGAATGAGCCACAGAAGGAGAGCACAGCTGGGAGTAATTAGGCAGGACGAGACAAGGGAAGCAAAACTAGAAACATTAACATAGGACAGACTGTGAAAGTAAAACAGGAAACGCACTGACGGAACTCAAGACATGTAAACTTAACATACTGGGGAGACAGAACATAGGGACCTGAAACATGAAACAGAAAGGCACAGTAGACACAACATGAACATAACAACGCCACAAGGGAAGAGTAAAACAAAATGCAGGATCACAGGACCTCTTTCAAAATAAAATGGGAAACATAATGAAACGCAAACATGACAACATAAGAAACACAGACATGAAGCACATGAAGGACAAGGGAGACTTAACAGGGGTTGGATACACAAGGGGAATCTAATAAACAAATGAACTTAGATAACCTAATGAACCAAATAAACTCAAACTTAAAACGCTGGGTCAAAAGACCCAGGATCATGACAAGGATAGAGTTTGTGTGATATTCTAGACAACAAAAAAAAACAAATGCATATACAAAATATGCCGTCTTTATGCTACTGATGAATTACTTTACCTTGGGAACTCACCTCTCTTCTCAAGACAGTAACACGTATAGGTAGTTCCAATCTATATCACACTACTCTATAAGCTGTAGTAATCAGTAGTTTTACATTAAAATGATTGATTTTAGGCCGAACCAACAAGGTCCGCTTCGCAAACAAGAGAAAAGATGAAGGAAAGCAATAACGTGACCAGCATCTGAACAGAATGATGTCTGTCACCAGGGCAGTCAGGGCTCTAACACATAACTAAATGTACATATGCTTGTTTATTCCAGATATTATCACAATTAAAAGGAACAACTCATTGTAAGTTAAAATTCTGCCAACCAATGTTATGTTTGAATGTCCTAAACACGTTCCCTCTGTCTTGTACAGTGTTTTTATTAATAATACCTCCTCAAATTTCACTTCAATGAAGTCTTCTGTCCCAGAAAAGCCTCCACCAATATCCAAGAGGCGCATCTGGAAGCCCGCTGAATTCTGCAAAGATATAATCTGTTTAAACTTGAGACTTTGCCATGTAGGGTTTAGCTGAGAAGACTTCTGCTTTGTATATATTAATACCATTGTTTCAATAGTTTCCTGATTAGTTTGTGGGCTCAGTCACTCATTTCAGGTCATACTGAATACAACATTAAGTCCATTTTATAAACTTGGGTCATTTTAAGTTACAGAAATGAGGAGTGTGTGCAGTGTCACAGTTACATTCTCGCCTTGCATCATCACATTGGTCTTTACTTTAGCATTAATATGAGCACTTGATCACAATAAGATAAAACTTTCAGTAATATTTCATAATTTAAATCAGATCCTTATATCAATACTGAATGAGTCATTAATAAAGACATTAAAAAATACCTTGAAAGTGGTAAATTTAACAACTGATCATCACAACCAATCCATATTAGTGGCAGTTATTCAAAATTAAATGTACAGTACAGTATTCTTATAAAGGTTTGTTTGTGCAACAATAACTTACTGCTATATCAAAAGCATATCGAGCATCTGTGATAGCCTGCTTGAAGGCCAAACTTCCAGTGCACCCACTGCCTACGTGGAAGCTGACCCCAATCACCTCCAAGTTCAGCCGTCTGGCACATTCCAGCAGTTTACTAACTGAGGACAGTCTGACTCCAAACTTTGCATTGAGTCTTACGAGAGATTTGGAGTCGTCCACTGCAATTCGCATTACTAGCCTACAAAATGCATCCAGACATTAATAGTCAATACTCTCAAAAGACATTGCATAAAATGCTGAAACATATTAGCAGTTGCTTACTTACTTGGCTTGAGGATGGGTAAGAGAGATTTTTAAGAGTTCCTCCTCATTATCAAAAGTCATTAAGTTCACTCTGTGAGTGCGGGCATATCTGATGTGGGACCATGGTTTGGTAGGATGGGCATAAATGATCTTATCAGGGGTAACTCCAAGGGACAGGGCCAGCTCGATCTCACCCTGCGTCAGACAGAGATGTGTTTCACATGAACAAACTCACAAGAACATAAAAAGAATCCCCAAATCATCTTTGAAACACCGGTACCTTGCTGGCACAGTCAAAACCCGTGTCCAGAGCGATGAGCATCTTGATAACTGCTGGTGTGTTGTTGCACTTTACTGCATAGAAAGGTTTGACCCGAGGCAACCTAGTGATCCACCTGTTGTGCTTTTCTAATATATCATCAAGATTTAACACATGGAATGGCTCATCTTTGCCCTGAAAAAAGAAACATTTTATTTCAAAGATGTCGAAAATCTCTGGTGTATTCACCACACTAGGGATGTGGTGTGCCGCTAGTCGACAAGATGAATTATGTCATTGTTAACATTTTAATTGATTCAGTAAATTATTGTGTACGTAATGTTATGCAGCCATCTGCCACCAGATGGCTCATCGTTGTCGAGAAATGCCATAAATCTGTTAATCTAGGCCTGATCTTTTTGTTAATACGATCAGAATGCGATATAAGCGGCAGAAATGGTAGATGACAAGAATGTGATTAATGGTTTCAAATGCCTTTGTTTAATGAGTTTTTGACACAAAACAGATCAAAAGTTTAACATTTTAGACCCTTTTAGACTCGTTAATTAGTCCAATTTTTTACTTTAGTCAAAATTAGAAATTAATCACCAGGAACATCCCTAGCGATAACCCTTGCCTTGCATGTGTTAATTGTTTAGGCACAAACAACCTTGATGTTTGAAGGCTTTCAGTGACTTAAAATGATGCCCCTGAAGTATGGTAACAAAGTATTTGTACATCGTTAATTCTCATATCTTATCATAATCATCATTGCCTCGGTATGAGGAATAATAATCTCTGAAATATAAGGTTTCACAGAGGTCAGGGACATTGCTAAAACTATCAGAATGGGCTAGTTAGTGGTAAAAGAAGTGGAAAAACTTGATGCACAAATATTCTTGCATGATGCCTCTGATACTCACCTGTGAACCAAGCTCTTTCACCCTTGTGTCTATCACATCAGTGATGCTCCTTCCACTGTCCAGGATTTCAATGTCATCATTTTCAGGGGAAAAAACACGCACCATTGATTCATTTATGGTAGCTGCAGGTGTCAAGAGCAAAGGCACGTATAAACAAAAAGTGTTACACAATGTGAGATGTCGGAAAGTATGAGAAAGAGAGAAGGGAAAAGGTGATGCATTTGAGAAATAAGTATAAACGGAGCTGTTCAGGAAGGTTCCGTTTTTTCCTCTAGTTTCCTGCGAATGAGAAAACAGTGACTTTGGAAGACGGAATTTTGTCATTCACAGTCAAAAATTTCAGGGAGAAGTGGATTAACCACTGTGCAAGCACTGTGGACTTGTAATTTGGGGTATTTTCTATACTCATTTTTGCAGTGTTGGAGGACTTTGGAATAAATCATTGCTGCCCGATTCGGTCTTCAGGGAGAGGACTTCGGGAGAGGACTGCACGACTGGCCAACGTGTACTTACTTTTGCCTCTGTCATTCATCTCAGGACCGGTATCAGAAGTCAGTATTAACATACAGTTAAAAACATAGAACTCATGTCATTATCTTTTTTTATTTGATTGCGTCTTTACTGGTCATAACATAGTCATATGTACTGTCTAGTCTTCTGCTGTGTTTAGTCAACCTTGTCTTCATGTTTGTTTATCTCTTGTCTCCGTGTTTGGTGCCCCCTATCTATCTCCCTTGCAGACCAATATTTGGGAATTTTGTCCCTGGGCTGATGTACTTGGAGAAAATTCTCCTGAGTTTCTCCAATAAACCTGCTACATAATGGATGACAGTATTTTCTGTTCTCCGACCTCCTTTCCTACCTTTCGGTGAAACATCTTAAAGAAACTCCAGTCACCTTCTTTCCAAGCTCTTCAGACTACCATGATCTGGATGACAGAGAATCTACACAGACAAACAGCAATGTTCATGTTCACACATCAGATCATAAAGTTTTAGGCTTACCTTCCTTTGTAGTGTCCATGTTCTCCAGTGTGAAGATCTTGCAGAGAACTTCCACAAGTTCAAAGTAAAACAACAGAGAATGGCTTGATCGGCTGGTTTTGTTAGTGGCATTTCCCCACCTTCCCCACTTTGTTACGTAAATTTGACTTTAACAGTTCATTCTGGCAAAGAGGATTTCCATTCCCAAATCTAACTTTTTTAGATATTTACAATTACGAAACTTTCACACAAATAATGTTGAACTTTAACTCATTTTAACTTGGATTCTTTTATTAACTTGTAGGTCCCTTATTGCCTATAAATTGAGGTTTAGGTTAGTGGAGACCCTTACGCTAACCTAAACATAAGCTTTTACTCTCTAAAAAAAAGTAATAATTTGCATTACTAGAGACTTTTTGCCTGTGTAACTGCATGAATACATTTATATGTATGGCCTCATGAACACATCTATTTAATTATTACCCAGAGTAATGGTGGCAGAACACAAGATCAGCAGTAGTAGTACAGCATGGAGAAAAGAATCAATTAGAAATAAGTCACATAATAATTTCTGTTGTGAGAGTTAGATTTTAATTTGTAAGCAAGTTTTGATCAGCTGACTGCCACGATCGGGGAAACACACACTGATTATTCTTAATAAATTGGCGTGCCCATGTAGCGTGCTGGCTAGACCAAAATGCGGCAAAGGCTAGTGATGGGTTGGAAGAGGCATGTACTTACTTTATTAACACCTGGTGCGCTGACCGCGGCTTCGGAACCGGTGTTACGACTGGTCCGCAGGCTGAACCAGGATGGAAGAATGAACAAAGCTGAATGAGTAAAATACTCATGACACCTGAGGCGAGCGGTGGCTGACGGAAGCAAAGGTTTCGGTGCTCCTGACATGAAGGAACCAATGTTTGAGCGCAGAACAGGTGATTCATCTCCCTTTTAAACCCAATGTCTGTGGTCACTTGACCACTACCTGACACCGACCTGTGCTTCTCTAAGATTTAATGATCTTTCTGGATTTAGTTAACAGAATTCAACAAAATATAAGCAGATTTTTCACGAACTACACGGCCGAGTTCCAACTCCTAGACGCCATCAAGCTTATAGCTAATTTGGTTGACTGAACATTAAGAGCATCAGCCCTTTGAATTGAATTTGATGTCTCCACACTTGTAACTTCACACTGACCATGAACCCAAGAGCCTACTGTCCATCAGTTCAGCATTGCTGTGCATTACTGTAAACTTAGCCACTATACCACTTCAGCCTGTAAGCATACTAAACTCCCCAGTTTTCATGCAACCTGTAATTAACACTTAATTATGTTACTTCAAATTTGTTTTTCAGACACTTCATAAAATCACAATCTAGAAACAAATAATTTTGGGGGATATTATGAGTAAGCTGTAAATTGTCCATTGATGAGCAGTGTTTACCTTTGAAAATAATCTCTCATTGGCTTCTCCTATTCTTCTTACATCTTACTCCATCACGGAGTGTCACACTTTAACTTATATTTTCTCTCTGTGAAATGTGACTTTATAGTACCATATTATCCCAACAGAGTTCTTATTGTTATTAAAGAACAACCACTGTGATTACACAAATGGTGATATATATAAATAAACTGAAGTCCAAAATGATGTCTAGTCTAGAAAACATGGACATTACCAGATGCTTTCTCCACCATGAGTAGCTGCTTATGTGTGACGCTTCCTGAGTTAAGTTTTTTTTTTTAATTTATAACTCAAAAGCTTGCTTTATTATGTTAAGATCAGATGGGTGGTTTGGCCGTTGAAAAATGGCTAAAGTTCCTTTAACCTTCAAGGCACCCAATGTTTATTCAACTAAGCTCGGACATCAGGGACAGTATTGTTTCTTTTATTGTTGCAATTATCATTTTTAATTAAAATGACAATACAATCTACAGGCCCCATCTTATCTTAATGACCTTGTAGTACCATATCACCCTATTAGAGCACTTCACTCTCGCTCTGCAGAACTACTTGTTGTTCCTAGAGTATTTAAAAGTAGAATGGGAGGCAGAGCCTTCACTTTCCAGGCCCCTCTTCTGTGGAACCAGCTTCCAGTTTGGATTCAGGAGACACACAATATCTCTACTTTTAAGATTAGGCTTCAAACTTTCCTTTTTGCTAAAGCATATAGTTAGGGCTGGACCAGGTGACCCTGAATCCTCCCTTAGTTATCCTGCAATAGACGTAGGCTGCCAGGGATTCCCATGATGCATTGAGTTTTTCCTTTCCAGTCACCTTTCTCACTCACTATGTGTTAATAGACCTCTCTGCATTGAATCATATCTGCTATTAATCTCTGTCTCTCTTCCACAGCATGTCTTTATCCTGTCTTTTTCTTCTCTCACCCCAACCGGTCGCAGCAGATGGCCCGCCCCTCCCTGAGCCTGGTTTTGCTGGAGGTTTCTTCCTGTTAAAAGGGAGTTTGTGCTACACCACTGTCACTCATCATATCATGTGACGTGATAATTAATAGTCATAATTTCATCAGATTACTACTGTTTTTCCACATTTTGCTTTCACCTTGTCGAGTTACTGCTCAGGTTTGGATCTTCCTGATGCAGTGAGGCAGAAGAAGAGAGTGAGAGACATTCATATATTATAATAAGTAATGAATTTCAGGTATCTTTTCCACTTGGTTAACTTGCACAGACAAGGTTTTTCTATTAACTTGACTTGAACTGAGAAACCAACAAATACGTTTCATCACATTCTGCTGTGTTTGGCAGGTTTCTCTGTGTCACATTCCCGTGGAATTTTTCACCAAAGAAAGAAGTTTTCTTCCCATGTAGAGTGCACCTAGGACGCTAATGCTCTTCTCAGTTTTTACAGAGTCAAACTCAAAGTAATGTTGGTACTTCCAAGCATTGGTCATGTTCTGTCCTGCTCTCCATGTTATCTGTTATCTTTTAATTTAACTTTTTGTCCACTACAGAGGACATAATGAACGCTGGGTCTCAGGAGGATATGAGGATGATTGTGCTGGATGTCCAAATTGGGTGAGACGAGTTTAGGTTTGATTGAGTTGTATGATCCAAGTTCAATTTGATGTGATTCCATTTTATTTATATTGCGGCAATTCACAAGACAGTCATCTTATATTGTAAGGTAAGCCCCTTACAGTAATAGAGAGACAAGTTACTGGAAGTCCCCCAGCAGTCACAACCTAAAACAGGATAACTAAGGGTCAACTCAGGGTCAACTGATCCAGCTCTAACTATAAAATGCATCAAAAAGGAAAGTTTGGAGTCTCATCAGAGGAGAGTCTCTGTCTTCTGAATATAAACGGTGAGCTGGTTCCACAGGAGAGGGTCCTGGTAGCTGAAACTCTGCCTCCCATTCTACTTTTAAAACTCAAAGAACATCCAGAGTGATTCTCAACTTCTAATGAAGGACAGAGTTTTTAAAAAACGGAGTCTTTGTTTGTGACTGGTGGAAATAACCTCTTTGGGCACAGGTAGATACAAGCATACAATGAACATTCAGCTTTACTTTCAACTCTTACTTTAGAACACACATCTTCATCCCCTCTTTCACAATAATATGCTCATGCCAGCTACTAATGTGTTTCAAAGATTTGGACGAGGCAACAGAAATGTTCTTTGCTATCAACAACTGAAGAATGCAGTTAAGAAAAAGTTCCTACGCTTCACAGCCCTTTATAAGCACTTGCACATGTAAAAGTACACAAAGATGTACACTTGGGCCCCTCCTCAAATTCGAGTTGGTCTTTCCCTTTGGGCTCCTTGACTCCCCACTCAAACTAGCATTGCTTCCTGTCCAGGATGTGTACATCTTCATCATTGAAAGAGTGTCCACTGGCCTGTAGGAGTAGATAGACTGCAGAGTCCTAGCCTGACGAGTCCTGGCCTGTGTTGTGCAATCCGCTTAGCCAGAGGTTGATTGGTTTTCATGTATAAATGTATAAATCATTGCAATCCTCCTGGTATATAACAGCGTACACTATATTGTATCAGCATTATGTAACAATTTGATAGCTTTGTGCAATGCAGTGGGGGGTGGGGGGGAGTTAAATCAATTTGATACCAACTGCGTTTACTAGAAAAAGCACAATGAAGTCAAACAAATGAAATACAGGTTTCACAACACACTGCACATAATTCAAATGGTTTTCAGTTAAACTACAAAGTTTTGTTTGGTTTTACTTCAGGGTTTCTACTGTGTCAAAAGCAACCACACCCTCTCCCTGAGGAGCTAGTACGCTTTCTCTGTATTAAAACCAGAGCATAGCTGTGTCAATACTGAATTACTAGAGTCATACCTACTGTAGGCATTTTAACACATGTGCATTATACCAGTACAAAGAAGTAAAACACAAAGAACATTTGAAAAAAAACATCAGTAAGTCCATGTTAATGTTATAAATTGCTTGTTCAGTATGTTGCTGTTTTGTTGTGCCCGTGTACACGAATAGCACCGCGTGCTGCCTTCTGTGGTTATCACAGAGATGTAATCATCTCTGTCCTTCCCCAAGGTTAAACTAATCGAATGTTACCATCTTGAATCAAATGGCAGAAATGGGGGAAAACTCACCTGTAAATAAATTACAAGAATGTCAACTCATGGATCCCAACTACTGTCAATATCTAAAAAAACAAAAAAAAACAAAACAAAAAACGTGTGTTGACACTAGCAGTAAATTAAGTGAATAACTCTGTAATTGGCTTATATTCTTCTGGTTTTCTCTTTCAGAAGTGTCAGGCTTGACACATTGAACAAGTAGTCCAGCAGCCAATCTCAAGTGTCAGACTCAGTACCTTTTCTCTCTTTTTTGTATTTTATTTATTAGCTTACTTTGTTAAGTAGTTGTTCAATAGTGTTGGCTGTATTTCTGCAACACATTGTGTGTTCAGCATATCCACGTTTATGTACAAGCTTGGGAACCTCCAAGCCATACTACATATCAGTTGACTTTTCAAGAGAAAAAGAACAAATACACACCTACAACAAACAAGCATTAAAATGACTTTCTTTACACAAAAAACACTACCAGTTACAGCAAGTTAGGGCCCCATGCTTAGTGTGCCACCTGGTGAGGTACTCATGACTAATGCTGCATCACCATCAGTGGTAGCCATCTGAGAGAAATATTTATAAACAGACATGGTGAATTGTACCACTACATGCAGATCATGACCATTTATGATGATCAGAAGTGTAAACATAAGTACAAGTAGACGTATACAAACACTTGGGTACGACGGCTTGGTATAAATGCACTGGGTACCTCAAACAGCAATGCTTTCCTAAACCTAATGCAAGCATCTAATGAAAGTAAAACTATGCACTGAATGAACCTAGATTCAAAATGTGGCGTCAAAGTTCAGTCTCATGATTTATGCTCCCCCACCAGCTTGTTGATAGCCACGTTTAAAGCTACTATAAGAAATATAATTTGTACTTTTGAACAGCAATGTAGATCTATGGTGGACTTCCAAGTACAAACTTTTCTGTGTTGATTTTTGCTGGACTGGTCTTTGATAATAATCATCTGAATTTACAGCAAACACAAAGTGTCTTCATAGACTGAATGAAGAACCTGTTGTGTGTAATGTGAGCTTTATTGTTGTGTGACATAAGCTCCACAGTGATTGTCTATCTCTGTAGAGATACTAACAGAACAAACTTAACATGTGAATTGTTTGGTGTATTAACAGAAATGGGAAGAAAGAGCATTTTGTGTGTGTGCATGTCATTTACTGAAGTCGCATATGTCAGGGGCCTCTAACCAAATATTGATAGAAAGACTAATATTACTTGTGGTTCCTGGGATATTTAAAAGTAAAACGGCAGGCAGAGCCTTCATCTTCCAGGCCCCTCTTCCGTGGAACCAACTCCCAGTTTGGATTCAAGAGACAGACTCTATCTCTATTTTTGAGATTAGGCTTAAAACATTTCTAAAGCTTATAGTTAGCTGGACCCTCCCTTAATTACACTGCAATAGGCTAGGAAGCTTGGCTGCTCCCTTCATTGGCTTCCTGTTAAATCCAGAATTGAATTCAAAATCCTGCTCCTCACATACAAGGTCTTAAATAATCAGGCCCCATCTTATCTTAATGACCTTGTAGTACCATATCACCCTATTAGAGCTCTTCGCTCGCACACTGAAGGCCTGCTTGTTGTTCCTAGAGTATTTAAAAGTAGAATGGGAGGCAGAGCCTTCAGTTTTCAGGCCCCTCTTCTGTGGAACCAGCTTCCAGTTTGGATTCAGGAGACAGACACTATCTCTACTTTTAAGATTAGGCTTCAAACTTTCCTTTTTGCTAAAGCATATAGTTAGGGCTGGACCAGGTGACCCTAAAATCCTCCCTTAGTTATCCTGCAATAGACGTAGGCTGCCGGGGATTCCCATGATGCATTGAGTTTTTCCTTTCCAGTCACCTTTCTCACTCACTATGTGTTAATAGACCTCTCTGCATTGAATCATATCTGTTATTAATCTCTGTCTCTCTTCCACAGCATGTCTTTATCCTGTCTTTTTCTTCTCTCACCCCAACCGGTCGCAGCAGATGGCCCCGCCCCTCCCTGAGCCTGGTTTTGCTGGAGGTTTCTTCCTGTTAAAAGGGAGTTTTTCCTTCCCACTGTCGCCAAAGTGCTTGCTCATAGGGCTCATATGATTGTTGGGCTTTTCTCTGTATCTACTGTACAATATAAAGCGCCTTGAGGTGAGTTTTGTTGTGATTTGGCGCTATACAAATAAAATTGAATTGAATTACAATACAATTGTTTCAGACAGTTGTTTCAGGTCTCTCTCATAAAAAAGACATTGAGTCTCAATGGGTGTATCTGTGTAAACAAACAAATGGGCAAAACCTTAAATGGCAGTCAGTGACTCTATGTCACTAGCAAATAAATAACAAAAATCTCCAGAAATTGTATTTTCCATGAAATGGTTTCTTAACTGTAGCGTCCATGGTTTTTGAATTGAAGGAACAATTCAACAAATGCTAAATTGGGGCATATTAACCCCGATTCTTTTGTCCCCGTGATAGAACAGAGAAAACTGACTCATAGTGTGTTACAACATTTATATTTCTTTTTATTCAATCATCTTCCGGAAGAGAGAGACCCCTGCACAGCTCAAACGGCAGTTGCAAGAGCTCTAACATTTTTAGCTCAACATGTGTCTTATATGGTGTTATTTCTGTACTTCAGACGTCACACAGTCTCAAACATTGCTTATATGGCAAAGTTCCTCTTTTCTGTGTCTTATCTATTAATATGCCTGTGCACTAAAACTTCATGTTTTTCAGTCTGGCTGAGCAGTTTGTGGGTCAAAAGTGGCCTTGCTCTACAAGCCTTCAAGTACATAAAACAATATAATAGGAAAATAAGGATACTAAGGATATTGATTTCATGACAGGCAGTGTAAGAGCTGGACAGCTTTGAGGATTCAATTCGTAGCTGTTAGAAGCAAAAATTTTGTGTTGTTTTTGAGTTTATTTCATTTTGGTTTTATACAGCTGAGAATTCTCTGACAATACAGAAAGTTGAACTTAATTGAAATGAATTAACTAACAAACAGAAACATACTGAACATTAGAGTTTGTGCTACACCACTGTCACTCATCATATCATGTGACGTGATAATTAATAGTCATAATTTCATCAGATTACTACTGTTTTTCCACATTTTGCTTTCACCTTGTCGAGTTACTGCTCAGGTTTGGATCTTCCTGATGCAGTGAGGCAGAAGAAGAGAGTGAGAGACATTCATATATTATAATAAGTAATGAATTTCAGGTATCTTTTCCACTTGGTTAACTTGCACAGACAAGGTTTTTCTATTAACTTGACTTGAACTGAGAAATCAACAAATATGTTTCATCACATTCTGCTGTGTTTGGCAGGTTTCTCTGTGTCACATTCCCGTGGAATTTTTCACCATAGAAAGAGGTTTTCTTCCCATGTAGAGTGCACCTAAGACGCTAATGCTCTTCTCAGTTTTTACAGAGTCAAACTCAAAGTAATGTTGGTACTTCCAAGCATTGGTCATGTTCTGTCCTGCTCTCCATGTTATCTGTTATCTTTTAATTTAACTTTTTGTCCACTACAGAGGACATAATGAATACGCTGGGTCTCAGGAGGATATGAGGATGATTGTGCTGGATGTCCAAATTGGGTGAGACGAGTTTAGGTTTGATTGAGTTTTAGGATCCAAGTTCAATTTGATGTGATTCCATTTCATTTATATTGCGGCAATTCACAAGACAGTCATCTTATATTGCAAGGTAAGCCCCTTACAGTAATAGAGAGACAAGTTACTGGAAGTCCCCCAGCAGTCACAGCCTAAAACAGGATAACTAAGGGTCAACTCAGGGTCAACTGATCCAGCTCTAACTATAAAATGCATCAAAAAGGAAAGTTTGGAGTCTCATCAGAGGAGAGTCTCTGTCTTCTGAATATAAACGGTGAGCTGGTTCCACAGGAGAGGGTCCTGGTAGCTGAAACTCTGCCTCCCATTCTACTTTTAAAACTCAAAGAACATCCAGAGTGATTCTCAACTTCTGATAAAGGACAGAGTTTTTAAAAAACTGAGTCTTTGTTTGTGACTGGTGGAAATAACCTCTTTGGGCACAGGTAGATACAAGCATACAATGAACATTCAGCTTTACTTTCAACTCTTACTTTAGAACACACATCTTCATCCCCTCTTTCACAATAATATGCTCATGCCAGCTACTAATGTGTTTCAAAGATTTGGACGAGGCAACAGAAATGTTCTTTGCTATCAACAACTGAAGAATGCAGTTAAGAAAAAGTTCCTACGCTTCACAGCCCTTTATAAGCACTTGCACATGTAAAAGTACACAAAGATGTACACTTAGGCCCCTCCTCAAATTCGAGTTGGTCTTTCCCTTTGGGCTCCTTGACTCCCCACTCAAACTAGCATTGCTTCCTGTCCAGGATGTGTACATCCTCATCATTGAAAGAGTGTCCACTGGCCTGTAGGAGTAGATAGACTGCAGAGTCCTGGCCTGACGAGTCCTGGCCTGTGTTGTGCAATCCGCTTAGCCAGAGGTTGATTGGTTTTCATGTATAAATGTATAAATCATGGCAATCCTCCTGGTATATAACAGCGTACACTATATTGTATCAGCATTATGTAACAATTTGATAGCTTTGTGCACTGCAGTGGGGGGTGGGGGGCGGGGAGTTAGATCAATTTGATACCAACTGCGTTTACTAGAAAAAGCACAATGAAGTCAAACAAATGAAATACAGGTTTCACAACACACTGCACATAATTCAAATGGTTTTCAGTTAAACTACAAAGTTTTGTTTGGTTTTACTTCAGGGTTTCTACTGTGTCAAAAGAAACCACACCCTCTCCCTGAGGAGCTAGTACGCTTTCTCTGTATTAAAACCAGAGCATAGCTGTGTCAATACTGAATTACTAGAGTCATACCTACTGTAGGCATTTTAACACATGTGCATTATACCAGTACAAAGAAGTAAAACACAAAGAACATTTGAATAGGAAAAAAAACATCAGTAAGTCCATGTTAATGTTATGAATTGCTTGTTCAGTATGTTGCTGTTTTGTTGTACCCATGTACTCGAATGGCACCGCGTGCTGCCTTCTGTGGTTATCACAGAGATGTAATCGTCTCTGTCGTTCCCCAAGGTTAAACTAATCGAGTGTTACCATCTTGAATCAAATGGCAGAAATGGGGGAAAACTCACCTGTAAATAAATTACAAGAATGTCAACTCATGGATCCCAACTACTGTCAATATCTAAAAAAAAAAAAAAAAAAAAAAAAAAAAAAAACATGTGTTGACACTAGCAGTAAATTAAGTGAATAACTCTGTAATTGGCTTATATTCTTCTGGTTTTCTCTTTCAGAAGTGTCAGGCTTGACACATTGAACAAGTAGTCCAGCAGCCAATCTCAAGTGTCAGACTCAGTACCTTTTCTCTCTTTTTTGTATTTTATTTATTAGCTTACTTTGTTAAGTAGTTGTTCAAAAGTGTTGGCTGTATTTCTGCAACACATTGTGTGTTCAGCATATCCACGTTTATGTACAAGCTTGGGAACCTCCAAGCCATACTACATATCAGTTGACTTTTCAAGAGAAAAAGAACAAATACACACCTACAACAAACAAGCATTAAAATTAGACTTTCTTTACACAAAAAACACTACCAGTTACAGCAAGTTAGGGCCCCATGCTTAGTGTGCCACCTGGTGAGGTACTCATGACTAATGCTGCATCACCATCAGTGGTAGCCATCTGAGAGAAATATTTATAAACAGACATGGTGAATTGTACCACTACATGCAGATCATGACCATTTATGATGATCAGAAGTGTAAACATAAGTACAAGTAGACGTATACAAACACTTGGGTAGGACGGCTTGGTATAAATGCACTGGGTACCTCAAACAGCAATGCTTTCCTAAACCTAATGCAAGCATCTAATGAAAGTAAAACTATGCACTGAATGAACCTAGATTCAAAATGTGGCGTCAAAGTTCAGTCTCATGATTTATGCTCCCCCACCAGCTTGTTGATAGCCACATTTAAAGCTACTATAAGAAATATAATTTGTACTTTTGAACAACAATGTAGATCTATGGTGGACTTCCAAGTACAAACTTTTCTGTGTTGATTTTTGCTGGACTGGTCTTTGATAATAATCATCTGAATTTACAGCAAACACGAAGTGTCTTCATAGACTGAATGAAGAACCTGTTGTGTGTAATGTGAGCTTTATTGTTGTGTGACATAAGCTCCACAGTGATTGTCTATCTCTGTAGAGATACTAACAGAACAAACTTAACATATGAATTGTTTGGTGTATTAACAGAAATGGGAAGAAAGAGCATTTTGTGTGTGTGCATGTCATTTACTGAAGTCGCATATGCCAGGGGCCTCTAACCAAATATTGATAGAAAGACTAATATTACTTGTGGTTCCTGGGATATTTAAAAGTAAAACGGCAGGCAGAGCCTTCATCTTCCAGGCCCCTCTTCCGTGGAACCAACTCCCAGTTTGGATTCAAGAGACAGACTCTATCTCTATTTTTGAGATTAGGCTTAAAACATTTCTAAAGCTTATAGTTAGCTGGACCCTCCCTTAATTACACTGCAATAGGCTAGGAAGCTTGGCTGCTCCCTTCATTGGCTTCCTGTTAAATCCAGAATTGAATTCAAAATCCTGCTCCTCACATACAAGGTCTTAAATAATCAGGCCCCATCTTATCTTAATGACCTTGTAGTACCATATCACCCTATTAGAGCTCTTCGCTCGCACACTGAAGGCCTGCTTGTTGTTCCTAGAGTATTTAAAAGTAGAATGGGAGGCAGAGCCTTCAGTTTTCAGGCCCCTCTTCTGTGGAACCAGCTTCCAGTTTGGATTCAGGAGACAGACACTATCTCTACTTTTAAGATTAGGCTTCAAACTTTCCTTTTTGCTAAAGCATATAGTTAGGGCTGGACCAGGTGACCCTAAAATCCTCCCTTAGTTATCCTGCAATAGACGTAGGCTGCCGGGGATTCCCATGATGCATTGAGTTTTTCCTTTCCAGTCACCTTTCTCACTCACTATGTGTTAATAGACCTCTCTGCATTGAATCATATCTGTTATTAATCTCTGTCTCTCTTCCACAGCATGTCTTTATCCTGTCTTTTTCTTCTCTCACCCCAACCGGTCGCAGCAGATGGCCCCGCCCCTCCCTGAGCCTGGTTTTGCTGGAGGTTTCTTCCTGTTAAAAGGGAGTTTTTCCTTCCCACTGTCGCCAAAGTGCTTGCTCATAGGGCTCATATGATTGTTGGGCTTTTCTCTGTATCTACTGTACAATATAAAGCGCCTTGAGGTGAGTTTTGTTGTGATTTGGCGCTATACAAATAAAATTGAATTGAATTACAATACAATTGTTTCAGACAGTTGTTTCAGGTCTCTCTCATAAAAAAGACATTGAGTCTCAATGGGTGTATCTGTGTAAACAAACAAATGGGCAAAACCTTAAATGGCAGTCAGTGACTCTATGTCACTAGCAAATAAATAACAAAAATCTCCAGAAATTGTATTTTCCATGAAATGGTTTCTTAACTGTAGCGTCCATGGTTTTTGAATTGAAGGAACAATTCAACAAATGCTAAATTGGGGCATATTAACCCCGATTCTTTTGTCCCCGTGATAGAACAGAGAAAACTGACTCATAGTGTGTTACAACATTTATATTTCTTTTTATTCAATCATCTTCCGGAAGAGAGAGACCCCTGCACAGCTCAAACGGCAGTTGCAAGAGCTCTAACATTTTTAGCTCAACATGTGTCTTATATGGTGTTATTTCTGTACTTCAGACGTCACACAGTCTCAAACATTGCTTATATGGCAAAGTTCCTCTTTTCTGTGTCTTATCTATTAATATGCCTGTGCACTAAAACTTCATGTTTTTCAGTCTGGCTGAGCAGTTTGTGGGTCAAAAGTGGCCTTGCTCTACAAGCCTTCAAGTACATAAAACAATATAATAGGAAAATAAGGATACTAAGGATATTGATTTCATGACAGGCAGTGTAAGAGCTGGACAGCTTTGAGGATTCAATTCGTAGCTGTTAGAAGCAAAAATTTTGTGTTGTTTTTGAGTTTATTTCATTTTGGTTTTATACAGCTGAGAATTCTCTGACAATACAGAAAGTTGAACTTAATTGAAATGAATTAACTAACAAACAGAAACATACTGAACATTAGAGTTTGTGCTACACCACTGTCACTCATCATATCATGTGACGTGATAATTAATAGTCATAATTTCATCAGATTACTACTGTTTTTCCACATTTTGCTTTCACCTTGTCGAGTTACTGCTCAGGTTTGGATCTTCCTGATGCAGTGAGGCAGAAGAAGAGAGTGAGAGACATTCATATATTATAATAAGTAATGAATTTCAGGTATCTTTTCCACTTGGTTAACTTGCACAGACAAGGTTTTTCTATTAACTTGACTTGAACTGAGAAATCAACAAATATGTTTCATCACATTCTGCTGTGTTTGGCAGGTTTCTCTGTGTCACATTCCCGTGGAATTTTTCACCATAGAAAGAGGTTTTCTTCCCATGTAGAGTGCACCTAAGACGCTAATGCTCTTCTCAGTTTTTACAGAGTCAAACTCAAAGTAATGTTGGTACTTCCAAGCATTGGTCATGTTCTGTCCTGCTCTCCATGTTATCTGTTATCTTTTAATTTAACTTTTTGTCCACTACAGAGGACATAATGAATACGCTGGGTCTCAGGAGGATATGAGGATGATTGTGCTGGATGTCCAAATTGGGTGAGACGAGTTTAGGTTTGATTGAGTTTTAGGATCCAAGTTCAATTTGATGTGATTCCATTTCATTTATATTGCGGCAATTCACAAGACAGTCATCTTATATTGCAAGGTAAGCCCCTTACAGTAATAGAGAGACAAGTTACTGGAAGTCCCCCAGCAGTCACAGCCTAAAACAGGATAACTAAGGGTCAACTCAGGGTCAACTGATCCAGCTCTAACTATAAAATGCATCAAAAAGGAAAGTTTGGAGTCTCATCAGAGGAGAGTCTCTGTCTTCTGAATATAAACGGTGAGCTGGTTCCACAGGAGAGGGTCCTGGTAGCTGAAACTCTGCCTCCCATTCTACTTTTAAAACTCAAAGAACATCCAGAGTGATTCTCAACTTCTGATAAAGGACAGAGTTTTTAAAAAACTGAGTCTTTGTTTGTGACTGGTGGAAATAACCTCTTTGGGCACAGGTAGATACAAGCATACAATGAACATTCAGCTTTACTTTCAACTCTTACTTTAGAACACACATCTTCATCCCCTCTTTCACAATAATATGCTCATGCCAGCTACTAATGTGTTTCAAAGATTTGGACGAGGCAACAGAAATGTTCTTTGCTATCAACAACTGAAGAATGCAGTTAAGAAAAAGTTCCTACGCTTCACAGCCCTTTATAAGCACTTGCACATGTAAAAGTACACAAAGATGTACACTTAGGCCCCTCCTCAAATTCGAGTTGGTCTTTCCCTTTGGGCTCCTTGACTCCCCACTCAAACTAGCATTGCTTCCTGTCCAGGATGTGTACATCCTCATCATTGAAAGAGTGTCCACTGGCCTGTAGGAGTAGATAGACTGCAGAGTCCTGGCCTGACGAGTCCTGGCCTGTGTTGTGCAATCCGCTTAGCCAGAGGTTGATTGGTTTTCATGTATAAATGTATAAATCATGGCAATCCTCCTGGTATATAACAGCGTACACTATATTGTATCAGCATTATGTAACAATTTGATAGCTTTGTGCACTGCAGTGGGGGGTGGGGGGCGGGGAGTTAGATCAATTTGATACCAACTGCGTTTACTAGAAAAAGCACAATGAAGTCAAACAAATGAAATACAGGTTTCACAACACACTGCACATAATTCAAATGGTTTTCAGTTAAACTACAAAGTTTTGTTTGGTTTTACTTCAGGGTTTCTACTGTGTCAAAAGAAACCACACCCTCTCCCTGAGGAGCTAGTACGCTTTCTCTGTATTAAAACCAGAGCATAGCTGTGTCAATACTGAATTACTAGAGTCATACCTACTGTAGGCATTTTAACACATGTGCATTATACCAGTACAAAGAAGTAAAACACAAAGAACATTTGAATAGGAAAAAAAACATCAGTAAGTCCATGTTAATGTTATGAATTGCTTGTTCAGTATGTTGCTGTTTTGTTGTACCCATGTACTCGAATGGCACCGCGTGCTGCCTTCTGTGGTTATCACAGAGATGTAATCGTCTCTGTCGTTCCCCAAGGTTAAACTAATCGAGTGTTACCATCTTGAATCAAATGGCAGAAATGGGGGAAAACTCACCTGTAAATAAATTACAAGAATGTCAACTCATGGATCCCAACTACTGTCAATATCTAAAAAAAAAAAAAAAAAAAAAAAAAAAAAAAAACATGTGTTGACACTAGCAGTAAATTAAGTGAATAACTCTGTAATTGGCTTATATTCTTCTGGTTTTCTCTTTCAGAAGTGTCAGGCTTGACACATTGAACAAGTAGTCCAGCAGCCAATCTCAAGTGTCAGACTCAGTACCTTTTCTCTCTTTTTTGTATTTTATTTATTAGCTTACTTTGTTAAGTAGTTGTTCAAAAGTGTTGGCTGTATTTCTGCAACACATTGTGTGTTCAGCATATCCACGTTTATGTACAAGCTTGGGAACCTCCAAGCCATACTACATATCAGTTGACTTTTCAAGAGAAAAAGAACAAATACACACCTACAACAAACAAGCATTAAAATTAGACTTTCTTTACACAAAAAACACTACCAGTTACAGCAAGTTAGGGCCCCATGCTTAGTGTGCCACCTGGTGAGGTACTCATGACTAATGCTGCATCACCATCAGTGGTAGCCATCTGAGAGAAATATTTATAAACAGACATGGTGAATTGTACCACTACATGCAGATCATGACCATTTATGATGATCAGAAGTGTAAACATAAGTACAAGTAGACGTATACAAACACTTGGGTAGGACGGCTTGGTATAAATGCACTGGGTACCTCAAACAGCAATGCTTTCCTAAACCTAATGCAAGCATCTAATGAAAGTAAAACTATGCACTGAATGAACCTAGATTCAAAATGTGGCGTCAAAGTTCAGTCTCATGATTTATGCTCCCCCACCAGCTTGTTGATAGCCACATTTAAAGCTACTATAAGAAATATAATTTGTACTTTTGAACAACAATGTAGATCTATGGTGGACTTCCAAGTACAAACTTTTCTGTGTTGATTTTTGCTGGACTGGTCTTTGATAATAATCATCTGAATTTACAGCAAACACGAAGTGTCTTCATAGACTGAATGAAGAACCTGTTGTGTGTAATGTGAGCTTTATTGTTGTGTGACATAAGCTCCACAGTGATTGTCTATCTCTGTAGAGATACTAACAGAACAAACTTAACATATGAATTGTTTGGTGTATTAACAGAAATGGGAAGAAAGAGCATTTTGTGTGTGTGCATGTCATTTACTGAAGTCGCATATGCCAGGGGCCTCTAACCAAATATTGATAGAAAGACTAATATTACTTGTGGTTCCTGGGATATTTAAAAGTAAAACGGCAGGCAGAGCCTTCATCTTCCAGGCCCCTCTTCCGTGGAACCAACTCCCAGTTTGGATTCAAGAGACAGACTCTATCTCTATTTTTGAGATTAGGCTTAAAACATTTCTAAAGCTTATAGTTAGCTGGACCCTCCCTTAATTACACTGCAATAGGCTAGGAAGCTTGGCTGCTCCCTTCATTGGCTTCCTGTTAAATCCAGAATTGAATTCAAAATCCTGCTCCTCACATACAAGGTCTTAAATAATCAGGCCCCATCTTATCTTAATGACCTTGTAGTACCATATCACCCTATTAGAGCTCTTCACTCGCACACTGAAGGCCTGCTTGTTGTTCCTAGAGTATTTAAAAGTAGAATGGGAGGGAGAGCCTTCAGTTTTCAGGCCCCTCTTCTGTGGAACCAGCTTCCAGTTTGGATTCAGGAGACAGACACTATCTCTACTTTTAAGATTAGGCTTCAAACTTTCCTTTTTGCTAAAGCATATAGTTAGGGCTGGACCAGGTGACCCTAAAATCCTCCCTTAGTTATCCTGCAATAGACGTAGGCTGCCGGGGATTCCCATGATGCATTGAGTTTTTCCTTTCCAGTCACCTTTCTCACTCACTATGTGTTAATAGACCTCTCTGCATTGAATCATATCTGTTATTAATCTCTGTCTCTCTTCCACAGCATGTCTTTATCCTGTCTTTCTTCTCTCACCCCAACCGGTCGCAGCAGATGGCCCCGCCCCTCCCTGAGCCTGGTTTTGCTGGAGGCTTCTTCCTGTTAAAAGGGAGTTTTTCCTTCCCACTGTCGCCAAAGTGCTTGCTCATAGGGCTCATATGATTGTTGGGCTTTTCTCTGTATCTACTGTACAATATAAAGCGCCTTGAGGTGAGTTTTGTTGTGATTTGGCGCTATACAAATAAAATTGAATTGAATTACAATACAATTGTTTCAGACAGTTGTTTCAGGTCTCTCTCATAAAAAAGACATTGAGTCTCAATGGGACTATCTGTGTAAACAAACAAATGGGCAAAACCTTAAATGGCAGTCAGTGACTCTATGTCACTAGCAAATAAATAACAAAAATCTCCAGAAATTGTATTTTCCATAAAATGGTTTCTTAACTGTAGCGTCCATGGTTTTTGGATTGAAGGAACAATTCAACAAATGCTAAATTGGGGCATATTAACCCCGATTCTTTTGTCCCTGTGATAGAACAGAGAAAACTGACTCATAGTGTGTTACAACATTTATATTTCTTTTTATTCAATCATCTTCCGGAAGAGAGAGACCCCTGCACAGCTCAAACGGCAGTTGCAAGAGCTCTAACATTTTTAGCTCAACATGTGTCTTATATGGTGTTATTTCTGTACTTCAGACGTCACACAGTCTCAAACATTGCTTATATGGCAAAGTTCCTCTTTTCTGTGTCTTATCTATTAATATGCCTGTGCACTAAAACTTCATGTTTTTCAGTCTGGCTGAGCACTTTGTGAGTCAAAAGTGGCCTTGCTCTACAAGCCTTCAAGTACATAAAACAATATAATAGGAAAATAAGGATACTAAGGATATTGATTTCATGACAGGCAGTGTAAGAGCTGGACAGCTTTGAGGATTCAATTCGTAGCTGTTAGAAGCAAAAATTTTGTGTTGTTTTTGAGTTTATTTCGTTTTGGTTTTATACAGCTGAGAATTCTCTGACAATACAGAAAATACAGAAAGTTGAACTTAATTGAAATGAATTAACTAACAAACAGAAACATACTGAACATTAGAGTCTGTGCTACACCACTGTCACTCATCATATCATGTGACGTGATAATTAATAGTCATAATTTCATCAGATTACTACTGTTTTTCCACATTTTGCTTTCACCTTGTCGAGTTACTGCTCAGGTTTGGATCTTCCTGATGCAGTGAGGCAGAAGAAGAGAGTGAGAGACATTCATATATTATAATAAGTAATGAATTTCAGGTATCTTTTCCACTTGGTTAACTTGCACAGACAAGGTTTTTCTATTAACTTGACTTGAACTGAGAAATCAACAAATACGTTTCATCACATTCTGCTGTGTTTGGCAGGTTTCTCTGTGTCACATTCCCGTGGAATTTTTCACCATAGAAAGAAGTTTTCTTCCCATGTAGAGTGCACCTAGGACGCTAATGCTCTTCTCAGTTTTTACAGAGTCAAACTCAAAGTAATGTTGGTACTTCCAAGCATTGGTCATGTTTTGTCCTGCTCTCCATGTTATCTGTTATCTTTTAATTTAACTTTTTGTCCACTACAGAGGACATAATGAATACGCTGGGTCTCAGGAGGATATGAGGATGATTGTGCTGGATGTCCAAATTGGGTGAGACGAGTTTAGGTTTGATTGAGTTTTAGGATCCAAGTTCAATTCAATTCAATTCAATTCAATTTTATTTATATAGCGCCAAATCACAACAAAAGTCGCCTCAAGGCGCTTCATAGATACAGAGAAAAACCCAACAATCATATGACCCCCTATGAGCAAGCACTTTGGCGACAGTGGGAAGGAAAAACTCCCTTTTAACAGGAAGAAACCTCCGGCAGAACCAGGCTCAGGGAGGGGCGGCCATCTGCTGCGACCGGTTGGGGTGAGAGGAGGAAGACAGGATAAAAGACATGCTGTGGAAGAGAGACAGAGGTTAATAACAGATATGATTCAACACAGAGAGGTCTGTTAATACATAGAGAGCGAGAAAGGTGACTGGAAAGGAAAAACTCAATGCATCATGGGAATCCCCCGGCAGCCTACGTCTATTGCAGCATAACTAAGGGAGGATTCAGGGTCACCTGGTCCAGCCCTAACTATATGCTTTAGCAAAAAGGAAAGTTTGAAGCCTAATCTTAAAAGTAGAGATAGTGTCTGTCTCCCGAATCCAAACTGGAAGCTGGTTCCACAGAAGAGGGGCCTGAAAACTGAAGGCTCTCCCTCCCATTCTACTTTTAAATACTCTAGGAACAACAAGTAGGCCTGCAGAGCGAGAGTGAAGTGCTCTAATAGGGTGATATGGTACTACAAGGTCATTAAGATAAGATGGGGCCTGATTATTTAAGACCTTGTATGTGAGGAGCAGGATTTTGAATTCAATTCTGGATTTAACAGGAAGCCAATGAAGGGAAGCCAAAACAGGAGAAATATGCTCTCTCTTTCTAGTCCCTGTCAGTACTCTTGCTGCAGCAGTTTGGATTAGCTGAAGGCTTTTCAGTGAGTTTTTTGGACATCCTGATAATAATGAATTGCAGTAGTCCAGCCTGGAAGTAATAAATGCATGAACTAGTTTTTCAGCGTCACTCTTAGACAGGATATTTCTAATTTTAGAGATGTTGCGCAAATGGAAGAACGCAGTCTTACATATTTGTTTAATATGTGCGTTGAAGGACATATCCTGGTCAAAAATGACTCCAAGGTTCCTCAAAGTGTTACTGGAGGCCAAGGTAATGCCATCCAGAGTAAGAATCTGGTTAGATACCATATTTCTAAGCTTTTCAGCGCCGAGTACAATGACCTCAGTTTTATCTGAGTTAAGAAGCAGAAAGTTAGTGGCCATCCAAGTCTTTATGTCTTTAAGACATTCCTGCAGTTTAACTAATTGGTGTGTGTTATCTGGCTTCATGGACAGATAGAGCTGGGTGTCATCTGCATAGCAGTGAAAATGTATGCTATGTCTTCTAATGATGCTGCCTAGGGGAAGCATGTATAATGTAAACAGAATTGGTCCTAGCACTGAACCCTGTGGAACTCCATAATTAACCTCAGTGTGTGAAGAGGACTCTCCATTTACATGCACAAATTGGAGTCTATTAGATAGATATGATACAAACCACTGCAGTGCAATACCTGTAATACCTACAGCATGTTCTAATTGCTCTAATAGGATATTATGGTCAACAGTATCGAATGCTGCACTAAGGTCAAGAAGGACAAGCACAGAGATGAGTCCACTGTCAGAGTCCATAAGAAGATCATTTGTAACCTTCACTAAAGCTGTTTCTGTGCTGTGATGAACTCTGAAACCTGACTGAAACTCTTCAAATAAACCATTCCTCTGCAGATGATCTGTTAGCTGTTTGACAACTACTCTTTCAAGGATTTTTGATATGAAAGGAAGGTTGGAGATTGGCCTATAATTAGCTAAGACTGCTGGGTCTAGAGATGGCTTTTTGAGTAAGTTCAATTTGTTGTGATTCCATTTCATTTATATTGCGGCAATTCACAAGACAGTCATCTTATATTGTAAGGTAAGCCCCTTACAGTAATAGAGAGACAAGTTACTGGAAGTCCCCCAGCAGTCACAACCTAAAACAGGATAACTAAGGGTCAACTCAGGGTCAACTGATCCAGCTCTAACTATAAAATGCATCAAAAAGGAAAGTTTGGAGTCTCATCAGAGGAGAGTCTCTGTCTTCTGAATATAAACGGTGAGCTGGTTCCACAGGAGAGGGTCCTGGTAGCTGAAACTCTGCCTCCCATTCTACTTTTAAAACTCAAAGAACATCCAGAGTGATTCTCAACTTCTGATAAAGGACAGAGTTTTTAAAAAACTGAGTCTTTGTTTGTGACTGGTGGAAATAACCTCTTTGGGCTCAGGTAGATACAAGCATACAATGAACATTCAGCTTTACTTTCAACTCTTACTTTAGAACACACATCTTCATCCCCTCTTTCACAATAATATGCTCATGCCAGCTACTAATGTGTTTCAAAGGTTTGGACGAGGCAACAGAAATGTTCTTTGCTATCAACAACTGAAGAATGCAGTTAAGAAAAAGTTCCTACGCTTCACAGCCCTTTATAAGCACTTGCACATGTAAAAGTACACAAAGATGTACACTTAGGCCCCTCCTCAAATTCGAGTTGGTCTTTCCCTTTGGGCTCCTTGACTCCCCACTCAAACTAGCATTGCTTCCTGTCCAGGATGTGTACATCCTCATCATTGAAAGAGTGTCCACTGGCCTGTAGGAGTAGATAGACTGCAGAGTCCTGGCCTGACGAGTCCTGGCCTGTGTTGTGCAATCCGCTTAGCCAGAGGTTGATTGGTTTTCATGTATAAATGTATAAATCATGGCAATCCTCCTGGTATATAACAGCGTACACTATATTGTATCAGCATTATGTAACAATTTGATAGCTTTGTGCACTGCAGTGGGGGGCGGGGAGTTAGATCAATTTGATACCAACTGCGTTTACTAGAAAAAGCACAATGAAGTCAAACAAATGAAATACAGGTTTCACAACACACTGCACATAATTCAAATGGTTTTCAGTTAAACTACAAAGTTTTGTTTGGTTTTACTTCAGGGTTTCTACTGTGTCAAAAGCAACCACACCCTCTCCCTGAGGAGCTAGTACGCTTTCTCTGTATTAAAACCAGAGCATAGCTGTGTCAATACTGAATTACTAGAGTCATACCTACTGTAGGCATTTAAACACATGTGCATTATACCAGTACAAAGAAGTAAAACACAAAGAACATTTGAATAGGAAAAAAAAACATCAGTAAGTCCATGTTAATGTTATAAATTGCTTGTTCAGTATGTTGCTGTTTTGTTGTACCCATGTACTCGAATGGCACCGCGTGCTGCCTTCTGTGGTTATCACAGAGATGTAATCGTCTCTGTCGTTCCCCAAGGTTAAACTAATCGAGTGTTACCATCTTGAATCAAATGGCAGAAATGGGGAAAAACTCACCTGTAAATAAATTACAAGAATGTCAACTCATGGATCCCAACTACTGTCAATATCTAAAAAAACAAAAAAACCCAAAAAAAAAACGTGTTGACACTAGCAGGAAATTAAGTGAATAACTCTGTAATTGGCTTATATTCTTCTGGTTTTCTCTTTCAGAAGTGTCAGGCTTGACACATTGAACAAGTAGTCCAGCAGCCAATCTCAAGTGTCAGACTCAGTACCTTTTCTCTCATTTTTGTATTTTATTTATTAGCTTACTTTGTTAAGTAGTTGTTCAATAGTGTTGGCTGTATTTCTGCAACACATTGTGTGTTCAGCATATCCACGTTTATGTACAAGCTTGGGAACCTCCAAGCCATACTACATATCAGTTGACTTTTCAAGAGAAAAAGAACAAATACACACCTACAACAAACAAGCATTAAAATTAGACTTTCTTTACACAAAAACCACTACCAGTTACAGCAAGTTAGGGCCCCATGCTTAGTGTGCCACCTGGTGAGGTACTCATGACTAATGCTGCATCACCATCAGTGGTAGCCATCTGAGAGAAATATTTATAAACAGACATGGTGAATTGTACCACTACATGCAGATCATGACCATTTATGATGATC
This sequence comes from Neolamprologus brichardi, assembly GCF_056152115.1. Classification (NCBI taxonomy): domain Eukaryota; kingdom Metazoa; phylum Chordata; class Actinopteri; order Cichliformes; family Cichlidae; genus Neolamprologus; species Neolamprologus brichardi. The sequence continues at coordinate 2,446,140 of NW_028270136.1, forward strand.
AGAAGTGTAAACATAAGTACAAGTAGACGTATACAAACACTTGGGTAGGACGGCTTGGTATAAATGCACTGGGTACCTCAAACAGCAATGCTTTCCTAAACCTAATGCAAGCATCTAATGAAAGTAAAACTATGCACTGAATGAACCTAGATTCAAAATGTGGCGTCAAAGTTCAGTCTCATGATTTATGCTCCCCCACCAGCTTGTTGATAGCCACATTTAAAGCTACTATAAGAAATATAATTTGTACTTTTGAACAGCAATGTAGATCTATTGTGGACTTCCAAGTACAAACTTTTCTGTGTTGATTTTTGCTGGACTGGTCTTTGATAATAATCATCTGAATTTACAGCAAACACAAAGTGTCTTCATAGACTGAATGAAGAACCTGTTGTGTGTAATGTGAGCTTTATTGTTGTGTGACATAAGCTCCACAGTGATTGTCTATCTCTGTAGAGATACTAACAGAACAAACTTAACATATGAATTGTTTGGTGTATTAACAGAAATGGGAAGAAAGAGCATTTTGTGTGTGTGCATGTCATTTACTGAAGTCGCATATGCCAGGGGCCTCTAACCAAATATTGATAGAAAGACTAATATTACTTGTGGTTCCTGGGATATTTAAAAGTAAAACGGCAGGCAGAGCCTTCATCTTCCAGGCCCCTCTTCCGTGGAACCAACTCCCAGTTTGGATTCAAGAAACAGACTCTATCTCTATTTTTGAGATTAGGCTTAAAACATTTCTAAAGCTTATAGTTAGCTGGACCCTCCCTTAATTACACTGCAATAGGCTAGGAAGCTTGGCTGCTCCCTTCATTGGCTTCCTGTTAAATCCAGAATTGAATTCAAAATCCTGCTCCTCACATACAAGGTCTTAAATAATCAGGCCCCATCTTATCTTAATGACCTTGTAGTACCATATCACCCTATTAGAGCACTTCGCTCTTGCTCTGCAGGCCTACTTGTTGTTCCTAGAGTATTTAAAAGTAGAATGGGAGGGAGAGCCTTCAGTTTTCAGGCCCCTCTTCTGTGGAACCAGCTTCCAGTTTGGATTCGGGAGACAGACACTATCTCTACTTTTAAGATTAGGCTTCAAACTTTCCCTTTTGCTAAAGCATATAGTTAGGGCTAGACCAGGTGACCCTGAATCCTCCCTTAGTTATGCTGCAATAGACGTAGGCTGTCGGGGGATTCCCATGATGCATTGAGTTTTTCCTTTCCAGTCACCTTTCTCACTCACTATGTGTTAATAGACTTCTCTGCATTGAATCATATCTGTTATTAACCTCTGTCTCTCTTCCACAGCATGTCTTTATCCTGTCTTTCTTCTCTCACCCCAACCGGTCGCAGCAGATGGCCCCGCCCCTCACTGAGCCTGGTTCTGCCGGAGGTTTCTTCCTGTTAAAAGGGAGTTTTTCCTTCCCACTGTCGCCAAAGTGTTTGCTCATAGGGGGTCATATGATTGTTGGGTTTTTCTCTGTATCTATGAAGCGCCTTGAGGCAACTTTTGTTGTGATTTGGCGCTATATAAATAAAATTGAATTGAATTGAATTGCTTGAGGTGACTGTTGTTGTGATTTGGCCCAAATAAAACTAAACTGAATTCAAAATTCAAAACATCATCCAGTGCCTAATGAGCTGACTTCAACAGCTATTCTCTGTATTGCAGGCTGCGGGGCAGGCACTGTATCCAATAACCAAACAGTTAGAGTTTGGTTTAGATGACTGGGAAAACATCTACGCCAAACAAAGTCAAATGCAGCAAGCTTGTAAAACAGAGACGTTATTAGAGGGTGCAAAGAGAAGTAACCAGCATTTAGACAGAAAATGTCTCACATGATGTCAGCAGGTACTTTTGACCCATTCAGTCTTTTATTGTGTATTATTTACAGGGATAGCATATGATTTATGACTCATGATTAGCATAATCATGAGTCTTAGGCAGCACGGTGACACGGTGGTTAGCACTGTTGCCGCACAGCAAGAAGGTCCTGAGTTCAATTCCACCATCAGGCCGGGGTCTTTCTGTGTGGTGTTTGCATGTTCTCCCTGTGTTTGCGTGGGTTCCCTCCGGGTACTCCGGCTTCCTCCCACCGTCCAAAGACATGCAGCTTGTGGGGATAGGTTCATTGGATAATCCAAATTGCCACTAGGTGTGAATGTGCGAGTGAATGTGAGTGCGAATGGTTGTCTGTCCCTGTGTGATGGCCCTGCGACAGACTGGCGACCTGTCCAGGGTGTACCCTGCCTCTCGCCCTATGACAGCTGGGATAGGCTCCAGCGCCCCCCGCGACCCTGAAAAGGATAAGCAGAAGCGAATGGATGGATGGATGGATGGATGGATTAGCATAATACCGGGTTTTAACATCATCGATCAGCTGATAAAGCACTAGGTTACTTTTCACATACAGCACTCCTTTCCCATCAGCACTGCTTTGGTGGAGAAGATGTGTGACCAATGTGTAAAATTTTGATTTTATTTACAGCAGAACACAGGAAACATGTTGAATGTTTAAACTGAGAAAATCTGTTTATCCAGCACATCCCACAGATAACTAACTCTCATTGCTGTGCTCCTCAAACCATTCCTGAAGCATTTTGTATTCTGACACCTTTCTATCAGAACCAGGATTATCTTTTTCACCAGCAGCTCGTCTGTTGGATCGGACCACACGGTGCCACTCAAGCCTTGGCCACTCATCACCCTGTCCCTGGTTTACCACTGTTCTTTCCTTGGACCACTTTTCATAGATACTGACCACCGCAGACTGGGAACACCGCACCAGAGGTACAGATTTAGAGATGATTTGACCATTCCAATTTGACCACAATTTAACAAACTCACTAAAATCCTCATGCTTGCCCATTTTTCCCGCTTCTAACACGTTGAGGATAAAATCTTCAGTTGCTCCCCAGTGTGAGATAGTATGACTCAGTTTGAACACTGTTTCTGTGTTCAGTTGTGAATAAACATGATTTTATGAGAATCATAAATATCTTTACATTGTTTTATTTACATAATACACAGAGTGATGAAGCTATTCTATCAGATCTTGCACTGTTAGTGATTCATGAGTCAATCAATTGTCAATAAACTCAATAAACTCAAAACAACACTGGTCAACACAGTCACATCACAGCATGGTTGTGCATGTCATCTACCAGAGCCCTGTGCGTTCTGCATCATCTGATTCTAGGACTACAGTCTTCTGGACAGAGACCTCTGATGCTGTGTCTGAAATCTGCCGGAGCCACTCTTTCAGTTTGGGGGTTACAGCTCCTAATTTTCCTATTAACACTGGGATCATATTAGACTAAGGAAACACATTGAATTTAAAAAAAAAAAGAACTTGATAAAAAGATGAACAATGAAAAAAACAGAAGGTCTGTTTAGACAGAAAAGTTTTTAACTGCAGCTAAACAGAGGAGGTTCTGTTCCCGAACACTGGAGCCACACACTGCAGGCCTCGGTCCTCTCAGTTTTCTGAGTAAAGACAGCGAGCAGCAGTGTATTTAACAGGAAGCTGAAATAGTTAGTCTGGAGCTCTGTATGCAAGTATGAGAATTTCAAAACAAATTCTAAAATAAACTGGGAGCCATCATAAAAACAATAAAATCAGCGCAATGTGAACTTGCTTGCTATAGTACGTTTGGTTTCTGGTTGCAACATTTTTTCTAGCTTGTAAGGATGAAAGCGACAGTTTATCTAAGTTGGTAAACGGAGGATTACAATAATCTTGACACAACGACATGAAGGACCAGTTTTCCCCAGTTTAGAGGGGCAGACTGTAGCTTGCAATCTAGAAATGTTCCTTAAATGAAAGAAACAGCAACACAAGGTAGATTTCATATGTGATTAATGCCCAGAGAGGAAGCATACATGACACCAAGACAATAGTTACACCATCTTGTAACTATCCATCTGCAAATGCTTTGCTTTTTTATATAAATAGCATTGCGTGTGTAAACTTCAGAACAAGTGAAAATTTAAAAATAAAAGTTCAAATGTTTTTTTGACATATTATTTGGCAATATTATTAAAATTAATATTTTAATAATATTGCATAATATCCTTTGCACCTTTTATCACTTTGATTTGCACCAAAGCAGTTAAAATGTATGATTTTTTTTCCTAACTGCACAGACTGATATCCTGGCTTCGTGTTATACTGTGATGATCCAGTATGCCCTTAAGATAAACAATGGATTAACCTTAGGACTAGGGATGGGTATCGTTTAGGTTTTATCCGATACCAGTACCAAACCGGTACTTTTGAAACGGCGCCAGTGCTTAAACGGTATTCGAACCGGTGCTCGAACCGGTGCTTAAAGAATGGAGAACACAAAATTGGTCCAAAAACCTCTCATGTTCAGCTGTTTTTTTGTAAAAAGATAACAATGTTAGCCTGTTCTGCAGCTATAGGGGATTTATGGCATCACTCTTAGCTGGAAGCAGTGCTTAAACAATGGAAGAAAAAAACTTTGTCCAAAAACCTCTCATGTTTAGCTGTTTTCCACTTTTTCTTTGGTCATTTTAGCCTTTTTGGCCAGGGTGAAGGGAGTATCTGCCATCAACCAAGAAGACAGCCGCCCAGATAGCAAGACGACATTGAATTGAGGTTGATTTTTCATCCGATCCATCGTTATGGTCAGGGTTGAAATGCCACTGTTGTAACAACATTGAAATACTGTGGTAAACCGACGATCTTACTATAGGGACGTTGAAATGATGTTGATTTACCGTTGGGTTTTTTTTCATTGATATTTGATCTATTTGTAGTCGACCAGGTGACAACAACAACGTCGAGAAAACGTCTATTTATAGTTGACCATCATTCCGCGCAGGTCACCATCAAAAAGCCATTGATTTGTAGTTGAGCGTTAAATTGCATTGCAACTGAGCGGGTATAAAGTATGGAGGACCACAAGAGCCACGCGCATCGAAATAAAAAATTCTGAAAAAAAAAACATTTTCGAATTGCACTTTAATAAACTTAATTTCAAAAATCTTTTTCCAATTGCACTTTAATAAACTGCATTTCGAAAACCTTTTTCCAATTGCACTTTAATAAACTGCATTTCGAAAACCTTTTTCCTATTAAAACCAGCACTGAGGCCTGTTACATTTATACAGTGTTAGAGCAACGGCTGCAACCTACAGTCTTTAAACTAGCGATTAAAATGCTGACAGTAAACTCGTCAGTCCAGATGTTACCACATTACTTTGTGATACTTAAGAGTTAAAACAACTGAGACAGGCTGATTAAAATAACAGCTGTCAGTTCTCACATTTAATATATCAAGACTGGCGATCACACTACTGATTTCAGTTCATTTAATATGTGAGTGCATAGATTCATTCTCAACTGGACATAAATGATGATCAAAGGTTGTATATATGATGAATTCATCAAATCCCAGCCTCTAAAACAGTGCGCTGACTCTTAGCTTTGAATGTCCAGTATATTCTAATCAGTGCAATTTCAGCATTCACTGAACCTACAGTATCTACACCGGTGTGGCAAATGTGTGGTAAAGATACAGATAATGAAATTCAATTATACAATATACATCATGAAAAACAAAAGCTGAAATTGATTCAGTTTAGTACTTTTCTCTGTATGCTCTGTGATTATAAAGGCCTTAAATTCTGTGATATATACTGTAAATGATTTTCACAGAGGTCAGAAGTAGTTAAATCACTGCTGATAGTCTGGTTGTTTATATTTTCACGTTTTTGTGTCTGTAGGGCTGTTTGATGACGGTTTGGACTCCTCTGGGAGATGAGGACACACCCACGTCTGTTCCATACTGCAGCCATTGATGGTGTTACGGCTCTGAGTCAGCTTTGGGGCATCAGACGCACACACTGGAAAACCAGCAATGTAACAGGCCTCAGTGCTGGTTCTACTAGTCTGAGCTGCTTCCAGCTTTATTTGTGAAGAGCACAGCAGCTTACAAAACACGTAGCTAGCTCGTACAGCTGCGATGTAAAACTTTCATAAGCTAAGATGACCTTAAAATAACGGGGCTACGTGCGGTGATGCTAGCGTTAGCCATGTTAGCACGTTACCTTCACAGGTGGTCAGACTGCATAAACAGCCACTCAGTCAGAGGCTGTGCTCTCCGTTTCGCTGCAGGGTCCCTTCATTCTTCACATATCCGTGTCGAGCCGAGTGTAAATCCCGAGGCTGAACGGCCTTTGTACAAGCACATAGGCTTCTTAGCAGGGCGAAGCTATGAGCTAGAAAAATCCAGGCTGGCAGACAGCCTGTGTCTGACCAACCAATCAGAGATGTCCTTACATCCCACGGTGTGGCTAATATGAATAACAGCAGGATTTTTAAAATGAAGTTGTTAATCCAACTGCTAATCCAACTGCTAATCCACATGTTAATCCCTGAGCGAACAGGAAAGGGAAATGGATTTTGAAATGCAGTTTATTAAAGTGCAATTGGAAAAAGGTTTTTGAAATGAAGACTTAAAAAGCATTTTAAAAATCAGTTTATTAAATTGGAATTCAAAAATGAATTTACAAATGCACATTTTATTCTACAATTCATTATTTAAGCACAGAATTTTTTATTTCGATGCATGTGGCTCTTGTGGTCCTCCATAATAAAGTACCGGAGAAAGTAGATTTATTGTTTTTTTTGTTATCAATGACTTTGGTCTAGTTCACCAGCTTTAAAAAAAATCGTGTTGACGTGCAATTTATGTATAGTTGACCGGGAAATTAAAGCAGCGATCACTTGGACTATTCCGCAGCACCCCTCTCACAGTGGTACATCCCTCCAGGTAACCATTGTCTTGTATAGTAGAGCGGGACATTAGATTTACTGTCAGCGGAATTGACCGGAGAAGGCACGAGTTCATGCACTGCACTGGCCTGCACCATGATTAGTATAAGGTAAGAATGAATGAATTTTCTTCTATTCGTTATTTCCACTGTTGCATTTGAATAACAGTAAAAAAAACTTGTTAATGTACAGTTTCGGACAAAATAGGAGCCCGAAATTGTGTCTACTTTCATCTTACAATCTGGCAACAAATAAATTGCACTGCGAACAAAGTCTATCAACAAAGAAAACATTTTCGTTTAATACTTTTCCGTTATATTCCCTTACAAAGCTAGCCTAACGCTTCGAGGGTTCCTTTGTTCTTGCCGTCGCCTTGGTGCTTGACCCAGACTTTCGCTCTGTAGTTGCTTTTTAGCATAGTATTACAAAAAATTGTAAATCTGTGATAGATGATTGATCAACTTAAAGGTAACTGTATAAATGTGTTCAATGACTTTGTTACTTTTAATGATTGGATTGCACCCGCTTCAATTCGCACTCAATTCAAACTTTACGTTGCACGCTTACCTACCTTGCGTTTGCACCTTTTGTCCACACATAAACTGCGTTTTCGTTAACTGAAAACTGAGATTTTTAAAGACGCCTGCCAGGGTGGATATTTTCAAAAACTCAGTTTTAGCATTTACGTGTGGACGAGGAAAACGGAGTTGCCTATATACATTTTAAGCTATTATTTATTATTTAGTTCAGTCAAGAGATCAAGTTTTGTAGTGACTATGAAATATATTCTAATTATCTGTTTCCTGTTTATCCTAGACAGGGCAAAAAAAAGACTCCAAATCAAAAAAAAGATAAAAATGAAAGACTGGTGCATTGTGCAGTTCAGCACTGGTGGTACACTTTTAGCAGTTAGAACAACTTATACTTGAATGCAGAATGTTACACCATCACTTATGGATATATTAGTTTTTCACCTCTCACTGCTTAAGCCATTAATCTTTCTAGAATTGTTCTTTGAAACAGATGCGACCTCACAAAAGATATTAACTATGCTGTCAGACCTGACCAGAGCAGTTAACGAACTCCGTGAGGAGGTCAAAGCCATCCGCCATCCCTGCTGCAATGAATCGGTAGATGCTGGGGTACTGCCTCTGGATTTGCCCTTGCACAGCACTGAGGAGCTAAACAATGCAGAGGCAGCTCTTCAATCACAAGAGGCAAATAAGGCAATGGTAAGTATATAAAGGTTATGTACACTTTGTAACTATAAAGTGTAATAGCTGTCAGATGTGATTTAAATACATAACGACGGCATGTTGATTAAACACACAAGCACTTGCATACACATTTAAGACATGAGACACGCTAATTCCATCTCTTAAAATGTGTCTATAGGTGAGACGCTTTGCCTTGATTGGAGGGACCACACTGGAGGTGCGAGTCTGCCGTGTAATGGCTTATGCCATTACAAACGAGCTGGCCTCGGTACTCAACTGGGCAGGGGAAAAAACCAAGGACCAGACAAAGCTAAAAAGGGCATTTAAAGAGACAGTGTTGTGCAGATGCATATTTGGTAAGTTTTACCTTTTGTTGTAGTTTTATGAGCCTAAAGTGAACAATAAAGGGATCAATTGATCTGCTGGGTGTGTTTCACATTTCCTATGTCCGGTTTTTGCTATATTACTTGATCTTTCTTAATAACAAGACTTTCATGTCCGGTTAATCTGGAGATGGAGTCTTTGGTCTTCAGCCCCATGTTTATTTTGTTTTAAAATGCGGAAGTTTGCAGATTTACGCCTGGTGACTTTCATGTTTATCAGCCTAAGAGTTTACATACTTTCTCCCCACTGAAGACAGTTAACAAGAGCTTATTCATGTGCTCTAATTAACTTTTTTTATTTGTGTGTGTGTGTGTGTTTATTTTTGTCCTAGATGGCCTGACGCAGCAGGTAGGGGCGAACTCCGAGTTTGTCTTTGCACAAGCAGTCCAGACGTGGCTCCGATACTCCCCAGATCGTATGGGTGGCGCAGGACGCACATCATCCATCCCCGTCCCAGAGTAAAAATTACAAACTTATGTGAAACATAGAAATGTAAATGGAAAACTGTCTTTGCAAACAAAACATGTCTATTGACCTTTTTTTGTTTAGTTTTTTTTTCTCTGTTACATCACATACAATGCTTTCTTATTTTAGGATATTAATATTGACATGATACATTGTGAGACATTTTTTTTATAAAGGGTGTCTAATTTGAGGAATAAGTACAATTATGTGTTCAGGTCAGGGGTGTCAAACTCAATTGCACAGGGGGGCAAAACTCAAGGCACACTTTACGTTGCGGGCCAAACAAGATAAACATTTATTCAACACACTAAAACAATGGTTTTTTAAACATAAATATGAATAAAAACAGACAGGAACATTATTCCAGATTAAATAAACTTAAAAAAATAAACTTTAACTTTAAATATTTTGCTCTTCATAAAAATAAATCCTGTCAAAATTATGCAAGTTAGAAATATGAACATGCTGCCAAAAACCCCAGAAGAAATAAATGAAAGCACACACAAGGTTGGAGCCGCATGTAGACGGAGCTGAGGCGTTGCTTCAGGAATGAAACTAATAAACTGTGCGGGCCATTCAGTGTCGTACTTTCCCTCAAGTGTATCATTACACTGCAGCTCCATCTGAATCTGCACAGGTGCAGTTCAGTTCAGCAAAGTCCGCTGACTTGGTTCAACATTACTTGGCAACAGGGAAAGTGAGGCAGGTTGTACTGGTGCATTTGTGACAGCTTCACTTGAAATGCTTTCACTGCATCATACATGCCATGTCCATGAACTGACAAGTTTCCTTGCTGAGCTCAAAAACTCTATTGAGAATTTTTATCCCAACTCAGCCAACGGTCCTCTGCATGATAAGGAATGTCGGCAAACTCTGAATCTATTTCCCACATAAAAGACTGAAATTGATGGTGATTTAAACTTTTAGCTCAGATAAAATTTACGGTCTGCGTTACAGTGATCATTACATGCTCCATTTTTAGGACTTTACCACACAGCCTTTCCTGGTGTGTGATGCAGTGATATGCTGTTAACTCACCGGTACAGTTCTCCTCCTGCATCTTTACTCGCATCCTGCGGACTAGTCCACTTTTTTCACCGCACAACACCAGCGCTCCATCTGTTGTAAGTCCAACAAGTTTGTCCCAGGGCAGTTTCATGTCGGTTACACTTTGACATACGTTTTAAAAAATGTCTTTTCCTGTCGTTGTCCCGTGCATCGATTTAATGTTCAACCCTCTCCACAGACGAAGATGGCCAGCTGTGCAATGTCCATCATGTCTGTACTTTCATCCACAGCAAGAGAGTATGCAATAAAGTTTTGTCTGACACAAGACATCGCACACCTTCATCATGCAGCTCTTCAGAGTGGTACCGGGCTGATTTGGCTCCTCTGCTATAATAAAACTTGCTTTCACTTTGTGATTTTGCTCTGGTGAAAAAAGTCTGCTGAAATGTCAGATTCTTCTTTAGCTCTTCTACTTTCCCTGGTTTCTGGGAACAAGTTTTTTTACAAGTTTTGTCTTGTAGTGCCGTCTTATATGAAATTCCTTAATTGCAGCCACATTAGCTCCACTAATAAGACACACGGGTTTACCAGCAATGTCTGTAAACATATATTCAGTCACCCACTGGGGCTGAAACGCTCTGCTTTCAGAATCAAGTTTTCTCTCCACCATTGTGAGCGGCTAGCTTCAATAACAGAAGTTTGACTAGATTGATGCGGGAATGTTCCCAAGTAGCCTAGCGGTCAGCAAGGAGGCTGCAGCGCTGCATTATCGGATCTGTAGTTAGTATATTATTAGCACCTCATATGCATAACAATAATAGTACATCTATATAAAATGATCTCGCCGGCCGGATATAAATGTACGCCGGGCCGGATGTGGCCCGCGGGCCTTGACTTTGACACATGTGGTCTAAGGACACTACCTTGTGACGTAGGTAGGTAGTGTCCTTATGAGCATCCTTCCCCTGAATTCGGACACAGCCATGGTAGGTGTGTTTTATCATGATTCATATAATAGTGATGACAGATTTTTAGACTAATAGTTAGGCTAACACACTTACCGCTCATCTTTTCTTTCCTCACAAAGCCGATAGATCCTGCACTTCTTTTAAGTGTCTTCCAGCGCAATTCTTAGCATATTTTGATTCCTACAACTGGTCCGTCCGATTATTGTCTCCCCAGAGACATTGCTGGTGTTTTCCTATGTTGCAGTCCATTTGGCCTCTCAGGGCCACCATAGTTTTAAGTAAATATCTGATCATTATTAAAATTAAGCAGGACTAGTTCATGTTCATACCGCATTACAATGGTAAAACAATTATTCGTTTTCATAGCACTTTTTGAGATTGTTAGAGACATATCCCTGAATTTGTTTTATTTTATGAAGCAAAATTTTGAAAGGGTTAGATTATGTTTTCAGTATGAACTCACTAAAAACAATTCTGAGGAGATTTATATTTGTCATGGTCCCTGTGCCTCACCAGCTGATCCTGTATTAGGCAACATGTTTTCTCTCTCTCTCTCTCTCACCTGCCGGGGCGGTGCTCATTATGGGCTCCCGCCCCTGGCCCACGCACCTGCTGCCTATCGGGATGATCGCAAGGCCGATTTAAGACTGCAGCACTGTGTCACTCGTCGCTGGATCGTTGAGCTATCAGCGTCAGTCTCTCAACCATTAGTGAGTTAAACTCCGTAAAGTTGTTTCCGTCTGTTCGTCATTAACCCCCGTTCTGTGTGCAGATCTACCCCGGACCTTTCCCTGCCGGCCTGTTTCCGTGTGGACGAGTGAGTGGATTTGTGTTTCCCCAGTGTGGGGAGTGAAGAGAGAGAGCCTTTGGAGTGCGTCTGATTCCCGTCTTTCCCCTCACATACCCCAGAACCCTGGACCCCCCTCCCCTCCCTCCAGCACGTTGTAAATAGTATCACCAGGTGTCGTTGTGTAAATAAACTGATTGTTAACTCTGCAAAGATTCCCGGTCTGCGCCTGAGTCCATTAACTAAAACGTGACAATATTCAGACATCTGCAAAGTTAGTCTCAAAACAGCATGTTTATCCATGTTCAATATTTGTTCATGTAATAACAATCTTTCAGTTTACATTTCTCGAGGAGCAGAAATTCTACAAAATTCTATAATTACTGGGCAGCAAGAAAAACTCAAATGATCGACTCTCAAATTAATGATAGTTATATTAAGTTACATTTTCTTACTCTTTTCTCAGTTATTATCTGATCATTAATTGATAGTGTTTTTTAAGCAAGACTGATGTATGGCGAGCCAGGTCTTAGCTGTCACAACAGGGTAAATGTGTGCCCTTTCAAAGCCGTTGAAGTCAGTGGATGCACTGAGAGAATAAGCCCCCATGTTATCAATAAGAAGCCAGTCCCCCACGTGCAACTCTGGAATCCAGCAGCTTTCGGTGACTTTGTCAATGCTGTCGCAGGTTGGACCCCAGATAACAGAGTAGTATCTCGGTTCACTGTTGTCAACAGCCTGTAAAAAGGAAAGCAAATGAAATATAAAACCCTAATCGCACTCTCACAATCTAACTATGTGAATTCCATACAATACCAGGTTTAGTTGTAATGAGCTATAAGTAAAAAGTCTATGTTTATCTTTTTTTCCAAGCAATGAGATTTAAATTTAACAATTCAAGATGTAGTAAGACCTTAGTCCCATTGAGTAACAAACAAAAAAATGCGTGTTATCTGACTGATTCACAAGTTGTTGTTCGGTATAACCAAGTGAATTCATTTGCAGAGCTGATGATGCACCAAAAAAATCCCTGTGATTGTGTTGCATTTGATGTTGCAGTCTGTCGAGGATTACAATGATGATGCAAACTTGTCTGCAAAAACACACTCAACAGTGAGTAGTAGTGAAATGTTGTAAAGATGTAAATACAAACAGTTTGCCTTTCACAACTTGTTGGTTACAGTGATACGGTGCAATACTTACTTTGAATGCAAACAGTCTTCCATTTTTAGTTTGCATCACATTGTTCACAGTTTAACATCAACTGTATGGTTTGCAGAAAAATTTGTGTCTTCTGTATAAACGATGGGCCACTATGGCAACTGCTACTGACCTGTCCCTGGGACAGCAACCTCCCACAACCACTTCCCAACCCATCAGGGAATACTTTTTCCATTGCAGTTGGTGGCTAAAAGTGGGACACTAAGCATCTCTAGGCCTAGGCATGACTAGAGCTTAAGTAATCAATTTACCAGCAAACTCCAGTAGCTATTTGAAACCTGTTGAGGTACACTCAATCTTTCCTAGTGATCGTGGTTGCCAGGCCGCCACCAACCAGTTTTTAAGGCCTTTGTGACTTAAGATTAAAAAGGAAGCTTATGGAGGTCTCATTCTGAGTTCTATTAGTAAGTTGTGCTGTTCATCAATATTGATCAACAGCACATCTTAAATGTCAGTAACATAAACATATATTAATTGCCTAACTGTAACCATGACTTCAATGTACATGGTATGCTATAACCACAATCTTACCAACTTTACCACAAGAAACTGGATATAAACACACACTCAAAAGTATGGTGATTTTATATTATTTACCCTAAGAGGCCATGGTTCAACCTTGGTGTGGACAGGATCATTGGTAAGGCAGCTCAATGATCCGTATAATCCATCATTAATGTAGTATATCATCATCTTCTCAGAGCTGTAGTCCTTCCGATCTGATAAACATTTACCTTTATATTTGAAATTAAGTTCAATTTAAATACAAAGGCACATCATTATGGAGTATTTAACTTGCTTTTAAACTGCATATCTGTACATTTACCACTGCGTTCATCTGTGTCTTCAACTCTTTTGGCAATGACATTTACTGCCAGTGTAAAGGCTGAGTCGACATAGAATCGGCCTGGTTCTGCGATGATCTCCAACCCATTGGCAGGTGGGAATAATTCATCCAGTGCTTTATTAATGACTTCTGAAAACTAAGAATGCAAAACACATTAGGTTAATGGATACTGCTGAGCTATTAATACTTCTGACATTTTCTTGTTACTTTAAGATGTTCTGTAGCGATCAGTACCTCTGACCTCAAAGTACAGTAGTTTGTGTGATATTCTAGACAACAACAAAAAACAAATGCATATACAAAATATGCCGTCTTTATGCTGCTGATGAATTACTTTTCCTTGGGAACTCACCTCTCTTCTCAAGACAGTAACACATGTAGGTAGTTCCAATCTATATCACACTACTCTATAAGCTGTAGTAATCAGTAGTTTTACATTAAAATGATTGATTTTAGGCCGAACCAACAAGGTCCCCTTCGCAAACAAGAGCAAAGATGAAGGAAAGCGATAACATGACCAGCATCTGAACAGAATGATGTCTGTCACCAGGGCAGTCAGGGCTCTAACACATAACTAAATGTACATATGCTTATTTATTCCAGATATTATCACAATTAAAAGGAACAACTCATTGTAAGTTAAAATTCTGCCAACCAATATTATGTTTGAATGTCCTAAACACGTTCCCTCTGTCTTGTACAGTGTTTTTATTAATAATACCTCCTCAAATTTCACTTCAATGAAGTCTTCTGTCCCAGAAAAGCCTCCACCAATATCCAAGAGGCGCATCTGGAAGCCCGCTGAATTCTGCAAAGATATAATCTGTTTAAACTTGAGACTTTGCCATGTAGGGTTTAGCTGAGAAGGCTTCTGCTTTGTATATGTTAATACCATTGTTTCAATAGTTTCCTGATTAGTTTGTGGGCTCAGTCACTCATTTCAGGTCATACTGAATACAACATTAAGTTCATTTTATAAACTTGGGTCATTTTAAGTTACAGAAATGAGGAGTGTGTGCAGTGTCACAGTTACATTCTCGCCTTGCATCATCACATTGGTCTTTACTTTAGCATTAATATGAACACTTGATCACAATAAGATAAAACTTTCAGTAATATTTCATCATTTAAATCAGATCCTTAAAGCAATACTGAATGAGTCATTAATAAACACATTAAAAAATACCTTGAAAGTGGTAAATTTAACAACTGATCATCACAACCAATCCATATTAGTGGCAGTTATTCGAAATTAAATGTACAGTACAGTATTCTTATAAAGGTTTGTTTGTGCAGAAATAACTTACTGCTATATCAAAAGCATATCGAGCATCTGTGATAGCCTGCTTGAAGGCCAAACTTCCAGTGCACCCACTGCCTACGTGGAAGCTGACCCCAATCACCTCCAAGTTCAGCCGTCTGGCACATTCCAGCAGTTTACTAACTGAGGACAGTCTGACTCCAAACTTTGCATTGAGTCTTACGAGAGATTTGGAGTCGTCCACTGCAATTCGCATTACTAACCTACAAAATGCGTTTAGACATTAATAGTCAATACTCTCAAAAGACATTGCATAAAATGCTGAAACATATTAGCAGTTGCTTACTTACTTGGCTTGAGGATGGGTAAGAGAGATTTTTAAGAGTTCCTCCTCATTATCAAAAGTCATTACGTTCACTCTGTGAGTGCGGGCATATCTGATGTGGGACCGTGGTTTGGTAGTATGGGCATAAATGATCTTATCAGGGGTAACTCCAAGGGACAGGGCCAGCTCGATCTCACCCTGCGTCAGACAGAGATGTGTTTCACACGAACAAACTCACAAGAACATAAACAGAATCCCCAAATCATCTTTGAAACACCGGTACCTTGCTGGCACAGTCAAAACCCGTGTCCAGAGCGATGAGCATCTTGATAACTGCTGGTGTGTTGTTGCACTTTACTGCATAGAAAGGTTTGACCCGAGGCAACCTAGTGATCCACCTGTTGTGCTTTTCTAATATATCATCAAGATTTAACACATGGAATGGCTCATCTTTGCCCTGAAAAAAGAAACATTTTATTTCAAAGATGTCAAAAATCTCTGGTGTATTCACCACACTAGGGATGTGGTGTGCTGCTAGTCGACAAGATGAATTATGTCATTGTTAACATTTTAATTGATTCAGTAAATTATTGTGTACGTAATGTTATGCAGCCATCTGCCACCAGATGGCGCATCGTTGTCGAGAAATGCCATAAATCTGTTAATCTAGGCCTGATCTTTTTGTTAACACGATCAGAATGCGATATAAGCGGCAGAAATGGTAGATTAAGTGACATGATTCATTATTAAAGAATGTGATTAATGGTTTCAAATGCCTTTGTTTAATGCGTTTTTGACACAAAACAGATCAAAAGTTTAACATTTTAGACCCTTTTAGACTCGTTAATTGGTCCAATTTTTTACTTTAGTCAAAATTAGAAATTAATCACCAGGAACATCCCTAGCGATAACCCTTGCCTTGCATGTGTTAATTGTTTATGCACAAACAACCTTGATGTTTGAAGGCTTTCAGTGACTTAAACTTATGCCCCTGAAGTATGGTAACAAAGTATTTGTACATCGTTAATTCTCATATCTTATCATAATCATCATTGCCTCGGTATGAGGAATAATAATCTCTGAAATATAAGGTTTCACAGAGGTCAGGGACATTGCTAAAACTATCAGAATGGGCTTAAGTTAGTGGTAAAAGAAGTGGAAAAACTTGCCTCTGATACTCACCTGTGAACCAAGCTCTTTCACCTTTGTGTCTATGACATCAGTGATGCTCCTTCCACTGTCCAGGATTTCAATGTCATCATTTTCAGGGGAAAAAACACGCACCATTGATTCATTTATGGTAGCTGCAGGTGTCAAGCGCAAAGGCATGTATAAACAAAAAGTGTTACACAATGTGAGATGTCGGAAAGTATGAGAAAGAGAGAAGGGAAAAGGTGATGCATTTGAGAAATGAGTATAAACGGAGCTGTTCAGGAAGGTTCAGTTTTTTCCTCTAGTTTCCTGCGAATGAGAAAACAGTGACTTTGGAAGACGGAATTTTGTCATTCACAGTCAAAAAATTCAGGGAGAAGTGGATTAACCACTGTGCAAGCACTGTGGACTTGTAATTTGGGGTATTTTCTGTACTCATTTTTGCAGTGTTGGAGGACTTTGGAATAAATCATTGCTGCCCGATTCGGACTTCATCAGGTGCAGCCGGGAGAGGACTGCACGACTGGCCAACGTGTACTTTCTTTTCCCTCTGTCATTCATCTCAGGACCGGTATCAGAAGTCAGTATTAACATACAGTTAAAAACATAAAACTCATGTCATTATTTTTTTATTTGATTGCGTCTTTACTGGTCATAACATAGTCATATGTACTGTCTAGTCTTCTGCTGTGTTTAGTCAGCCTTGTCTTCATGTTTGTTTATCTCTTGTCTCCGTGTTTGGTGCCCCCTATCTATCCCCCTTGCACACCAATATTTGGGAATTTTGTCCCTGGGCTGATGTACTTGGAGAAAATTCTCCTGAGTTTCTCCAATAAACCTGCTACATAATGGATGACAGTATTTTCTGTTCTCCGACCTCCTTTCCTACCTTTAGGTGAAACATCTTAAAGAAACTCCAGTCACCTTCTTTCCAAGCTCTTTAGACTACCATGATCTGGATGACAGAGAATCTACACAGACAAACAGCAATGTTCATGTTCACACATAAGATCATAAAGTTTTAGGCTTACCTTCCTTTGTAGTGTCCATGTTTTCCAGTGTGAAGATCTTGCAGAGAACTTCCAGAAGTTCAAAGTAAAACAACAGAGAATGGCTTGATCGGCTGGTTTTGTTAGTGGCATTTCCCCACCCACTTTGTTACGTAAATTTGACTTTAACAGTTCATTCTGGCAAAGAGGATTTCCATTCCCAAATCTAACTTTTTTAGATATTTACAATTACGAAACTTTCACACAAATAATGTTGAACTTTAACTCATTTTAACTTGGATTCTTTTATTAACTTGTAGGTCCCTTATTGCCTATAAATTGAGGTTTAGGTTAGTGGAGACCCTTACGCTAACCTAAACACAAGCTTTTACTCTCTAAAAAAAAGTAATAATTTGCATTACTAGAGACTTTTTACCTGTGTAACTGCATGAATACATTTATATGTATGACCTCATGAACACATCTATTTAATTATTACCCAGAGTAATGGTGGCAGAACACTAAGATCAGCAGTAGTACTACAGCATGGAGAAAAGAATCAATTAGAAATAAGTCACATAATAATTTCTATTGTCAGAGTTAGATTGTAATTTGTAAGCAAGTTTTGATCAGCTGACTGCCACGATCGGGGAAACACACACTGATTATTCTTAATAAATTGGCGTGCCCATGTAGCGTGCTGGCTAGACCAAAATGCGGCAAAGGCTAGTGATGGGTTGGAAGACGCACATACTTACTTTAGTAACACCTGGTGCGCTGACCGCGGCTTTGGAACCGGTGTTACGACTGGTCCGCAGGCTGAACCAGGATGGAAGAATGAACAAAGCTGAATGAGTAAAATACTCATGGCACCTGAGGCGAGCGGTGGCTGACGGAAGCAAAGGTTTCGGTGCTCCTGACATGAAGGAACCAATGTTTGAGCGCAGAACAGGTGATTCATCTCCCTTTTAGACCCAATGTCTGTGGTCACTTGACCACTACCTGACACTGACCTGTGCTTCTCTAAGATTTAATGATCTTTCTGGATTTAGTTAACAGAATTCAACAAAATATAAGCAGATTTTTCACGAACTACACGGCCCAGTTCCAACTCCTAGACGCCATCAAGCTTATAGCTAATTTGGTTGACTGAACATTAAGAGCATCAGCCCTTTGAATTGAATTTGATGTCTCCACACTTGTAACTTCACACTGACCATGAACACAAGAGCCTACTGTCCATCAGTTCAGCATTGCTGTGCATTACTGTAAACTTAGGCACTATACCACTTCAGCCTGTAAGCATACTAAACTCCCCAGTTTTCATGCAACCTGTAATTAACACTATTACTGTACTATTATGTTACTTCAAATTTGTTTTTCAGACACTTCATAAAATCACAATCTAGAAACAAATAATTTTTGGGGATATTATGAGTAAGCTGTAAATTGTCCATTGATGAGCAGTGTTTACCTTTGAAAATAATCTCTCATTGGCTTAACTGAAGTCCAAAATGATGTGTAGTCTAGAAAACATGGACATTACCAGATGCTGTTTTCTCCACCATGAGTAGCTGCTTGTGTGTGACGCTTCCTGAGTTAAGTATTTTTTTAAATTCATAACTGAAAAGCTTGCTTTATTATGTTAAGATCAGATGGGTGGTTTGGCCATTGAAAAATGGTCAAAGTTCCTTTAACCCTCAAGGCACCCAATGTTTATTCAACTAAGCTTGGACATCAGGGACAATATTGTTTCTTTTATTGTTGCAATTATCATTTTTAATTAAAATGACAATACAATCTACAGGCTCCATCTTATCTTAATGACCTTGTAGTACCAAATCACCCTATTACACCGTAAAATGTAATATTGTGTTTAATTAAAAATATTAAATAGGCTGAACTCAGTTTTTATCAATTTGTTATTAGAACTTGATTTAAATAAGTTACCAGTACTTTTTATGCATAAACGCTGATAAACTCAATTTATTTGAGTTGTCTTAACTTAGAAAAACTAAGTAAGATGGAAGTTTTGCTTCTCAGTGCGGAAGGATGAAAGATGTGTTTTGAAAATGCCACGTGACTACCATCCTTCTCCCTCTTGGATCAGTCCGCTTGTTCATGGTGCCAGCATTTGTTATGGAATATGTTGAGCAAACCTGGAAAAGCTCAAGATATTATTGTTTTCATTGCTGTGAATCTTTACCTGATACACTGACTTGGTGAGTAAATGTTTACTCTTATTCAAACTGATTTTGTGGCTTCTCTTAGTTTACCCATACGGTAAAAAAATACATTTTTCCTGGCCAAAATATATTTCAAATATATGGTAAATATATTTTGTATTTGTGATGCTCCAAAAATATATATTTTTGAAATTGAAAATATATTTCTTTCAAACCAAAATACATTTCAAAAGATATTTGCGTTCAAGAAAATACATTTCCAACCTTTCAGTAGAATATATTTCAAAGTATCCCTTATTTAACCTCCTAGGACCTGGCGTCCACATATGTGGATGTCACATTTTGGGTTATTTAGACCAAAATACTCAATTTTGCTCTACAAGGGCCTGATATCCACTTCCGAGGACATTATACTGCTACTGTTCTATCAAAATTTTAAACAAATATCCTCATATGTGGCTCTTATTTTTCTTAAAAACAAAAATAAGGTAAAAAAAAAAAAATCTGGTAATTCTTTGTTTTTACATTCATCGGGCCCCAATATGCCCAAATATCAAAGAGAAATTAAAAATGCATGTCGTGGAAGAGTTCGGGTCTTAGGAGGTTAAAATGTATTTAGTGCAATAATAATAATAAAAGTAACAACATCTGCATCTAATCACATCTGCAAAAACAGTTGGATTCAAACAAAACAGAGTCAAAGGTCTAGCAAGAATTAGGTTATTTATTCATTTGCTTACAGTATTTCACATTACACAATATCAATTGACTTTGAAATTATTTGTCATTGATACAGTACACAAAATACAACAACTGCTATGTACACTTTAGTTTTTGACAATATATACAATATAGTACTTATAGAAACAGTCCACTTTTTTTGGAAATAGGCTCATTCTCCATCTCCCTCCGAGTTAAAAAGTTGAGTTTGACCATTAAGTCTTTGGTCATTTTTCAAGGCGATGCTCACTGTCCCTTTGGATTCAATGATGTATGCTAAGCTATGTTAAAAGTGTTATCACCATACAAATCAACTGTATGGATTCCAAAGTGGTCAGACTCAACGTATTAACTCTGAGGGAGTGTTCCTTTAATGATGCAATATAATAAAGCACTTAATGACTTAATGTAATGTATATCTGACGTTTTGCCATTTAATGTTTAATTATGTATGTTTTTTTTATGAACTGGTTTAAAATCACTTCAGAAAAATACCACATGGCAGAAAATCATGTTTTCTCGTGTTTAACCTTATTTAAGGAATTCACACTGATTAATGCTTCTAAAAATGTAATTGACTTTTAGTTTTTCAGTGTGAATGATCAGACATTTGCATTTGATCTCTGCAGCAAGAATACCTGTCAGATGCCCAAGACGTTTTGATACTGGTTCAAAATAACTTGGATTTGAGGCACAGAGACTATGCTTTGCTCGTTCATAGAATCTTCCAATGGCATAACACGTCTCTCCACTTTCATTTTGACATATTACAAATCGTTTAATGTTAAAGAAATTTTGATCATCATCATTCAACATAACAGTGAATGAATTACGTTTGAGTACACGACTGTAATCTTCTGAGTGAAACACCTCGCCATTTGTAATGATTCGTTGAAAGTACTTTACTCTGCTCCTTTGTACCCCATAACGACTCAGTGCCATATAGTCATCCCTCCTAATTAATCGCACTTTAGGATGATTAAGTGCAGTGATACCATGTGTGCGAGTTACATCTTTTAACTGTTTAGGTCTTGTTAGAGATTCAAATATCTCCTTGCATTCATTTGAGGCATCTTTCAGTAAAGTCTGGCCATAAAATGGTAAGGCCTTCTGTAGCCAGAACATTTTTACAATCTGTAGCGCAACCCCTTGAGTGCTTTTGATCATGTCTAGTAGTTTAGCATTGTAAGACTCAAACACAAAGGCGGAATGAGCCCACAAAGGCCCCCAGTTAACTACACTCCTTGGTAAATGGAGGCAAAGATGGACATTATAAGACAGATTAGCTTCCCCATAGAATACCTCCATGTCTTTCACAAAATCTGTTAGAAGTGCCTCAGACTCAGTAATCTGCTCTCTAGTTATATTTTTGCCCAACAGAAGGGATACTCCCTTGACTAGTTTAGACCAGTGATTCAGTAGTGGTTCTGGCAATACACCTTTTAGTACAGGTAAGCTCTAATAAAAGAGCCACATATACCACTCATGGGCTTTCCAAAATTTCCTCAATGTGACAGACCTTGGCACACGAGGTACATTACATGGCGGTTTAATCTTTAAAAGCATTTCATCTAACAGTTTTGTAGACCTACCTATATACCAGTGCTTTTCATGGTTTTCACTGTTTAACCACAGCCCTGTTACAGTTCTTGCAACACCCAGAAGTACTGAATGCATATAGTCTGGGACAGACCCTTCGATAATATCAAAACTGGGAAGTCTACACAACATACTTGGCCCTTTAACACCCATAACAGCTTTACCAGACTGTAGCGCAGCTTCTACAAATTCATTAGTTTGTTCCTGATTGCGGAGCTGAATGTCCTTCTGAAAAGGATATACACGAGTGAATCCTCTGCCTTTTTCAACTACCTTTCCTTCATGAAGGCAGTAGGAGCATCCATATTCACCATTAAACTGTTTAAAATTTTGGATCAGAGGTCTGGCAACTGAGTCACTCATTAGAATTAGAGGGATTACTTTTGTATTGACAGAAACGCCTTTGTCATCTTCCCATGTGAAACCACGGTCCTGTAGGTCCACACACTCATCAATGAAAGGTTTTAAGAAACTTCTCATGTGAGGCTTCTCATCCCCGAACCATAGTGCACAAAGGAGTACATTATCCTGTCTTGTTTTCAATGGCAATTCATTAATGGTGCAAAAAAGGGGCCAAATACTACAAGGGGACTTTTTAAAAACTGGCACACCATCACAGCTAAATGTTAAGCTGAGGGTTTGAAGGGCCGTTTCTGAACCACTTAAAGCTTTCTGATACAAAAAAGCATCACAAATGTCACTGAGAGAAGTAGATGTTTCTGTTTGCCTTCCTATTAATTCATCTGTAATTCCTGGCATTCTCAAGAGATTTTTGAGTTGATCTTCCAAGGAGAGGTATATGAAAAAGTTCTTGGTAAACCTACTTGCTTTGTCATAGGTGCTGTTGCATTGAACACAATGAACTTGGTCCAGTTCAGCTGACATTATATTACTACACTGTTCACACACATAACAGATTTTCATGATGTCTTTTGTATCATCAAAAGCTTTGTAAAATGAATATTTTGTCCTGCATGCTGAATCACTGCCACCAACAACATTAAGGATTTTCATGATATCTTCAAGACAGTCATTGGTCAAACTGTGTTTGAGCTTAAGTGCCAGAAGTAGTAGTTGATTTTGCTCTTTAGTTTGACCTGAATCCACTGGGACCTCTATCTGAACAGGACCTGCAGTGCACTCTTCATCATTAGTCATCAGCAGAGTTCTGTCTTCTGGAAGGGTGTCTGGGATTTCCTTGAAAAGAGAAGCGAGAGAGAGAATTATGGGTCCTGTAAACAAATCTTCAGTGTAAGAGCATTAACCTAGTGGACTCATAGACACATTTATGTCTATATCGGTGAGATCTGCCCTGTAACCGTCTTCTCTCTACTGTATGTATGCATCTCTTTTTTTAACATTACAGCAGACATTTGAATTTGGTCTCATTCACTAATTGTGCACTATTTGACATGTCCATTCAGTCTTGCCAAAATTTAAGTGTGCTTAGGCTGTCAAAATGAATGCTTAGTGCTTTCTTTCATGATAAATTCTGTAAGAATATATGATTGCAGTAGAAAGTAGAAATTACCGTAAAAATCATAATTAGAACAATGATTACTTGTTTTATTTTTTCTTGTTCAATGCACTAATTCATGAATATTCTTTAAAAAATAATGTCTAGAAATGTAATGATCTTTTTGATTTCATTTATTGACTTGAAAATTCAACTAACTATTGTGTACTTATTTCGACAAATCTATAGTCCAATATTCAGAATAAATTTAATTTAGGTTTATGCATTAAAAGTGTTTTCATTACACTTAACCCAAAATGTTTGTATTCCAACACTAACCTTAAAAAGAGACCAATAAGATCATTTATTAATATTAATATGAATCAAGCATTTATTATTTGGTATAACTGAGGTAATTAAATGCTAAGGGATAAGATAAAATGGATGATAAGATAAAAGGAATAAAATGTTATTTTGGTAATCATCACCCTCAAGTTGTTCTAAACCTATTTCTTTGTTCTGTTGAACACAAAAGAAGATATTTTCAAGAATGTTGATAACCAGTTTCTTGTCCCTACTGACTTCCATAGTGTTGTTATTTCATACTATGTCCATACTATGTCAATGGGGACCAGCAACTGTTTGGTTATCAACATTATTTTGTTCAAAAGAAATTAATACAGGTTTATAACAACTTAAGAGTGAGCAATTGATTAGAGAATTTACATTTTTGGTTGAACGGTTCATTTATGAATTTACAAAAATGCAAATTGAACCAATTATATCATAAGGCATACCTTTTGACATTCCTTGATAACATTCTGAAGTTCTTCTTCTGCAACCTTAATTCTGAAAAAGAAAATATACAATAAAGAAAATAGAAATTGCTTATTGCTATATTTGAACTCTAAGTGAACTGCTATTAACACGATAAAGATGTGATCACTTATAAAGATGTTTATTGATCAGTAATAAGCAGATTAGACATAGCCTCGCTACATTCCCTGTTTAAAAGAGCCAACTCCAGATCATTCATTTGGGAGCCAGAGTACATTTATCGTACCTTATGCTATGGTAATTTACAAAGATCATTTTTTCCTTACAATTTTCATTGTGGTTATTAATTACATTTTATAAAATTTACTTAGAATGATGTTTATACCATTGTTTTAAGCAACTGCATTTCCTATTTTTACAAGAACATAAGCTGAAAACACTAACTGAAAATCCTTCAATGCTATTCTGGAGTATTAAGCCCCAAATGTCTATTACACATTGGCTTTGTTTATTCTTGATAAAAAAACAAACAAACATCTTAAGCATGCAGTGGACGATTATTTGCCACTTTGAACGATTACATAATTGTGGCATCCTTAGTGATTGCCACTAGATTAATTGATTGTGCGGCCCTATGGCATTCGTTAATGTTAAAGAGTGAGGGATATTACATTACCAACACACCTTTCTTTTTGTGCCCATCTCCGTTTGGTTCTTGAAGGAATTTCCTCTTCAGGATCAGTTAGACAACGTTTATACGAAATCCTTTCAGGAGGCTCGCTCATTTTGACTCACACGTGACCTGTTGATGACATTAAAATCACATTGAAGAAAACATCGAGGATTGTAAAACAGAAACTGCAACATATAAAATAAATGTAGCATGTTACTGTGAAATATATGCTTACCGAGCAGTTTTCCAGGGAGTTCGCAAATTGCAGCGTCTTCTTCCGCGAGCGTCTGCACACGCAATGCAGACCTTAACAAAAACTTTAAAAACTTAAACGTAAAGTCCCAAAAACGTCCGTCTTTGTACATCACAGAATTAATCGAAAAAAAGGTACTTAAAACAATATAATATGTTTTTTCTATGAAATCTATGCTCACCAGAGATTATTCAAAAAATGCAGCGTCGTCGTTCTAGATCTGTAGGTTGTGTGAAAGTGTAAAGGTTAATGAGCGGAGCAGAGTATGCGCATGCGCGTTGCCATTGTGCTTTTTATAAATAAAGATAAAATAAAAAGTAATACGTAAAAAGTAAATATTGAAATATTCCCAAACATGTGCAATGAACGTGCAAAAAATATTAATAATAATAATAATAAAATTATTAGTTGTTGTTTCTTTCCCCCCCCCCCCCCCTTTTTTTTTTTAAATATAACCGACGTCTGAGGCGCAATTTCCGAATGGCCGATATACAGGCGGGAAGACACAAGCGGATAATGTTCGCGTTAATTAAGTAGTCAGAAGATGGAAAGTTCTCAATTGTGCCAACTGAACACATTCGGGATTTTGATGAGGAGGAATACTTAGACGGTTTGGAGGAAAAGGACGTTTATTTGGTGGAGTGGCGACAAGCGCCAAGGAGCCAAAAGGCGGGTGGCCGGTCTATGAAGCCTCCATCATTAAGCTAGCAGGTGCCTTTTCTCCAATATAATATTACTTTATTGTCGCTTATTTGTTAATCAAAATATGTAACTTAATCAATTATATTATGATGTACTTTAGCCTTTTTTATTATTATTCTGCCTCCTCAGAAAGGGAAAAAACTTTGCAAACAAAGCTTAAGGAAATTGAAGAACAACTACCCAAGCCAGAGGTGCTTAAGAGAAAAAGTAAACCTTCTATGAAACTCCTTGAGGCCACAGAGGTGAGAGACGAACCGGCAGCTAAGAAAAAGGTGAGTGTTTTGCCACACGTACACACACAGACATATATACTAATATATATATGTGTGTGTGTGTATATGTGTATATATATATATATGTGTATATATATATATATATATATATATATATATATATATATATATACCTGTTTTGTGTATATATATGTATGTGTAACCCCCCCCCCCCCCCCAACATTTTGAGATCATTCCTTCATACAGAAGGTGGCTTTTACAGAGAGAGTTTTTTATTTCATTTCTTAGGCATACCCAACAGACCAACAACACGATCTAAAGTTATGGAATGAAAAGAAACTTGAACATCTACAGCGTGTCATTAATCAGTTGAGAGAAGAGAACTCGAATCTAAAAAGAGAAAACGATAGGCTGAAAAATGAAATACTTGAAAGTAAGTACTGTACTATTACATGTTTTATGTGTGTGTTTACACTTGTCATATACAATAACTATCAAAACCTATTCACATTTAATTTCACTTTCACAGAAATCCCACCTCTCCTTCAGGCTACAGAGCATTTACTTACCAAGGTTAGAAACAAAGCACAGTTATCCTTCATTAATAATCACTAATTACAATGTTCCACATTTCCTTGCCTTTTTAATCATTTTAAGGCCTTTTGGAGGGTTTTTTGGGTTGTTTAGCAGTAATGTTTGTGCCTATTTATTTCAGCCCATGAAAATGAATGCAGATCTTCCTGACGTAAGTAAAATCTAATTAATTTTTTTGTCATTATCATTAATTTTGTTGCTTTGTTGTTTTTGTGCAGTTTGCAATCATATAAACCTAACAAGCATCAGTCAGCAGTGTGCCTAACCTAAACAGATTCTTGCTTTATTCACATAATATGTAGTTATATGTACTTGTACATTGTACCTAGGGTTGCGGCCACTTGGCACCGCCCCATTGTTGTGACAGCCCTGATTGTACTTGTACACTGCATCGGAACAGGGAACAGTCTGCCACATTAATGTATTTTTAAATGACTTGTTTCTAATACATAAATTTTTCTCTTACAGATGTCAAAGTCTCAACCTGATGCTGCCCTCCCTCATCCTCCTAAAGTAAGTATTAGTTGTTGTGGTTTTTTACGCAGTGTCTGTGTCACGTGATATTATGTCACATGCTAAGCATAACTATTGAAATAATAACTGTTTTATAACAGATTTTCCCAAACACTACCTATGTTTGTTGTCATTCAGACCAGTACTACTGGTTAGACATTGCTTAATAAGGATTGTGTTTTTCAGCACGATATCTTATTTTTCACAGGAAAAAGGGGAAAAGTTTGTAGATGGAAAACTCTCCAAATGTTCTTTGTGCATTTTGTTTTCTATTTGTTAGAATATTTACTATTTATTCAAGTTTTCTAAGGTATCTAATATTTTCATACCTAATATCCATGATCTAAATATTTTAAGAAATAGTCGTTTGTTTGTCAATTGAAAGTGTGTAGATCTTGCATTATTATGGTGTTATTTTATGATTATACACTCAAAGGTATTAAATGGTCTTAAAATGACAATGACATTACTTGACGCAATTGTTTATGGGGCAATATACCGACCAACAAAAAGTTGTTATCGTAACAGGGAGTGAATCAGTAGAGTGAAGGGTTAAAGCAGGATTCGCCAGTGCGAATGGTGGCGAAACCCTAAGATCAGTTGTAGTGGCTCAGCGTGAGGAAAAGAATCATAACTCATAATAATTGAATAATAATTAATGTGAGGTCCAGTAGATTTTCTTAATGTGGAGGCGGCTCTTTGTGGATTTGCACAACTGCATTCAACAAGATATGAGCAGATCTTTCACATCTACCTTACAATATAAAGCACCTTGTTGTTGTGATTCGGTGCTGTATAAATAAATTGAAAATGAAAATGAAAATTGAACACAATCTCTTTCATAAACTAACCGTATACTGTATATTGTTTTTATACTAGGCTGTATACAATTGGTGCAAAGGTAGAATTTAGTGAATTGATCTATGCATCATCAGCTTTAATGCAGATTAATTTCCTTTACTTCATGTAACCTAACACTAACCATGAGCACCACCACTCAAGCAGAATTCCACTGTAGACTATTTTGAGAGCAGTGCTTAAAAGTGGACTTTTTATGTTTTTATAGCTCCACCTAATATAACCCCTGTTCCCTGCTGGAAAATCTCACCTTGCAAAGTCTGTACATTTTGTTACAGCACTCTAATCCAACAGCATATCGATTACAAATGGCAGTGGAACTTTTCAATTAGTTTTTCCTACAGAATATAACCCAGAAATATCAGCTTCACTTCAGCTTGTTTAATAGTTTCAATGCATCTTCAGAATCCTTAATCGACCCTAAATTGTGTTTACTCTGTCTCACTTTTACCCAGTGACACTGCAGCAGCCCAGCATCTGCCTGACATCTCCTAACACCGGGCTGCTCCGGGCTAAAAGACTAGCCAATTTAGCTTCCACTTGGCTGACTTGGGGTTAGAAAAGCCTGGGACTTCCAGTGTTAACACTTAATTATGTTACTTCAAATTTGTTTTTCAGACACTTCATAAAATCACAATCTAGAAACAAATAATTTTTGGGGATATTATGAGTAAGCTGTAAATTGTCCATTGATGAGCAGTGTTTACCTTTGAAAATAATCTCTCATTGGCTTCTCCTATTCTTCTTACATCTTTCTCCATCACGGAGTGTCACACTTTAACTTATATTTTCTCGCTCTGTGAAATGTGACTTTATAGTACCATATTATCACAACAGAGTACTTATTGTTATTAAAGAACAACCACTGAGATTACACAAATGGTGATATATATAAATAAAATAGAACTTAACCTAAGTCCAAAATGACGTCTAGTCTAGAAAACATGGACATTACCAGATGCTGTTTTCTCCACCATGAGTAGCTGCTTGTGTGTGACGCTTCCTGAGTTAAGTTTTTTTTTTTTTAATTTATAACTGAAAAGCTTGCTTTATTATGTTAAGATCAGATGGGTGGTTTGGCCATTGAAAAATGGCTAAAGTTCCTTTAACC
Source organism: Neolamprologus brichardi (assembly GCF_056152115.1). Classification (NCBI taxonomy): domain Eukaryota; kingdom Metazoa; phylum Chordata; class Actinopteri; order Cichliformes; family Cichlidae; genus Neolamprologus; species Neolamprologus brichardi. Next base: position 2,475,242 of record NW_028270136.1, read on the forward strand.
CTCAAGGCACCCAATGTTTATTCAACTAAGCTCGGACATCAGGGACAGTATTGTTTCTTTTATTGTTGCAATTATCATTTTTAATTAAAATGACAATACAATCTACAGGCCCCATCTTATCTTAATGACCTTGTAGTACCATATCACCCTATTAGAGCACTTCACTCGCACACCTCTGTCTCTCTTCCACAGCATGTCTTTTATCCTGTCTTTCTTCTCTCACCCCAACCGGTCGCAGCAGATGGCCCCGCCCCTCCCTGAGCCTGGTTTTGCTGGAGGTTTCTTCCTGTTAAAAGGGAGTTTTTTCTTCCCACTGTCGCCAAAGTGCTTGCTCATAGGGGTCATATGATTGTTGGGCTTTTCTCTGTATCTACTGTACAATATAAAGGTGAGGTGAGTTTTGTTGTGATTTGGCGCTATACAAATAAAATTGAATTGAATTACAATACAATTGTTTCAGACAGTTGTTTCAGCTCTAACATTTTTAGCTCAACATGTGTCTTATATGGTGTTATTTCTGTACTTCAGATGTCACACAGTCTCAAACATTGCTTATATGGCAAAGTTCCTCTTTTCTGTGTCTTATCTATTAATATGCCTGTGCACTAAAACTTCATGTTTTTCAGTCTGGCTGAGCACTTTGTGAGTCAAAAGTGGCCTTGCTCTACAAGCCTTCATTATTAAAGTACATAAAAGAATATAATAGGAAAATAAGGATACTAAGGATATTGATTTCATGACAGGCAGTGTAAGAGCTGGACAGCTTTGAGGATTCAATTCGTAGCTGTTAGAAGCAAAAATTTTGTGTTGTTTTTGAGTTTATTTCATTTTGGTTTTATACAGCTGAGAATTCTCTGACAATACAGAAAATACAGAAAGTTGAACTTAATTGAAATGAATTAACTAACAAACAGAAACATACTGAACATTAGAGTCTGTGCTACACCACTGTCACTCATCATATCATGTGACGTGATAATTAATAGTCATAATTTCATCAGATTACTACTGTTTTTCCACATTTAGCTTTCACCTTGTCGAGTTACTGCTCAGGTTTTGATCTTCCTGATGCAGTGAGGCAGAAGAAGAGAGTGAGAGACATTCATATATTATAATAAGTAATGAATTTCAGGTATCTTTTCCACTTGGTTAACTTGCACAGACAAGGTTTTTCTATTAACTTGACTTGAACTGAGAAATCAACAAATACGTTTCATCACATTCTGCTGTGTTTGGCAGGTTTCTCTGTGTCACATTCCCGTGGAATTTTTCACCATAGAAAGAAGTTTTCTTCCCATGTAGAGTGCACCTAGGACGCTAATGCTCTTCTCAGTTTTTACAGAGTCAAACTCAAAGTAATGTTGGTACTTCCAAGCATTGGTCATGTTCTGTCCTGCTCTCCATGTCATCTGTTATCTTTTAATTTAACTTTTTGTCCACTACAGAGGACATAATGAATACGCTGGGTCTCAGGAGGATATGAGGATGATTGTGCTGGATGTCCAAATTGGGTGAGACGAGTTTAGGTTTGATTGAGTTTTAGGATCCAAGTTCAATTTGATGTGATTCCATTTCATTTATATTGCGGCAATTCACAAGACAGTCATCTTATATTGTAAGGTAAGCCCCTTACAGTAATAGAGAGACAAGTTACTGGAAGTCCCCCAGCAGTCACAACCTAAAACAGGATAACTAAGGGTCAACTCAGGGTCAACTGATCCAGCTCTAACTATAAAATGCATCAAAAAGGAAAGTTTGGAGTCTCATCAGAGGAGAGTCTCTGTCTTCTGAATATAAACGGTGAGCTGGTTCCACAGGAGAGGGTCCTGGTAGCTGAAACTCTGCCTCCCATTCTACTTTTAAAACTCAAAGAACATCCAGAGTGATTCTCAACTTCTGATAAAGGACAGAGTTTTTAAAAAACGGAGTCTTTGTTTGTGACTGGTGGAAATAACCTCTTTGGGCACAGGTAGATACAAGCATACAATGAACATTCAGCTTTACTTTCAACTCTTACTTTAGAACACACATCTTCATCCCCTCTTTCACAATAATATGCTCATGCCAGCTACTAATGTGTTTCAAAGATTTGGACGAGGCAACAGAAATGTTCTTTGCTATCAACAACTGAAGAATGCAGTTAAGAAAAAGTTCCTACGCTTCACAGCCCTTTATAAGCACTTGCACATGTAAAAGTACACAAAGATGTACACTTGGGCCCCTCCTCAAATCCGAGTTGGTCTTTCCCTTTGGGCTCCTTGACTCCCCACTCAAACTAGCATTGCTTCCTGTCCAGGATGTGTACATCCTCATCATTGAAAGAGTGTCCACTGGCCTGTAGGAGTAGATAGACTGCAGAGTCCTGGCCTGACAAGTCCTGGCCTGTGTTGTGCAATCCGCTTAGCCAGAGGTTGATTGGTTTTCATGTATAAATGTATAAATCATGGCAATCCTCCTGGTATATAACAGCGTACACTATATTGTATCAGCATTATGTAACAATTTGATAGCTTTGTGCACTGCAGTGGGGGGTGGGGGGCGGGGAGTTAAATCAATTTGATACCAACTGCGTTTACTAGAAAAAGCACAATGAAGTCAAACAAATGAAATACAGGTTTCACAACACACTGCACATAATTCAAATGGTTTTCAGTTAAACTACAAAGTTTTGTTTGGTTTTACTTCAGGGTTTCTACTGTGTCAAAAGAAACCACACCCTCTCCCTGAGGAGCTAGTACGCTTTCTCTGTATTAAAACCAGAGCATAGCTGTGTCAATACTGAATTACTAGAGTCATACCTACTGTAGGCATTTTAACACACGTGCATTATACCAGTACAAAGAAGTAAAACACAAAGAACATTTGAATAGGAAAAAAAACATCAGTAAGTCCATGTTAATGTTATAAATTGCTTGTTCAGTATGTTGCTGTTTTGTTGTACCCGTGTACACGAATGGCACCGCGTGCTGCCTTCTGTGGTTATCACAGAGATGTAATCATCTCTGTCCTTCCCCAAGGTTAAACTAATCGAGTGTTACCATCTTGAATCAAATGGCAGAAATGGGGGAAAACTCACCTGTAAATAAATTACAAGAATGTCAACTCATGGATCCCAACTACTGTCAATATCTAAAAAAAAAAAAAAAAAAAAATATGTGTTGACACTAGCAGTAAATTAAGTGAATAACTCTGTAATTGGCTTATATTCTTCTGGTTTTCTCTTTCAGAAGTGTCAGGCTTGACACATTGAACAAGTAGTCCAGCAGCCAATCTCAAGTGTCAGACTCAGTACCTTTTCTCTCTTTTTTGTATTTTATTCATTAGCTTACTTTGTTAAGTAGTTGTTCAATAGTGTTGGCTGTATTTCTGCAACACATTGTGTGTTCAGCATATCCACGTTTATGTACAAGCTTGGGAACCTCCAAGCCATACTACATATCAGTTGACTTTTCAAGAGAAAAAGAACAAATACACACCTACAACAAACAAGCATTAAAATTAGACTTTCTTTACACAAAAAACACTACCAGTTACAGCAAGTTAGGGCCCCATGCTTAGTGTGCCACCTGGTGAGGTACTCATGACTAATGCTGCATCACCATCAGTGGTAGCCATCTGAGAGAAATATTTATAAACAGACATGGTGAATTGTACCACTACATGCAGATCATGACCATTTATGATGATCAGAAGTGTAAACATAAGTACAAGTAGACGTATACAAACACTTGGGTAGGACGGCTTGGTATAAATGCACTGGGTACCTCAAACAGCAATGCTTTCCTAAACCTAACGCAAGCATCTAATGAAAGTAAAACTATGCACTGAATGAACCTAGATTCAAAATGTGGCATCAAAGTTCAGTCTCATGATTTATGCTCCCCCACCAGCTTGTTGATAGCCACATTTAAAGCTACTATAAGAAATATAATTTGTACTTTTGAACAGCAATGTAGATCTATGGTGGACTTCCAAGTACAAACCTTTCTGTGTTGATTTTTGCTGGACCGGTCTTTGATAATAATCATCTGAATTTACAGCAAACACGAAGTGTCTTCATAGACTGAATGAAGAACCTGTTGTGTGTAATGTGAGCTTTATTGTTGTGTGACATAAGCTCCACAGTGATTGTCTATCTCTGTAGAGATACTAACAGAACAAACTTAACATATGAATTGTTTGGTGTATTAACAGAAATGGGAAGAAAGAGCATTTTGTGTGTGTGCATGTCATTTACTGAAGTCGCATATGCCCGGGGCCTCTAACCAAATATTGATAGAAAGGCTAATATTACTTGTGGTTCCTGGGATATTTAAAAGTAAAACGGCAGGCAGAGCCTTCATCTTCCAGGCCCCTCTTCCGTGGAACCAACTCCCAGTTTGGATTCAAGAGACAGACTCTATCTCTATTTTTGAGATTAGGCTTAAAACATTTCTAAAGCTTATAGTTAGCTGGACCCTCCCTTAATTACACTGCAATAGGCTAGGAAGCTTGGCTGCTCCCTTCATTGGCTTCCTGTTAAATCCAGAATTGAATTCAAAATCCTGCTCCTCACATACAAGGTCTTAAATAATCAGGCCCCATCTTATCTTAATGACCTTGTAGTACCATATCACCCTATTAGAGCACTTCGCTCTCGCTCTGCAGGCCTACTTGTTGTTCCTAGAGTATTTAAAAGTAGAATGGGAGGGAGAGCCTTCAGTTTTCAGGCCCCTCTTCTGTGGAACCAGCTTCCAGTTTGGATTCGGGAGACAGACACTATCTCTACTTTTAAGATTAGGCTTAAAACTTTCCTTTTTGCTAAAGCATATAGTTAGGGCTGGACCAGGTGACCCTGAATCCTCCCTTAGTTATGCTGCAATAGACGTAGGCTGCCGGGGGATTCCCATGATGCATTGAGTTTTTCCTTTCCAGTCACCTTTCTCACTCACTATGTGTTAATAGACTTCTCTGCATTGAATCATATCTGTTATTAACCTCTGTCTCTCTTCCACAGCATGTCTTTATCCTGTCTTTCTTCTCTCACCCCAACCGGTCGCAGCAGATGGCCCCGCCCCTCCCTGAGCCTGGTTCTGCCGGAGGTTTCTTCCTGTTAAAAGGGAGTTTTTCCTTCCCACTGTCGCCAAAGTGCTTGCTCATAGGGGGTCACATGATTGTTGGGTTTTTCTCTGTATCTATGAAGCGCCTTGAGGCGACTTTTGTTGTGATTTGGCGCTATATAAATGATATTAGACAATATTTATCAAGTAATCAGGTATAATGAAATAACACTCAGACACTTGTAACAGTTCAACGTGCACGGGTGAGCGCTCAAGGGAGTCTCACACCCTGCAGCAATTCTCTGCCTTTATTTATACACAACATGAAACATACAAGAAAGGAAGTAACATTCCCTAGCCAAACAGGCAGGTGTGAGATCTCGGAACTTATGTTCAAAAAAGGTTGTTTCTTAAAAGGTAATTTCTTACTCTTGGGTGGCGGTTTCCTGTTAGATAATGTGAGAGCAAAACAAGTCTTTTTAAGGCAAAGTGTAGACAGTTGTGAAGCTAGTTGAGTGAAAACAGAAATATGAACACTCTTAGCTTTAGTATATCAGCAATAATGATTAATAAAATGTCTTAATAATAAAAATCTCCTGACATCCCCTCCTGTTGTTCAAATTTCTGTAATAACAGCATTGCTATTGGTTCAATTCATAACCTCTTGCCTAAACATTTTCGGTCAGAACGTCATTGAGCAATCCTGGGTTCAATTAGACTTCAACATCATCACATGAATCCTTTTCCAAAACATCTTCCATTTGAGGCAGTGTTACATAAGCGTTGATAGAGGTCATCACCATGTTTGATACCATTTTCTTCAGACAGGGTATTACACATGTTGTGAAAACACATAAAAGTAAAAGTAAAATTCCAACAAAAACAAGTCCTTTAATCAGTAGGGACTTCCAAGAACCACTTAGCAACCATGTGAGCCAATCTTCAGTGCTTGTGACATAGTCTTGTTGCTGAGCGTCCTTAATCTTTCTCAAAGCGTTCAGAGCGTCGGTCATGTTTTGTGAATGCACATTGTCTGGGATGTATGTACAACATGTGGTGTTAAACAATACACATAAACCTCCTTTTTCAGCTAAAATCATGTCCAGTGCGACTCTGTGTTGCATCACTACAATGCGTATTGCGTCGATTTCTTCATTTTGTGCCTTGTTGATCTTTACTGAGGCATTTAGGAACAATCCAAATCTCTGCGTGAGCAGTTGCCAGTTATCGCTTTGTTGAATATGCACATCGCTTCGTCGAGTTCAGGTGCCATTCCATATATTGTTGCGTGTATGGCCGTTGTTGGCATGTGTGAACACACATAGCACTCCGTGCTGTTGTCGGTGCGTGTTCTGTCGTACACATACTTATACCACGCGTTGTTCATCCATGGGTGGTTGTGGTCTTGGTTCAGGTCGCGCAGGTGCGAGTTGTCGTGTGTCCATCTTTTTTCCAGATTTCTTTTGTAGCTGCCTTGCAGTGTGAATATTGCAAAGAGAGCCACCAGTGATAGGAGGATCGCTGATAGCAGGAACAGTGTCTTCATGGTGACCAAGCACACTAAAACCTCTGGTGCGTAGACTAGGGCGAGAAGATCAAGGGCGGGCTTTTTACCCAATCAGCCCTCTCTCCACCACTAGAGCACCGGTGAGATTCTAGGGAGCTGGCGTCTTAGCCTGATGCGTCCTGTACCTTTTTACAGTGGCTTTGGTGGATCCACGAGGGTCTCTCTGCTATTTTGCAGGCGGTAGGTGTGGTAAGAAGGACTTGGTACGGGCCTTCCCACCTGGGAGAGCTCCAATTTTTCCTTTGGAGCACCTTGATCAGGATCCAATCACCTGATTTTAACCTGCAAGACACTGGAGATACATCACTTGGCAGTTGGTTGTTTAGCACAATCTCTTTGTTTTCAAGCAGTTTAGTCATCCATTCAGCTAAGGTGGTTTCCTTTACTGATTTGTCTATTGGCTCGCTTGTGATCGGCAGTGGGAACGGTCTGCCATGAATAATTTCAAAAGGTGTGAGCTTCTGAGAGCCTTGCGTCAGTCTCATCCACATTTTTACTAGGCCTACACACTCGGGCCATGGCCTTCCTGTTTCTTCCATGCATTTTCTTAATCTTTGTTTTATTGTACCGTTAGTTCTTTCCACTAGTCCGGCACTTTGTGGATGGTATGCACAGTGATGTTTGATGCTAAATCCTAAGGCTTCAGAGACCTTGCTAATTATGTCATTTACAAAATGTGTTCCATTGTCAGCCCGTATTAGGCTAGGAATGCCATATGTGGGTATGAAATGATTGCATAAGCATTTTGCTACTGAAATTGCATCTGCTCTTTTTACTGGATAGATTTCTGGCCATTTTGAAAATACATCTATAATTACTAGAGCATATTTTGAATTTTGGCATTCATTCAATTCGATAAAATCCATGTGGATTGTATGGAATGGGTGAGGTGGTGTGGGAAAATGACCTCTTTTTGGTCTGAGATTTCCCTGTGCATTGTGTTTTTGGCAAATCATGCATGTTCTGATAAATGCTTTTGCTGAATTTTCGAAATTTTGAGTGTAGAAGTGTTTAGAGAGAATATCTATCATCCCCGCTGTTGATACGTGTGTTAAACCATGTATCACTAATGCTGCTGTCTTGTGTAGGGATTTTGGCAATATTGGTTTGCCATTACAGATCATTAAGTCATTTTTCAGTTGTGCGCCACATTTTAACCACTTCTTTTGTTCTGCAGTGGGTGCGGCTTTCTGTTCATCTTTCAGTACATCAAGTGGTATTAACTCTGTGGTTTCAGACATTAAGGTTTCTATTGGCTGATGTGCTGCCTTTTTTGCAGCTATGTCTGCAAAGTTGTTGCCTTTAGTAATTTCAGAGTCATCTTTTTGGTGTGCAGCACATTTGCATAATGCCAGCTTCTTTGGCAGAGTTATAACTTCTAGTAGTTGTTTTAAAAGATTTCCGTGTTGCACAGGGTTACCGGTAGAAGTAACCATACCTCTGTTTTGCCAGATTTTTGCAAAATGATGTACTGCTGCAAAAACATACTGGCTGTCTGTGTGTATGTTTATTTTTTGTCCCTCATGCAGTTGACATGCTCTGATGACAGCCGTCAATTCGGCACTTTGAGCAGAGTGTGAGGAAGTTAATGGTTTAGCTTCTAAAACCTTGTCAGCTGTGGTTACTGCATAGCCCACACAGTTTCTCCCCAGACTATTTTTGGATGCTGAGCCATCTACAAAAATATTAGTGAAGGTTAGTTGCGGTGTGCTATGAATGTCAGCTCGTGGTTTCGTTTCCTCATCTAATTTTTGCATGCAACAGTGTTTTTCTCCGTCTGCTGAAGTGGGGAGAAGTGTGCTTGGGTTTAGTTGTCCACACTTCTCAATTGTAATGTGTGACTGTGATAGCAGAATGCCTACATATGAGAGCTGTCTTGCATGTGTAAGATAAGACAAGTTTGCTTGCAGTAAGATGGAGGTTACAGCATGGGGAACTTTGATAATTAATTTATGACCGAGAACAATGTCGGCAGACTTTTTTACTGCCTCTGCTGCGGCTGCACAGGCCTGTATGCACGTAGGCAAGCCTGAAGCAACTGAGTCTAATTTACACGAGTAAAAGGCGAGTGGCCGTTGTTTTTCCCCAAATGCTTGTGTTAGAACGGCCTTCATATAGCCTGCACCTCCGTCTACGTGCAAATAAAATAATTTGTCATAGTCTGGCAGGGCTAAGACTGTGCGTGTTTGTAGGGCAAGTTTCAAATCATTAAATGCTTTTTCTGCTTCTGGTGTCCATTCTATTTTATCTTTCAGTGCTAGATTTTTTCCATAAATTAAGTTTTGCAAAGGTTGAGCTAACAGAGCATATTCAGGTATCCAGCATCTGCAAAAGTTGCAGAGACCTAAATAACTCATCATCTGTTGTTTTGTGAGTGGTTTTGGAGCATTCTGTACTGCTAGTTTTCTGCTGTCTAACAGTGTTCTCCCTTCCCCTGTGAGCTTGTGGCCAAGGTATGTGACCTCTGAGCTCCACAGTTGTAATTTGTGCTGTGAGACTTTGTGGCCCTGTTCAGCTAAATGTTGTAATACTGTTATTGTGTTCGCTTTGCAGTCTGCCTGTGTGTTTCCTGTGATCAGTATGTCATCTACGTACAGGAGAAACTGTCCTGGGGCAGGGAGAGTGCAAAGCGACATAGATTTCCTTAAAGCTTCTGCATACAAGGTGGGGCTGTTCTGGAAACCCTGAGGTAACCTTGTATATGTGTACTTCTGATTATCAAAGGTGAAACCGAACAGAGCCTGTGAGTCAGAATGTAGCGGTACAGAGAAGAATGCATTTGATAGGTCTATAACCGAAAACCATTGCTCTTTTGGTGTTACTTGATTTAGGATTGTGTGTGGATTTGCTACCACAGGTGGGATTTGTTCTGTTACGTCATTTATTGCTCTGAGGTCATGTACTAGGCGATACTTTCCTGTGTTTGCTTTTTTCACTGGAAAGATTGGAGTGTTACAGGTCACTTTGGTTGTTTTTACTAAAATGCCTGCTTTCTCCATATCTGCAATTACTGGCCTGATGCCTGCCTTTGCTTCTGCTGTTAAGGGATATTGTGGTTTGACTGGCCTGTAGGTTGTGGTGGTTTTTACTACAACGGGATCTGCTCCTTTAATTAATCCTACATCTGTAGAGTCTGCGGACCACAGAGTTGTGGGCAGTTGTTGTAGTTCTGGGTGTAACTCTAATGAGAGTTCATGTCAGTTCTCACTATCTTCCTGCACGTGTACATCAGTGCTGTCAATCATGTGGGTGGCTGGGTGGGTAGTGAGTACCCACCCTAATGTGTATCTCATGCATCCTGTTCTGCGACCTTGAAGCCATCCCTCATGTGTTTCTTCAGTTTTTTCATATCTGTCCCTTTCAACTTGAGCGAGAACGCGGCCTAAATCTTTCCACTCAGTGCTGTCATTGTGTGCTACTGATACATGTGGTTTTGGCATCCTGTTCACTCGTTGCACTATTTCTGGCTGAAGTACAGAGCAGACTGCATTACCACTTTGAGTGACATATAGGTGCTGCAATGTGAGCATTTGTGGGCCTAGTTTATGCACCTGTAAGTCATACATGGGGTCATGACCTGGGCTTTGTTTGAACCTCAGTGTGTTGTGATACTCTGTGTAGCCCTGCCGTGTTGAGTGGGTTGGCAGATATTGATTTGCTATGTGTTGCAAAGGTTCTAGTGAGGGCAGGTCTAATGTCCAGTAGTAGTGAGGCTCTCCCTGTCCTTCACACACATTAATCTGACAGTCAGTGAGGTTTTGCTCTTCATTCAACATTAGCTTAGCATACATGCCTTCTGGCCCTGGCAATACACCTATTTGCAGTTTTTCTAAGGAGTCTCTCCCTAGAAGGTTAACTGGGCAGGATGGGTCATATATACATTGATTTTTGCAGCTGCGTCCACTGTCTGTATGTACTAACAGTAGGCTCTCTGTTAAAGACTTAATGCTGGTGTGCCCTGATGCTGATTTCACTATCATGGTGTTACTGGAGTATTTCAGATTCGGTGGTTTTTGATTTAACACCGTTTTACATGCTCCAGTATCACACAGCATATTCATAGGTTTGTTGTTAACATGAATAATTACTGTGGGTTTATGTTCAGAGCCTAAAAGTAATTGTTGTATGTTATAGATTTCAGTTTCATCCTCAATGTTTTGTTCAGCTTCAGTATTTTGCTCTAGTCACATACTTTCTCTGTCACTATGATTCTCTTTTTTGTTTCTGCAGTCTCGTGCAAAATGTCCTTCTTTTCCACAATTATAACAACGGTTGTCTCTTTCATTTCTGTGCTTCCTGTTACCTTTGTAACCTCTGCTTTTCTGTCCCTTTCCTCTGTGTTGTCCTTGTCCCTGTCCTCTGTATTTACCAGAAAATGCTATGACACCTGTGTCGGGATCTACAGTGAAAACACCTCCTTTTTCCTTCTTTTTCAGCACTCTAGTTGCATGCTCTGCATATTGTAGGGCGTCTGCTAGATTTCCTGTGTTTATTGTCACCCAGTGCTTTTCGACATGGGCTCTGACTGCGGGACGGAGACCATTTAGAAATGCATTTTTTAACTGCTGTTGGTAAGGTCTTTCAGGGCGGTCTTCATAATCTAGGCCTGAATGTTGTCGGAAAACCGGGCGTAGCCGATCGAGGAAGTCTGATGGTGTTTCGGCTTCCTTTTGTTTTACTTCTCCTATTTTGGAATAATCTGCTCTGGGGGCTAAACGAACCCTAATTCGGTCATATAAGTCTGTCAAAGTGTTCATTAAATCTAGGGAATCTGGGCCAAGAGGTCTTCCTTGGTCATCTGCACCTGTAAAACCGTCTTTCACTGTCCCCATTCTCAATCCTAACAGGTCTTGTACTACTTGAAGCATTTCATGACCGTTTAGGCCCCATTGAGTTCTAATTAGTTCTACTGCGTCTCTCCACTGTTGAAAGCCTTCATTTAAAGATGGAACATCTTTTTCGACATTTTGTCTGTCAGCTTGGGTCCATGGTCTAAAAGCATACACAAATGGGTTTATATCTCTTTCTTCGTTCTCACCACCTATCAACTGTCCATATCTGGGATTAGGTGCAGCTACCATTGGAAAAATTCCAGAGGGTCCTGGAGGATCTACAATACCTCCCATGTCCCTGCCTGAAGGGTCTTTCCCTATGTCTTCCTGTGGGTTTGTTGTCATACAGTTTAATGCACTTCGGGCTTGGGCATAAGGATTAAGATTAGGTTGACTAATGAAGGGATTTTTTGATTGTGGCTCCGGTGCTGACGGTGCTGGTACATAAAGTGGCGGCTGTAGGCTTTGTAATGTTGTTTCCTTTTTCTTTTTTCTTTTTTCACTACGTCTGTCTTCCTCCTCTTTCCATGCTTTGAAATATTTTAACTCTTGAGTACGTTTTATTTTCTTTTTAGGACTTTTTTCATTGTTTAATTCTGCTTGGAGGGTCTCTTTTAAAGTTGTCACTGCAGAGGGATTACATTTTCCCTCCCACGCAGGGCATTTAAACTTTTTTGGATTCCTCCATCTGTTTGCACTAATTTGTCCGGCGCCTGGACATTTTTTCTCTAACCACTGCTCGTCAGCAGTGAGTTTTGTTGATTTATTACCCATTTTCACTAATTTGTTTTAAATGTTTTATGTTTAGGTACCCTGAAAATTACAGCTTTTTAACTTTTACACACACAAACAGCCGTGGTGCTTTCTCTGGCACGAGGGATGAGAGAGGTTATTAACACAGCCTTCTACTTTCAAGCTACCCTTGAAAGCGGTGTTAATTTTATGTGATGAAGCACAACCTTTTTCTCGTCCCACCAGTACGTGAGCACCAGTCGGCAAACAATACGGTGGAATAGTTCAGCCTCCCTATTGTGCTGTAAAATGTAACTTATTCCACCAACAAAACAATAAAACAGAAATATTTCGCGCGTTTAAAGGTTTTTATTATGACGCTTTTCCCTCTAAAATAGCTACCAACCCTCTTTCAGGCGAGCATTTACATTTAGAGTTTCCTATAATAGCTACCAGTCCTCTCTTAGAACGAGCATTTACTTTTAGGAGTCTCCTATAATAGCTACCAGTCCTCTCTTAGGACGAGCGTTTACTTGTAGGAGCAGCGTCAACTCTTATTCGAATTTTTCGCAAGATGTGGGTGAGTGTTAAATATTCACCTGATTTATTTCGTGGTTGTTTAGGTCTGCTCCATCAACCCCCAACGTCGTGGACCACTTTATAAGAACGCTGGCCAGAAACTGAACTATAGCATCTCTGGTCTTTATCCTCTGCCTGGAGAGGAGCTGTCGACAGACTTCAGCGCGGGCTTCTCACGACGTCAGGACTTGATGAAGGTTTCCTAGTGGAGCATGAAAAAGAAAAAAAAATCAATGTCCACTCCGGCTCGGAGGACCATTAAAAATGATATTAGACAATATTTATCAAGTAATCAGGTATAATGAAATAACACTCAGACACTTGTAACAGTTCAACGTGCACGGGTGAGCGCTCAAGGGAGTCTCACACCCTGCAGCAATTCTCTGCCTTTATTTATACACAACATGAAACATACAAGAAAGGAAGTAACATTCCCTAGCCAAACAGGCAGGTGTGAGATCTCGGAACTTATGTTCAAAAAAGGTTGTTTCTTAAAAGGTCATTTCTTACTCTTGGGTGGCGGTTTCCTGTTAGATAATGTGAGAGCAAAACAAGTCTTTTTAAGGCAAAGTGTAGACAGTTGTGAAGCTAGTTGAGTGAAAACAGAAATATGAACACTCTTAGCTTTAGTATATCAGCAATAATGATTAATAAAATGTCTTAATAATAAAAATCTCCTGACAATAAATAAAATTGAATTGAATTGAATTGAATTGAATTGCTTGAGGTGACTGTTGTTGTGATTTGGCCCAAATAAAACTAAACTGAATTCTAAATTCAAAACATCATCCAGTGCCTAATGAGCTGACTTCAACAGCTATTCTCTGTATTGCAGGCTGCGGGGCAGGCACTGTATCCAATAACCAAACAGTTAGAGTTTGGTTTAGATGACTGGGAAAACATCTACGCCAAACAAAGTCAAATGCAGCAAGCTTGTAAAACAGAGACGTTATTAGAGGGTGCAAAGAGAAGTAACCAGCATTTAGACAGAAAATGTCTCACATGATGTCAGCAGGTACTTTTGACCCATTCAGTCTTTTATTGTGTATTATTTACAGGGATAGCATATGATTTATGACTCATGATTAGCATAATCATGAGTCTTAGGCAGCACGGTGACACGGTGGTTAGCACTGTTGCCGCACAGAAAGAAGGTCCTGAGTTCAATTCCACCATCAGGCCGGGGTCTTTCTGTGTGGAGTTTGCATGTTCTCCCCGTGTTTGCGTGGGTTCCCTCCGGGTACTCCGGCTTCCTCCCACCGTCCAAAGACATGCAGCTTGTGGGGATAGGTTAATTGGATAATCCAAATTGTCACTAGGTGTGAATGTGCGAGTGAATGTGAGTGCGAATGGTTGTCTGTCCCTGTGTGATGGCCCTGCGACAGACTGGCGACCTGTCCAGGGTGTACCCTGCCTCTCGCCCTATGACAGCTGGGATAGGCTCCAGCGCCCCCCGCGACCCTGAAAATGATAAGAGGAAGCGAATGGATGGATGGATGGATGGATTAGCATAATACCGGGTTTTAGCATCATCGATCAGCTGATAAAGCACTAGGTTACTTTTCACATACAGCACTCCTTTCCCATCAGCACTGCTTTGGTGGAGAAGATGTGTGACCAATGTGTAAAATTTTGATTTTATTTACAGCAGAACACAGGAAACATGTTGAATGTTTAAACTGAGAAAATCTGTTTATCCAGCACATCCCACAGATAACTAACTCTCATTGCTGTGCTCCTCAAACCATTCCTGAAGCATTGTGTATTCTGACACCTTTCTATCAGAACCAGCATTATCTTTTTCACCAGCAGCTCGTCTGTTGGATCGGACCACACGGTGCCACTCAAGCCTTGGCCACTCATCACTCTGTCCCTGGTTTACCACTGTTCTTTCCTTGGACCACTTTTCATAGATACTGACCACCGCAGACTGGGAACACCGAACCAGAGGTACAGATTTAGAGATGATTTGACCATTCCAATTTGACCATAATTTAACAAACTCACTCAAATCCTCATGCTTGCCCATTTTTCCCGCTTCTAACACGTTGAGGATAAAATCTTCAGTTGCTCCCCAGTGTGAGATAGTATGACTCAGTTTGAACACTGTTTCTGTGTTCGGTTGTGAATAAACATGATTTTATGAGAATCATAAATATCTTTACATTGTTTTATTTACATAATACACAGAGTGATGAAGCTATTCTGGCAGATCTTGCAGTGTTAGTGATTCATGAGTCAATCAATCGTCAATAAACTCAATAAACTCAAAACAACACTGGTCAACACAGTCACATCACAGCATGGTTGTGCATGTCATCTACCAGAGCCCTTTGCGTTCTGCATCATCTGATTCTAGGACTACAGTCTTCTGGACAGAGACCTCTGATGCTGTGCCTGAAATCTGCCGGAGCCACTCTTTCAGTTTGGGGGTTACAGCTCCTAATTTTCCTATTAACACTGGGATCATATTAGACTAAGGAAACACATTGAATTTAAAAAAAAAAGAACTTGATAAAAAGATGAACAATGAAAAAAACAGAAGGTCTGTTTAGACAGAAAAGTTTTTAACTGCAGCTAAACAGAGGAGGTTCTGTTCCCGAACACTGGAGCCACACACTGCAGGCCTCGGTCCTCTCAGTTTTCTGAGTAAAGACAGCGAGCAGCAGTGTATTTAACAGGAAGCTGAAATATTTAGTCTGGAGCTCTGTATGCAAGTATGAGAATTTCAAAACAAATTCTAAAATAAACTGGGAGCCATCATAAAAACAATAAAATCAGCGCAATGTGAACTTGCTTGCTATAGTACGTTTGGTTTCTGGTTGCAACATTTTTTCTAGCTTGTAAGGATGAAAGCGACAGTTTATCTAAGTTGGTAAACGGAGGATTACAATAATCTTGACACAACGACATGAAGGACCAGTTTTCCCCAGTTTAGAGGGGCAGACTGTAGCTTGCAATCTAGAAATGTTCCTTAAATGAAAGAAACAGCAACACAAGGTAGATTTCATATGTGATTAATGCCCAGAGAGGAAGCATACATGACACCAAGACGATAGTTACACCATCGTGTAACTATCCATCTGCAAATGCTTTGCTTTTTTATATAAATAGCATTGCGTGTGTAAACTTCAGAACAAGTGAAAATTTAAAAA
This sequence comes from Neolamprologus brichardi, assembly GCF_056152115.1. Lineage (NCBI taxonomy): Eukaryota > Metazoa > Chordata > Actinopteri > Cichliformes > Cichlidae > Neolamprologus > Neolamprologus brichardi. The sequence continues at coordinate 2,491,146 of NW_028270136.1, forward strand.
TAAAAGTTCAAATGTTTTTTTGACATATTATTTGGCAATATTATTAAAATTAATATTTTAATAATATTGCATAATATCCTTTGCACCTTTTATCACTTTGATTTGCACCAAAGCAGTTAAAATGTATGATTTTTTTTCCTAACTGCACAGACTGATATCCTGGCTTCGTGTTATACTGTGATGATCCAGTATGCCCTTAAGATAAACAATGGATTAACCTTAGGACTAGGGATGGGTATTCGCTCTGTAGTTGCTTTTTAGCATAGTATTACAAAAAATTGTAAATCTGTGATAGATGATTGATCAACTTAAAGGTAACTGTATAAATGTGTTCAATGACTTTGTTACTTTTAATGATTGGAGAGCACCCGCTTCAATTCGCACTCAATTCAAACTTTACGTTGCACGCTCAGTGGAACGTAAATGAGTTGGGGTGGCTGTAGCTCAGGTGGCAGAGCGGATCAGCCACTAACCAGAAGGTTGGTGGTTCAATCCCAGGCTGCTCCAGTCTGCATGCCAAATATCCTTGGGCAAGATACTCTCCGATGCATCCATCGGAGTGTGAATGTTTATAAATGTTAGATGCTTAGAAGTGCTTGTGTGAATGGGTGTGATTGGGTGAATGAATTAGCTGTATAAAGCGCTTTGAGTGCTCGGACAGAGTAGAAAAGCGCTATATAAGAACCAGTCCATTTACCATTCACCTACCTTGCGTTTGCACCTTTTGTCCACACATAAACTGCGTTTTCGTTAACTGAAAACTGAGATTTTTAAAGACGCCAGGGTGGATATTTTCAAAAACTCAGTTTTAGCATTTACGTGTGGACGAGGAAAACGGAGTTGCCTATATACATTTTAAGCTATTATTTATTATTTAGTTCAGTCAATAGATCAAGTTTTGTAGTGACTATGAAATATATTCTAATTATCTGTTTCCTGTTTATCCTAGACAGGGCAAAAAAAAGACTCCAAATCAAAAAAAAGATAAAAATGAAAGACTGGTGCATTGTGCAGTTCAGCACTGGTGGTACACTTTTAGCAGTTAGAACAACTTATACTTGAATGCAGAATGTTACACCATCACTTATGGATATATTAGTTTTTCAGCTCTCACTGCTTAAGCCATTAATCTTTCTAGAATTGTTCTTTGAAACATATGCGACCTCACAAAAGATATTAACTATGCTGTCAGACCTGACCAGAGCAGTTAACGAACTCCGTGAGGAGGTCAGGCCATCCGCCATCCCTGCTGCAATGAATCGGTAGATGCTGGGGTACTGCCTCTGGATTTGCCCTTGCACAGCACTGAGGAGCTAAACAATGCAGAGGCAGCTCTTCAATCACAAGAGGCAAATAAGGCAATGGTAAGTATATAAAGGTTATGTACACTTTGTAACTATAAAGTGTAATAGCTGTCAGATGTGATTTAAATACATAACGACGGCATGTTGATTAAACACAAAAGCACTTGCATACACATTTAAGACATGAGACACGCTAATTCCATCTCTTAAAATGTGTCTATAGGTGAGACGCTTTGCCTTGATTGGAGGGACCACACTGGAGGTGCGAGTCTGCCGTGTAATGGCTTATGCCATTACAAACGAGCTGGCCTCGGTACTCAACTGGGCAGGGGAAAAAACCAAGGACCAGACAAAGCAAAAAAGGGCATTTAAAGAGACAGTGTTGTGCAGATGCATATTTGGTAAGTTTTCCCTTTTGTTGTAGTTTTATGAGCCTAAAGTGAACAATAAAGGGATCAATTGATCTGCTGGGTGTGTTTCACATTTCCTATGTCCGGTTTTTGCTGTATTACTTGATCTTTCTTAATAACAAGACTTTCATGTCCGGTTAATCTGGAGATGGAGTCTTTGGTCTTCAGCCCCATGTTTATTTTGTTTTAAAATGCGGAAGTTTGCAGATTTACGCCTGGTGACTTTCATGTTTATCAGCCTAAGAGTTTACATACTTTCTCCCCACTGAAGACAGTTAACAAGAGCTTATTCATGTGCTCTAAATAACTTTTTTTGTTTATGTGTGTGTGTGTTTATTTTTGTCCTAGATGGCCTGACGCAGCAGGTAGGGGCGAACTCCGAGTTTGTCTTTGCACAAGCAGTCCAGACATGGCTCCGATACTCCCCAGATCGTATGGGTGGCGCAGGACGCACATCATCCATCCCCGTCCCAGAGTAAAAATTACAAACTTATGTGAAACATAGAAATGTAAATGGGAAACTGTCTTTTAATGAGCAAACAAAACATGTCTATTGACCTTTTTTTGTTTAGTTTTTTTTTCTCTGTTACATCACATACAATGCTTTCTTATTTTAGGATATTGATATTGACATGATACATTGTGAGACATTTTTTTAATAAAGGGTGTCTAATTTGAGGAATAAGTACAATTATGTGTTCAGGTCAGGGGTGTCAAACTCAATTGCACAGGGGGGCAAAACTCAAGGCACACTTTACGTTGCACGTTACACTAAAACAATGGTTTTTTAAACATAAATATGAATAAAAACAGACAGGAACATTATGCCAGATTAAATAAACTTTAAAAAATAAACTTTAAATATTTTGCTCTTCATAAAAATAAATCCTGTCAAAATTATGCAAGTTAGAAATATGAACATGCTGCCAAAAACCCCAGAAGAAATAAATGAAAGCACACACAAGGTTGGAGCCGCATGTAGACGGAGCTGAGGCGTTGCTTCAGGAATGGAACTAATAAACTGTGCGGGCCATTCAGTGCCGTACTTTCCCTCAAGTGTATCATTACACTGCAGCTCCATCTGAATCTGCACAGGTGCAGTTCAGTTCAGCAAAGTCCGCTGACTTGGTTCAACATTACTTGGCAACAGGGAAAGTGAGGCAGGTTGTACTGGTGCATTTGTGACAGCTTCACTTGAAATGCTTTCACTGCATCATACATGCCATGTCCATGAACTGACAGGTTTCCTTGCTGAGCTCAAAAACTCTATTGAGAATTTTTATCCCAACTCAGCCAACGGTCCTCTGCATGATAAGGAATGTCGGCAAACTCTGAATCTATTTCCCACATAAAAGACTGAAATTGACGGTGATTTAAACTTTTAGCTCAGATAAAATTTACGGTCTGCGTTACAGTGATCATTATATGCTCCATTTTTAGGACTTTACCACACAGCGTTTCCTGGTGTATGATGCAGTGATATGCTGTTAACTCACCGGTACAGTTCTCCTCCTGCATCTTTACTCACATCCTGCGGACTAGTCCACTTTTTTCACAGCACAACACCAGCGCTCCATCTGTTGTAAGTCCAACAAGTTTGTCCCAGGGCAGTTTCATGTCGGTTACACTTTGACATACGTTTTAAAAAATGTCTTTTCCTGTCGTTGTCCTGTGCATCGATTTAATGTTCAACCCTCTCCACAGACGAAGATGGCCAGCTGTGCAATGTCCATCATGTCTGTACTTTCATCCACAGCAAGAGAGTATGCAATAAAGTTTTGTCTGGACACAAGACGCCGCACAGAGTGATACCGGGCTGATTTGGCTCCTCTGCTATAATAAAACTTGCTTTCACTTTGTGATTTTGCTCTGGTGAAAAAAGTCTGCTGAAATGTCAGATTCTTCTTTAGCTCTTCTACTTTCCCTAGTTTCTGCTCTGCATTTAGGTTTTTCAGCTTATCCTGACATTTTGTCTTGTAGTGCCGTCTTATATTAAATTCCTTAATTGCAGCCACATTAGCTCCACTAATAAGACACACGGGTTTACCAGCAATGTCTGTAAACATATATTCAGTCACCCACTGGGGCTGAAACACTCTGCTTTCAGAATCAAGTTTTCTCTCCACCATTGTGAGCGGCTAGCTTCGCAATAACAGAAGTTTGAGTAGATTGATGCGGGAATGTTCCCAGGTAGCCTAGCGGTCAGCAAGGAGGCTGCAGCGCTGCATTATTGGATCTGTAGTTAGTATATTATTAGCACCTCATATGCATAACAATAATAGTACATCTATATAAAAGGATCTCGCCGGCCGGATATAAATGTACGCCGGGTTGGATGTGGCCCGGGGCCTTGACTTTGACACATGTGGTCTAAGGACACTACCTTGTGACGTAGGTAGGTAGTGTCCTTATGAGCATCCTTCCCCTGAATTCGGACACAGCCATGGTAGGTGTGTTTTATCATGATTCATATAATAGTGATGACAGATTTTTAGACTAATAGTTAGGCTAACACACTTACCGCTCATCTTTTCTTTCCTCACAAAGCCGATAGATCCTGCACTTCTTTTAAGTGTCTTCCAGCGCAATTCTTAGCATATTTTGATTCCTACAACTGGTCCGTCCGGTTATTGTCTCCCCAGAGACATTGCTGGTGTTTTCCTATGTTGCAGTCCGTTTGGCCTCTCAGGGCCACCGTAGTTTTAAGTAAATATCTGATCATTTTTAAAATTAAGCAGGACTAGTTCATGTTCATACCGCATTACAATGGTAAAACAATTATTCATTTTCATAGCACTTTTTGAGATTGTTAGAGACATATCCCTGAATTTGTTTTATTTTATGAAGCAAAATTTTGAAAGGGTTAGATTATGTTTTCAGTATGAACTCACTAAAAACAATTCTGAGGAGATTTATATTTGTCATGGTCCCTGTGCCTCACCAGCTGATCCTGTATTAGGCAACATGTTCTCTCTCTCTCTCTCTCTCTCTCTCTCTCTCGCCGGGGCGGTGCTCATTATGGGCTCCCGCCCCTGGCCCACGCACCTGCTGCCTATCGGGATGATCGCAAGGCCGATTTAAGACGGCAGCACTGTGTCACTCGTCGCTGGATCGTTGAGCTATCAGCGTCAGTCTCTCAAGCATTAGTGAGTTAAACTCCGTAAAGTTGTTTCCGTCTGTTCGTCATTAACCCCCGTTCTGTGTGCAGATCTACCCCGGACCTTTCCCTGCCGGCCTGTTTCCGTGTGGACGAGTGAGTGGATTTGTGTTTCCCCAGTGTGGGGAGTGAAGAGAGAGAGCCTTTGGAGTGCGTCTGATTCCCGTCTTTCCCCTCACATACCCCAGAACCCTGGACCCCCCCTCCCCTCCCTCCAGCACATTGTAAATAGTATCACCAGGTGTCGTTGTGTAAATAAACTGATTGTTAACTCTGCAAAGATTCCCGGTCTGCGCCTGAGTCCATTAACTAAAACGTGACAATATTCAGACATCTGCAAAGTTAGTCTCAAAACAGCATGTTTATCCATGTTCAATATTTGTTCATGTAATAACAATCTTTCAGTTTACATTTCTCGAGGAGCAGAAATTCTACAAAATTCTATAATTACTGGGGAGCAAGAAAAACTCAAATGATCGACTCTCAAATTAATGATAGTTATATTAAGTTACATTTTCTTACTCTTTTCTCAGTTATTATCTGATCATTAATTGATAGTGTTTTTTAAGCAAGACTGATGTATGGCGAGCCAGGTCTTAGCTGTCACAACAGGGTAAATGTGTGCCCTTTCAAAGCCGTTGAAGTCAGTGGATGCACTGAGAGAATAAGCCCCCATGTTATCAATAAGAAGCCAGTCCCCCACGTGCAACTCAGGAATCCAGCAGCTTTCGGTGACTTTGTCAATGCTGTCGCAGGTTGGACCCCAGATAACAGAGTAGTATCTCGGTTCACTGTTGTCAACAGCCTGTAAAAAGGAAAGCAAATGAAATATAAAATCCTAATCGCACTCTCACAATCTAACCATGTGAATTCCGTACAATACCAGGTTTAGTTGTAATGAGCTATAAGTAAAAAGTCTATGTTTATCTTTTTTCCCAAGCAATGAGATTTAAATTTAACAATTCAAGATGTAGTAAGACCTTAGTCCCATTGAGTAACAAACAAAAAAATGCGTGTTATCTGACTGATTCACAAGTTGTTGTTCGGTATAACCAAGTGAATTCATTTGCAGAGCTGATGATGCACCAAAAAAATCCCTGTGATTGTGTTGCATTTGATGTTGCAGTCTGTCGAGGATTACAATGATGATGCAAACTTGTCTGCAAAAACACACTCAACAGTGAGTAGTAGTGAAATGTTGTAAAGATGTAAATACAAACAGTTTGCCTTTCACAACTTGTTGGTTACAGTGATACAGTACAATACTTACTTTGAATGCAAACAGTCTTCCATTTTTAGTTTGCATCACATTGTTCACAGTTTAACATCAACTGTATGGTTTGCAGAAAAATTTGTGTCTTCTGTATAAACGATGGGCCACTATGGCAACTGCTACTGACCTGTCCCTGGGACAGCAACCTCCCACAACCACTTCCCAACCCATCAGGGAATACTTTTTCCATTGCAGTTGGTGGCTAAAAGTGGGACACTAAGCATCTCTAGGCCTAGGCATGACTAGAGCTTAAGTAATCAATTTACCAGCAAACTCCAGTAGCTATTTGAAACCTGTTGAGGTACACTCAATCTTTCCTAGTGATAGTGGTTGCCAGGCCGCCACCAACCAGTTTTTAAGGCCTTTGTGACTTAAGATTAAAAAGGAAGCTTATGGAGGTCTCATTCTGAGTTCTATTAGTAAGTTGTGCTGTTCATCAATATTGATCAACAGCACATCTTAAATGTCAGTAACATAAACATATATTAATTGCCTAACTGTAACCATGACTTCAATGTACATGGTATGCTATAACCACAATCTTACCAACTTTACCACAAGAAACTGGATATAAACACACACTCAAAAGTATGGTGATTTTATATTATTTACCCTAAGAGGCCATGGTTCAACCTTGGTGTGGACAGGATCATTGGTAAGGCAGCTCAATGATCCGTATAATCCATCATTAATGTAGTATATCATCATCTTCTCAGAGCTGTAGTCCTTCCGATCTGATAAGCATTTACCTTTATATTTGAAATTAAGTTCAATTTAAATACAAAGGCACATCATTATGGAGTATTTAACTTGCTTTTAAACTGCATATCTGTACATTTACCACTGCGTTCATCTGTGTCTTCAACTCTTTTGGCAATGACATTTACTGCCAGTGTAAAGGCTGAGTCGACATAGAATCGGCCTGGTTCTGCGATGATCTCCAACCCATTGGCAGGTGGGAATAATTCATCCAGTGCTTTATTAATGACTTCTGAAAACTAAGAATGCAAAACACATTAGGTTAATGGATACTGCTGAGCTATTAATACTTCTGACATTTTCTTGTTACTTTAAGATGTTCTGTAGCGATCAGTACCTCTGACCTCAAAGTACAGTAGTTTGTGTGATATTCTAGACAACAACAAAAAACAAATGCATATACAAAATATGCCGTCTTTATGCTGCTGATGAATTACTTTTCCTTGGGAACTCACCTCTCTTCTCAAGACAGTAACACATGTAGGTAGTTCCAATCTATATCACACTACTCTATAAGCTGTAGTAATCAGTAGTTTTACATTAAAATGATTGATTTTAGGCCGAACCAACAAGGTCCCCTTCGCAAACAAGAGCAAAGATGAAGGAAAGCGATAACATGACCAGCATCTGAACAGAATGATGTCTGTCACCAGGGCAGTCAGGGCTCTAACACATAACTAAATGTACATATGCTTATTTATTCCAGATATTATCACAATTAAAAGGAACAACTCATTGTAAGTTAAAATTCTGCCAACCAATATTATGTTTGAATGTCCTAAACACGTTCCCTCTGTCTTGTACAGTGTTTTTATTAATAATACCTCCTCAAATTTCACTTCAATGAAGTCTTCTGTCCCAGAAAAGCCTCCACCAATATCCAAGAGGCGCATCTGGAAGCCCGCTGAATTCTGCAAAGATATAATCTGTTTAAACTTGAGACTTTGCCATGTAGGGTTTAGCTGAGAAGGCTTCTGCTTTGTATATGTTAATACCATTGTTTCAATAGTTTCCTGATTAGTTTGTGGGCTCAGTCACTCATTTCAGGTCATACTGAATACAACATTAAGTTCATTTTATAAACTTGGGTCATTTTAAGTTACAGAAATGAGGAGTGTGTGCAGTGTCACAGTTACATTCTCGCCTTGCATCATCACATTGGTCTTTACTTTAGCATTAATATGAACACTTGATCACAATAAGATAAAACTTTCAGTAATATTTCATCATTTAAATCAGATCCTTAAAGCAATACTGAATGAGTCATTAATAAAGACATTAAAAAATACCTTGAAAGTGGTAAATTTAACAACTGATCATCACAACCAATCCATATTAGTGGCAGTTATTCGAAATTAAATGTACAGTACAGTATTCTTATAAAGGTTTGTTTGTGCAGCAATAACTTACTGCTATATCAAAAGCATATCGAGCATCTGTGATAGCCTGCTTGAAGGCCAAACTTCCAGTGCACCCACTGCCTACGTGGAAGCTGACCCCAATCACCTCCAAGTTCAGCCGTCTGGCACATTCCAGCAGTTTACTAACTGAGGACAGTCTGACTCCAAACTTTGCATTGAGTCTTACGAGAGATTTGGAGTCGTCCACTGCAATTCGCATTACTAACCTACAAAATGCGTTTAGACATTAATAGTCAATACTCTCAAAAGACATTGCATAAAATGCTGAAACATATTAGCAGTTGCTTACTTACTTGGCTTGAGGATGGGTAAGAGAGATTTTTAAGAGTTCCTCCTCATTATCAAAAGTCATTACGTTCACTCTGTGAGTGCGGGCATATCTGATGTGGGACCGTGGTTTGGTAGTATGGGCATAAATGATCTTATCAGGGGTAACTCCAAGGGACAGGGCCAGCTCGATCTCACCCTGCGTCAGACAAAGATGTGTTTCACACGAACAAACTCACAAGAACATAAACAGAATCCCCAAATCATCTTTGAAACACCGGTACCTTGCTGGCACAGTCAAAACCCGTGTCCAGAGCGATGAGCATCTTGATAACTGCTGGTGTGTTGTTGCACTTTACTGCATAGAAAGGTTTGACCCGAGGCAACCTAGTGATCCACCTGTTGTGCTTTTCTAATATATCATCAAGATTTAACACATGGAATGGCTCATCTTTGCCCTGAAAAAAGAAACATTTTATTTCAAAGATGTCAAAAATCTCTGGTGTATTCACCACACTAGGGATGTGGTGTGCTGCTAGTCGACAAGATGAATTATGTCATTGTTAACATTTTAATTGATTCAGTAAATTATTGTGTACGTAATGTTATGCAGCCATCTGCCACCAGATGGCGCATCGTTGTCGAGAAATGCCATAAATCTGTTAATCTAGGCCTGATCTTTTTGTTAACACGATCAGAATGCGATATAAGCGGCGGAAATGGTAGATTAAGTGACATGATTCATTATTAAAGAATGTGATTAATGGTTTCAAATGCCTTTGTTTAATGCGTTTTTGACACAAAACAGATCAAAAGTTTAACATTTTAGACCCTTTTAGACTCGTTAATTGGTCCAATTTTTTACTTTAGTCAAAATTAGAAATTAATCACCAGGAACATCCCTAGCGATAACCCTTGCCTTGCATGTGTTAATTGTTTATGCACAAACAACCTTGATGTTTGAAGGCTTTCAGTGACTTAAACTTATGCCCCTGAAGTATGGTAACAAAGTATTTGTACATCGTTAATTCTCATATCTTATCATAATCATCATTGCCTCGGTATGAGGAATAATAATCTCTGAAATATAAGGTTTCACAGAGGTCAGGGACATTGCTAAAACTATCAGAATGGGCTTAAGTTAGTGGTAAAAGAAGTGGAAAAACTTGCCTCTGATACTCACCTGTGAACCAAGCTCTTTCACCTTTGTGTCTATGACATCAGTGATGCTCCTTCCACTGTCCAGGATTTCAATGTCATCATTTTCAGGGGAAAAAACACGCACCATTGATTCATTTATGGTAGCTGCAGGTGTCAAGAGCAAAGGCACGTATAAACAAAAAGTGTTACACAATGTGAGATGTCGGAAAGTATGAGAAAGAGAGAAGGGAAAAGGTGATGCATTTGAGAAATAAGTATAAACGGAGCTATTCAGGAAGGTTCCGTTTTTTCCTCTAGTTTCCTGCGAATGAGAAAACAGTGACTTTGGAAGACGGAATTTTGTCATTCACAGTCAAAAAATTCAGGGAGAAGTGGATTAACCACTGTGCAAGCACTGTGGACTTGTAATTTGGGGTATTTTCTATACTCATTTTTGCAGTGTTGGAGGACTTTGGAATAAATCATTGCTGCCCGATTCGGACTTCATCAGGTGCAGCCGGGAGAGGACTGCACGACTGGCCAACGTGTACTTTCTTTTCCCTCTGTCATTCATCTCAGGACCGGTATCAGAAGTCAGTATTAACATACAGTTAAAAACATAAAACTCATGTCATTATTTTTTTATTTGATTGCGTCTTTACTGGTCATAACATAGTCATATGTACTGTCTAGTCTTCTGCTGTGTTTAGTCAGCCTTGTCTTCATGTTTGTTTATCTCTTGTCTCCGTGTTTGGTGCCCCCTATCTATCCCCCTTGCACACCAATATTTGGGAATTTTGTCCCTGGGCTGATATACTTGGAGAAAATTCTCCTGAGTTTCTCCAATAAACCTGCTACATAATGGATGACAGTATTTTCTGTTCTCCGACCTCCTTTCCTACCTTTAGGTGAAACATCTTAAAGAAACTCCGGTCACCTTCTTTCCAAGCTCTTTAGACTACCATGATCTGGATGACAGAGAATCTACACAGACAAACAGCAATGTTCATGTTCACACATAAGATCATAAAGTTTTAGGCTTACCTTCCTTTGTAGTGTCCATGTTTTCCAGTGTGAAGATCTTGCAGAGAACTTCCAGAAGTTCAAAGTAAAACAACAGAGAATGGCTTGATCGGCTGGTTTTGTTAGTGGCATTTCCCCACCCACTTTGTTACGTAAATTTGACTTTAACAGTTCATTCTGGCAAAGAGGATTTCCATTCCCAAATCTAACTTTTTTAGATATTTACAATTACGAAACTTTCACACAAATAATGTTGAACTTTAACTCATTTTAACTTGGATTCTTTTATTAACTTGTAGGTCCCTTATTGCCTATAAATTGAGGTTTAGGTTAGTGGAGACCCTTACGCTAACCTAAACACAAGCTTTTACTCTCTAAAAAAAAGTAATAATTTGCATTACTAGAGACTTTTTACCTGTGTAACTGCATGAATACATTTATATGTATGACCTCATGAACACATCTATTTAATTATTAACCAGAGTAATGGTGGCAGAACACTAAGATCAGCAGTAGTACTACAGCATGGAGAAAAGAATCAATTAGAAATAAGTCACATAATAATTTCTATTGTCAGAGTTAGATTGTAATTTGTAAGCAAGTTTTGATCAGCTGACTGCCACGATCGGGGAAACACACACTGATTATTCTTAATAAATTGGCGTGCCCATGTAGCGTGCTGGCTAGACCAAAATGCGGCAAAGGCTAGTGATGGGTTGGAAGACGCACATACTTACTTTAGTAACACCTGGTGCGCTGACCGCGGCTTTGAAACCGGTGTTACGACTGGTCCGCAGGCTGAACCAGGATGGAAGAATGAACAAAGCTGAATGAGTAAAATACTCATGGCACCTGAGGCGAGCGGTGGCTGACGGAAGCAAAGGTTTCGGTGCTCCTGACATGAAGGAACCAATGTTTGAGCGCAGAACAGGTGATTCATCTCCCTTTTAGACCCAATGTCTGTGGTCACTTGACCACTACCTGACACTGACCTGTGCTTCTCTAAGATTTAATGATCTTTCTGGATTTAGTTAACAGAATTCAACAAAATATAAGCAGATTTTTCACGAACTACACGGCCCAGTTCCAACTCCTAGACGCCATCAAGCTTATAGCTAATTTGGTTGACTGAACATTAAGAGCATCAGCCCTTTGAATTGAATTTGATGTCTCCACACTTGTAACTTCACACTGACCATGAACACAAGAGCCTACTGTCCATCAGTTCAGCATTGCTGTGCATTACTGTAAACTTAGGCACTATACCACTTCAGCCTGTAAGCATACTAAACTCCCCAGTTTTCATGCAACCTGTAATTAACACTATTACTGTACTATTATGTTACTTCAAATTTGTTTTTCAGACACTTCATAAAATCACAATCTAGAAACAAATAATTTTTGGGGATATTATGAGTAAGCTGTAAATTGTCCATTGATGAGCAGTGTTTACCTTTGAAAATAATCTCTCATTGGCTTAACTGAAGTCCAAAATGATGTGTAGTCTAGAAAACATGGACATTACCAGATGCTGTTTTCTCCACCATGAGTAGCTGCTTGTGTGTGACGCTTCCTGAGTTAAGTATTTTTTTAAATTCATAACTGAAAAGCTTGCTTTATTATGTTAAGATCAGATGGGTGGTTTGGCCATTGAAAAATGGTCAAAGTTCCTTTAACCCTCAAGGCACCCAATGTTTATTCAACTAAGCTTGGACATCAGGGACAATATTGTTTCTTTTATTGTTGCAATTATAATTTTTAATTAAAATGACAATACAATCTACAGGCTCCATCTTATCTTAATGACCTTGTAGTACCAAATCACCCTATTACACCGTAAAATGTAATATTGTGTTTAATTAAAAATATTAAATAGGCTGAACTCAGTTTTTATCAATTTGTTATTAGAACTTGATTTAAATAAGTTACCAGTACTTTTTATGCATAAACGCTGATAAACTCAATTTATTTGAGTTGTCTTAACTTAGAAAAACTAAGTAAGATGGAAGTTTTGCTTCTCAGTGCGGAAGGATGAAAGATGTGTTTTGAAAATGCCACGTGACTACCATCCTTCTCCCTCTTGGATCAGTCCGCTTGTTCATGGTGCCAGCATTTGTTATGGAATATGTTGAGCAAACCTGGAAAAGCTCAAGATATTATTGTTTTCATTGCTGTGAATCTTTACCTGATACACTGACTTGGTGAGTAAATGTTTACTCTTATTCAAACTGATTTTGTGGCTTCTCTTAGTTTACCCATACGGTAAAAAAATACATTTTTCCTGGCCAAAATATATTTCAAATATATGGTAAATATATTTTGTATTTGTGATGCTCCAAAAATATATATTTTTGAAATTGAAAATATATTTCTTTCAAACCAAAATACATTTCAAAAGATATTTGCGTTCAAGAAAATACATTTCCAACCTTTCAGTAGAATATATTTCAAAGTATCCCTTATTTAACCTCCTAGGACCTGGCGTCCACATATGTGGATGTCACATTTTGGGTTATTTAGACCAAAATACTCAATTTTGCTCTACAAGGGCCTGATATCCACTTCCGAGGACATTATACTGCTACTGTTCTATCAAAATTTTAAACAAATATCCTCATATGTGGCTCTTATTTTTCTTAAAAACAAAAATAAGGTAAAAAAAAAAAAATCTGGTAATTCTTTGTTTTTACATTCATCGGGCCCCAATATGCCCAAATATCAAAGAGAAATTAAAAATGCATGTCGTGGAAGAGTTCGGGTCTTAGGAGGTTAAAATGTATTTAGTGCAATAATAATAATAAAAGTAACAACATCTGCATCTAATCACATCTGCAAAAACAGTTGGATTCAAACAAAACAGAGTCAAAGGTCTAGCAAGAATTAGGTTATTTATTCATTTGCTTACAGTATTTCACATTACACAATATCAATTGACTTTGAAATTATTTGTCATTGATACAGTACACAAAATACAACAACTGCTATGTACACTTTAGTTTTTGACAATATATACAATATAGTACTTATAGAAACAGTCCACTTTTTTTGGAAATAGGCTCATTCTCCATCTCCCTCCGAGTTAAAAAGTTGAGTTTGACCATTAAGTCTTTGGTCATTTTTCAAGGCGATGCTCACTGTCCCTTTGGATTCAATGATGTATGCTAAGCTATGTTAAAAGTGTTATCACCATACAAATCAACTGTATGGATTCCAAAGTGGTCAGACTCAACGTATTAACTCTGAGGGAGTGTTCCTTTAATGATGCAATATAATAAAGCACTTAATGACTTAATGTAATGTATATCTGACGTTTTGCCATTTAATGTTTAATTATGTATGTTTTTTTTATGAACTGGTTTAAAATCACTTCAGAAAAATACCACATGGCAGAAAATCATGTTTTCTCGTGTTTAACCTTATTTAAGGAATTCACACTGATTAATGCTTCTAAAAATGTAATTGACTTTTAGTTTTTCAGTGTGAATGATCAGACATTTGCATTTGATCTCTGCAGCAAGAATACCTGTCAGATGCCCAAGACGTTTTGATACTGGTTCAAAATAACTTGGATTTGAGGCACAGAGACTATGCTTTGCTCGTTCATAGAATCTTCCAATGGCATAACACGTCTCTCCACTTTCATTTTGACATATTACAAATCGTTTAATGTTAAAGAAATTTTGATCATCATCATTCAACATAACAGTGAATGAATTACGTTTGAGTACACGACTGTAATCTTCTGAGTGAAACACCTCGCCATTTGTAATGATTCGTTGAAAGTACTTTACTCTGCTCCTTTGTACCCCATAACGACTCAGTGCCATATAGTCATCCCTCCTAATTAATCGCACTTTAGGATGATTAAGTGCAGTGATACCATGTGTGCGAGTTACATCTTTTAACTGTTTAGGTCTTGTTAGAGATTCAAATATCTCCTTGCATTCATTTGAGGCATCTTTCAGTAAAGTCTGGCCATAAAATGGTAAGGCCTTCTGTAGCCAGAACATTTTTACAATCTGTAGCGCAACCCCTTGAGTGCTTTTGATCATGTCTAGTAGTTTAGCATTGTAAGACTCAAACACAAAGGCGGAATGAGCCCACAAAGGCCCCCAGTTAACTACACTCCTTGGTAAATGGAGGCAAAGATGGACATTATAAGACAGATTAGCTTCCCCATAGAATACCTCCATGTCTTTCACAAAATCTGTTAGAAGTGCCTCAGACTCAGTAATCTGCTCTCTAGTTATATTTTTGCCCAACAGAAGGGATACTCCCTTGACTAGTTTAGACCAGTGATTCAGTAGTGGTTCTGGCAATACACCTTTTAGTACAGGTAAGCTCTAATAAAAGAGCCACATATACCACTCATGGGCTTTCCAAAATTTCCTCAATGTGACAGACCTTGGCACACGAGGTACATTACATGGCGGTTTAATCTTTAAAAGCATTTCATCTAACAGTTTTGTAGACCTACCTATATACCAGTGCTTTTCATGGTTTTCACTGTTTAACCACAGCCCTGTTACAGTTCTTGCAACACCCAGAAGTACTGAATGCATATAGTCTGGGACAGACCCTTCGATAATATCAAAACTGGGAAGTCTACACAACATACTTGGCCCTTTAACACCCATAACAGCTTTACCAGACTGTAGCGCAGCTTCTACAAATTCATTAGTTTGTTCCTGATTGCGGAGCTGAATGTCCTTCTGAAAAGGATATACACGAGTGAATCCTCTGCCTTTTTCAACTACCTTTCCTTCATGAAGGCAGTAGGAGCATCCATATTCACCATTAAACTGTTTAAAATTTTGGATCAGAGGTCTGGCAACTGAGTCACTCATTAGAATTAGAGGGATTACTTTTGTATTGACAGAAACGCCTTTGTCATCTTCCCATGTGAAACCACGGTCCTGTAGGTCCACACACTCATCAATGAAAGGTTTTAAGAAACTTCTCATGTGAGGCTTCTCATCCCCGAACCATAGTGCACAAAGGAGTACATTATCCTGTCTTGTTTTCAATGGCAATTCATTAATGGTGCAAAAAAGGGGCCAAATACTACAAGGGGACTTTTTAAAAACTGGCACACCATCACAGCTAAATGTTAAGCTGAGGGTTTGAAGGGCCGTTTCTGAACCACTTAAAGCTTTCTGATACAAAAAAGCATCACAAATGTCACTGAGAGAAGTAGATGTTTCTGTTTGCCTTCCTATTAATTCATCTGTAATTCCTGGCATTCTCAAGAGATTTTTGAGTTGATCTTCCAAGGAGAGGTATATGAAAAAGTTCTTGGTAAACCTACTTGCTTTGTCATAGGTGCTGTTGCATTGAACACAATGAACTTGGTCCAGTTCAGCTGACATTATATTACTACACTGTTCACACACATAACAGATTTTCATGATGTCTTTTGTATCATCAAAAGCTTTGTAAAATGAATATTTTGTCCTGCATGCTGAATCACTGCCACCAACAACATTAAGGATTTTCATGATATCTTCAAGACAGTCATTGGTCAAACTGTGTTTGAGCTTAAGTGCCAGAAGTAGTAGTTGATTTTGCTCTTTAGTTTGACCTGAATCCACTGGGACCTCTATCTGAACAGGACCTGCAGTGCACTCTTCATCATTAGTCATCAGCAGAGTTCTGTCTTCTGGAAGGGTGTCTGGGATTTCCTTGAAAAGAGAAGCGAGAGAGAGAATTATGGGTCCTGTAAACAAATCTTCAGTGTAAGAGCATTAACCTAGTGGACTCATAGACACATTTATGTCTATATCGGTGAGATCTGCCCTGTAACCGTCTTCTCTCTACTGTATGTATGCATCTCTTTTTTTAACATTACAGCAGACATTTGAATTTGGTCTCATTCACTAATTGTGCACTATTTGACATGTCCATTCAGTCTTGCCAAAATTTAAGTGTGCTTAGGCTGTCAAAATGAATGCTTAGTGCTTTCTTTCATGATAAATTCTGTAAGAATATATGATTGCAGTAGAAAGTAGAAATTACCGTAAAAATCATAATTAGAACAATGATTACTTGTTTTATTTTTTCTTGTTCAATGCACTAATTCATGAATATTCTTTAAAAAATAATGTCTAGAAATGTAATGATCTTTTTGATTTCATTTATTGACTTGAAAATTCAACTAACTATTGTGTACTTATTTCGACAAATCTATAGTCCAATATTCAGAATAAATTTAATTTAGGTTTATGCATTAAAAGTGTTTTCATTACACTTAACCCAAAATGTTTGTATTCCAACACTAACCTTAAAAAGAGACCAATAAGATCATTTATTAATATTAATATGAATCAAGCATTTATTATTTGGTATAACTGAGGTAATTAAATGCTAAGGGATAAGATAAAATGGATGATAAGATAAAAGGAATAAAATGTTATTTTGGTAATCATCACCCTCAAGTTGTTCTAAACCTATTTCTTTGTTCTGTTGAACACAAAAGAAGATATTTTCAAGAATGTTGATAACCAGTTTCTTGTCCCTACTGACTTCCATAGTGTTGTTATTTCATACTATGTCCATACTATGTCAATGGGGACCAGCAACTGTTTGGTTATCAACATTATTTTGTTCAAAAGAAATTAATACAGGTTTATAACAACTTAAGAGTGAGCAATTGATTAGAGAATTTACATTTTTGGTTGAACGGTTCATTTATGAATTTACAAAAATGCAAATTGAACCAATTATATCATAAGGCATACCTTTTGACATTCCTTGATAACATTCTAAAGTTCTTCTTCTGCAACCTTAATTCTGAAAAAGAAAATATACAATAAAGAAAATAGAAATTGCTTATTGCTATATTTGAACTCTAAGTGAACTGCTATTAACACGATAAAGATGTGATCACTTATAAAGATGTTTATTGATCAGTAATAAGCAGATTAGACATAGCCTCGCTACATTCCCTGTTTAAAAGAGCCAACTCCAGATCATTCATTTGGGAGCCAGAGTACATTTATCGTACCTTATGCTATGGTAATTTACAAAGATCATTTTTTCCTTACAATTTTCATTGTGGTTATTAATTACATTTTATAAAATTTACTTAGAATGATGTTTATACCATTGTTTTAAGCAACTGCATGTCCTATTTTTACAAGAACATAAGCTGAAAACACTAACTGAAAATCCTTCAATGCTATTCTGGAGTATTAAGCCCCAAATGTCTATTACACATTGGCTTTGTTTATTCTTGATAAAAAACAAACAAACATCTTAAGCATGCAGTGGACGATTATTTGCCACTTTGAACGATTACATAATTGTGGCATCCTTAGTGATTGCCACTAGATTAATTGATTGTGCGGCCCTATGGCATTCGTTAATGTTAAAGAGTGAGGGATATTACATTACCAACACACCTTTCTTTTTGTGCCCATCTCCGTTTGGTTCTTGAAGGAATTTCCTCTTCAGGATCAGTTAGACAACGTTTATACGAAATCCTTTCAGGAGGCTCGCTCATTTTGACTCACACGTGACCTGTTGATGACATTAAAATCACATTGAAGAAAACATCGAGGATTGTAAAACAGAAACTGCAACATATAAAATAAATGTAGCATGTTACTGTGAAATATATGCTTACCGAGCAGTTTTCCAGGGAGTTCGCAAATTGCAGCGTCTTCTTCCGCGAGCGTCTGCACACGCAATGCAGACCTTAACAAAAACTTTAAAAACTTAAACGTAAAGTCCCAAAAACGTCCGTCTTTGTACATCACAGAATTAATCGAAAAAAAGGTACTTAAAACAATATAATATGTTTTTTCTATGAAATCTATGCTCACCAGAGATTATTCAAAAAATGCAGCGTCGTCGTTCTAGATCTGTAGGTTGTGTGAAAGTGTAAAGGTTAATGAGCGGAGCAGAGTATGCGCATGCGCGTTGCCATTGTGCTTTTTATAAATAAAGATAAAATAAAAAGTAATACGTAAAAAGTAAATATTGAAATATTCCCAAACATGTGCAATGAACGTGCAAAAAATATTAATAATAATAATAATAAAATTATTAGTTGTTGTTTCTTCCCCCCCCCCCCTTTTTTTTTTAAATATAACCGACGTCTGAGGCGCAATTTCCGAATGGCCGATATACAGGCGGGAAGACACAAGCGGATAATGTTCGCGTTAATTAAGTAGTCAGAAGATGGAAAGTTCTCAATTGTGCCAACTGAACACATTCGGGATTTTGATGAGGAGGAATACTTAGACGGTTTGGAGGAAAAGGACGTTTATTTGGTGGAGTGGCGACAAGCGCCAAGGAGCCAAAAGGCGGGTGGCCGGTCTATGAAGCCTCCATCATTAAGCTAGCAGGTGCCTTTTCTCCAATATAATATTACTTTATTGTCGCTTATTTGTTAATCAAAATATGTAACTTAATCAATTATATTATGATGTACTTTAGCCTTTTTTATTATTATTCTGCCTCCTCAGAAAGGGAAAAAACTTTGCAAACAAAGCTTAAGGAAATTGAAGAACAACTACCCAAGCCAGAGGTGCTTAAGAGAAAAAGTAAACCTTCTATGAAACTCCTTGAGGCCACAGAGGTGAGAGACGAACCGGCAGCTAAGAAAAAGGTGAGTGTTTTGCCACACGTACACACACAGACATATATACTAATATATATATGTGTGTGTGTGTATATGTGTATATATATATATATGTGTATATATATATATATATATATATATATATATATATATATATATATATACCTGTTTTGTGTATATATATGTATGTGTAACCCCCCCCCCCCCCCCCCCCCAACATTTTGAGATCATTCCTTCATACAGAAGGTGGCTTTTACAGAGAGAGTTTTTTATTTCATTTCTTAGGCATACCCAACAGACCAACAACACAATCTAAAGTTATGGAATGAAAAGAAACTTGAACATCTACAGCGTGTCATTAATCAGTTGAGAGAAGAGAACTCGAATCTAAAAAGAGAAAACGATAGGCTGAAAAATGAAATACTTGAAAGTAAGTACTGTACTATTACATGTTTTATGTGTGTGTTTACACTTGTCATATACAATAACTATCAAAACCTATTCACATTTAATTTCACTTTCACAGAAATCCCACCTCTCCTTCAGGCTACAGAGCATTTACTTACCAAGGTTAGAAACAAAGCACAGTTATCCTTCATTAATAATCACTAATTACAATGTTCCACATTTCCTTGCCTTTTTAATCATTTTAAGGCCTTTTGGAGGGTTTTTTGGGTTGTTTAGCAGTAATGTTTGTGCCTATTTATTTCAGCCCATGAAAATGAATGCAGATCTTCCTGACGTAAGTAAAATCTAATTAATTTTTTTGTCATTATCATTAATTTTGTTGCTTTGTTGTTTTTGTGCAGTTTGCAATCATATAAACCTAACAAGCATCAGTCAGCAGTGTGCCTAACCTAAACAGATTCTTGCTTTATTCACATAATATGTAGTTATATGTACTTGTACATTGTACCTAGGGTTGCGGCCACTTGGCACCGCCCCATTGTTGTGACAGCCCTGATTGTACTTGTACACTGCATCGGAACAGGGAACAGTCTGCCACATTAATGTATTTTTAAATGACTTGTTTCTAATACATAAATTTTTCTCTTACAGATGTCAAAGTCTCAACCTGATGCTGCCCTCCCTCATCCTCCTAAAGTAAGTATTAGTTGTTGTGGTTTTTTACGCAGTGTCTGTGTCACGTGATATTATGTCACATGCTAAGCATAACTATTGAAATAATAACTGTTTTATAACAGATTTTCCCAAACACTACCTATGTTTGTTGTCATTCAGACCAGTACTACTGGTTAGACATTGCTTAATAAGGATTGTGTTTTTCAGCACGATATCTTATTTTTCACAGGAAAAAGGGGAAAAATTTGTAGATGGAAAACTCTCCAAATGTTCTTTGTGCATTTTGTTTTCTATTTGTTAGAATATTTACTATTTATTCAAGTTTTCTAAGGTATCTAATATTTTCATACCTAATATCCATGATCTAAATATTTTAAGAAATAGTCGTTTGTTTGTCAATTGAAAGTGTGTAGATCTTGCATTATTATGGTGTTATTTTATGATTATACACTCAAAGGTATTAAATGGTCTTAAAATGACAATGACATTACTTGACGCAATTGTTTATGGGGCAATATACCGACCAACAAAAAGTTGTTATCGTAACAGGGAGTGAATCAGTAGAGTGAAGGGTTAAAGCAGGATTCGCCAGTGCGAATGGTGGCGAAACCCTAAGATCAGTTGTAGTGGCTCAGCGTGAGGAAAAGAATCATAACTCATAATAATTGAATAATAATTAATGTGAGGTCCAGTAGATTTTCTTAATGTGGAGGCGGCTCTTTGTGGATTTGCACAACTGCATTCAACAAGATATGAGCAGATCTTTCACATCTACCTTACAATATAAAGCACCTTGTTGTTGTGATTCGGTGCTGTATAAATAAATTGAAAATGAAAATTGAAATTGAACACAATCTCTTTCCTAAACTAACCGTATACTGTATATTGTTTTTATACTAGGCTGTATACAATTGGTGCAAAGGTAGAATTTAGTGAATTGATCTATGCATCATCAGCTTTAATGCAGATTAATTTCCTTTACTTCATGTAACCTAACACTAACCATGAGCACCACCACTCAAGCAGAATTCCACTGTAGACTATTTTGAGAGCAGTGCTTAAAAGTGGACTTTTTATGTTTTTATAGCTCCACCTAATATAACCCCTGTTCCCTGCTGGAAAATCTCACCTTGCAAAGTCTGTACATTTTGTTACAGCACTCTAATCCAACAGCATATCGATTACAAATGGGAGTGGAACTTTTCAATTAGTTTTTCCTACAGAATATAACCCAGAAATATCAGCTTCACTTCAGCTTGTTTAATAGTTTCAATGCATCTTCAGAATCCTTAATCGACCCTAAATTGTGTTTACTCTGTCTCACTTTTACCCAGTGACACTGCAGCAGCCCAGCATCTGCCTGACATCTCCTAACACCGGGCTGCTCCGGGCTAAAAGACTAGCCAATTTAGCTTCCACTTGGCTGACTTGGGGTTAGAAAAGCCTGGGACTTCCAGTGTTAACACTTAATTATGTTACTTCAAATTTGTTTTTCAGACACTTCATAAAATCACAATCTAGAAACAAATAATTTTTGGGGATATTATGAGTAAGCTGTAAATTGTCCATTGATGAGCAGTGTTTACCTTTGAAAATAATCTCTCATTGGCTTCTCCTATTCTTCTTACATCTTTCTCCATCACGGAGTGTCACACTTTAACTTATATTTTCTCGCTCTGTGAAATGTGACTTTATAGTACCATATTATCACAACAGACTACTTATTGTTATTAAAGAACAACCACTGAGATTACACAAATGGTGATATATATAAATAAAATAGAACTTAACCTAAGTCCAAAATGACGTCTAGTCTAGAAAACATGGACATTACCAGATGCTGTTTTCTCCACCATGAGTAGCTGCTTGTGTGTGACGCTTCCTGAGTTAAGTTTTTTTTTTTTTAATTTATAACTGAAAAGCTTGCTTTATTATGTTAAGATCAGATGGGTGGTTTGGCCATTGAAAAATGGCTAAAGTTCCTTTAACCCTCAAGGCACCCAATGTTTATTCAACTAAGCTCGGACATCAGGGACAGTATTGTTTCTTTTATTGTTGCAATTATCATTTTTAATTAAAATGACAATACAATCTACAGGCCCCATCTTATCTTAATGACCTTGTAGTACCATATCACCCTATTAGAGCACTTCACTCGCACACCTCTGTCTCTCTTCCACAGCATGTCTTTTATCCTGTCTTTCTTCTCTCACCCCAACCGGTCGCAGCAGATGGCCCCGCCCCTCCCTGAGCCTGGTTTTGCTGGAGGTTTCTTCCTGTTAAAAGGGAGTTTTTTCTTCCCACTGTCGCCAAAGTGCTTGCTCATAGGGGTCATATGATTGTTGGGCTTTTCTCTGTATCTACTGTACAATATAAAGGTGAGGTGAGTTTTGTTGTGATTTGGCGCTATACAAATAAAATTGAATTGAATTACAATACAATTGTTTCAGACAGTTGTTTCAGCTCTAACATTTTTAGCTCAACATGTGTCTTATATGGTGTTATTTCTGTACTTCAGATGTCACACAGTCTCAAACATTGCTTATATGGCAAAGTTCCTCTTTTCTGTGTCTTATCTATTAATATGCCTGTGCACTAAAACTTCATGTTTTTCAGTCTGGCTGAGCACTTTGTGAGTCAAAAGTGGCCTTGCTCTACAAGCCTTCATTATTAAAGTACATAAAACAATATAATAGGAAAATAAGGATACTAAGGATATTGATTTCATGACAGGCAGTGTAAGAGCTGGACAGCTTTGAGGATTCAATTCGTAGCTGTTAGAAGCAAAAATTTTGTGTTGTTTTTGAGTTTATTTCTTTTTGGTTTTATACAGCTGAGAATTCTCTGACAATACAGAAAATACAGAAAGTTGAACTTAATTGAAATGAATTAACTAACAAACAGAAACATACTGAACATTAGAGTCTGTGCTACACCACTGTCACTCATCATATCATGTGACGTGATAATTAATAGTCATAATTTCATCAGATTACTACTGTTTTTCCACATTTAGCTTTCACCTTGTCGAGTTACTGCTCAGGTTTTGATCTTCCTGATGCGGTGAGGCAGAAGAAGAGAGTGAGAGACATTCATATATTATAATAAGTAATGAATTTCAGGTATCTTTTCCACTTGGTTAACTTGCACAGACAAGGTTTTTCTATTAACTTGACTTGAACTGAGAAATCAACAAATACGTTTCATCACATTCTGCTGTGTTTGGCAGGTTTCTCTGTGTCACATTCCCGTGGAATTTTTCACCATAGAAAGAAGTTTTCTTCCCATGTAGAGTGCACCTAGGACGCTAATGCTCTTCTCAGTTTTTACAGAGTCAAACTCAAAGTAATGTTGGTACTTCCAAGCATTGGTCATGTTCTGTCCTGCTCTCCATGTTATCTGTTATCTTTTAATTTAACTTTTTGTCCACTACAGAGGACATAATGAATACGCTGGGTCTCAGGAGGATATGAGGATGATTGTGCTGGATGTCCAAATTGGGTGAGACGAGTTTAGGTTTGATTGAGTTTTAGGATCCAAGTTCAATTTGATGTGATTCCATTTCATTTATATTGCGGCAATTCACAAGACAGTCATCTTATATTGTAAGGTAAGCCCCTTACAGTAATAGAGAGACAAGTTACTGGAAGTCCCCCAGCAGTCACAACCTAAAACAGGATAACTAAGGGTCAACTCAGGGTCAACTGATCCAGCTCTAACTATAAAATGCATCAAAAAGGAAAGTTTGGAGTCTCATCAGAGGAGAGTCTCTGTCTTCTGAATATAAACGGTGAGCTGGTTCCACAGGAGAGGGTCCTGGTAGCTGAAACTCTGCCTCCCATTCTACTTTTAAAACTCAAAGAACATCCAGAGTGATTCTCAACTTCTGATAAAGGACAGAGTTTTTTAAAAACTGAGTCTTTGTTTGTGACTGGTGGAAATAACCTCTTTGGGCACAGGTAGATACAAGCATACAATGAACATTCAGCTTTACTTTCAACTCTTACTTTAGAACACACATCTTCATCCCCTCTTTCACAATAATATGCTCATGCCAGCTACTAATGTGTTTCAAAGATTTGGACGAGGCAACAGAAATGTTCTTTGCTATCAACAACTGAAGAATGCAGTTAAGAAAAAGTTCCTACGCTTCACAGCCCTTTATAAGCACTTGCACATGTAAAAGTACACAAAGATGTACACTTGGGCCCCTCCTCAAATTCGAGTTGGTCTTTCCCTTTGGGCTCCTTGACTCCCCACTCAAACTAGCATTGCTTCCTGTCCAGGATGTGTACATCCTCATCATTGAAAGAGTGTCCACTGGCCTGTAGGAGTAGATAGACTGCAGAGTCCTGGCCTGACGAGTCCTGGCCTGTGTTGTGCAATCCGCTTAGCCAGAGGTTGATTGGTTTTCATGTATAAATGTATAAATCATGGCAATCCTCCTGGTATATAACAGCGTACACTATATTGTATCAGCATTATGTAACAATTTGATAGCTTTGTGCACTGCAGTGGGGGGTGGGGGGCGGGGAGTTAAATCAATTTGATACCAACTGCGTTTACTAGAAAAAGCACAATGAAGTCAAACAAATGAAATACAGGTTTCACAACACACTGCACATAATTCAAATGGTTTTCAGTTAAACTACAAAGTTTTGTTTGGTTTTACTTCAGGGTTTCTACTGTGTCAAAAGCAACCACACCCTCTCCCTGAGGAGCTAGTACGCTTTCTCTGTATTAAAACCAGAGCATAGCTGTGTCAATACTGAATAACTAGAGTCATACCTACTGTAGGCATTTTAACACATGTGCATTATACCAGTACAAAGAAGTAAAACACAAAGAACATTTGAATAGGAAAAAAAAACATCAGTAAGTCCATGTTAATGTTATAAATTGCTTGTTCAGTATGTTGCTGTTTTGTTGTACCCGTGTACACGAATGGCACCGCGTGCTGCCTTCTGTGGTTATCACAGAGATGTAATCATCTCTGTCCTTCCCCAAGGTTAAACTAATCGAGTGTTACCATCTTGAATCAAATGGCAGAAATGGGGGAAAACTCACCTGTAAATAAATTACAAGAATGTCAACTCATGGATCCCAACTACTGTCAATATCTAAAAAAAAAAAAAAAAAAAAATATGTGTTGACACTAGCAGTAAATTAAGTGAATAACTCTGTAATTGGCTTATATTCTTCTGGTTTTCTCTTTCAGAAGTGTCAGGCTTGACACATTGAACAAGTAGTCCAGCAGCCAATCTCAAGTGTCAGACTCAGTACCTTTTCTCTCTTTTTTGTATTTTATTCATTAGCTTACTTTGTTAAGTAGTTGTTCAATAGTGTTGGCTGTATTTCTGCAACACATTGTGTGTTCAGCATATCCACGTTTATGTACAAGCTTGGGAACCTCCAAGCCATACTACATATCAGTTGACTTTTCAAGAGAAAAAGAACAAATACACACCTACAACAAACAAGCATTAAAATGAGACTTTCTTTACACAAAAAACACTACCAGTTACAGCAAGTTAGGGCCCCATGCTTAGTGTGCCACCTGGTGAGGTACTCATGACTAATGCTGCATCACCATCAGTGGTAGCCATCTGAGAGAAATATTTATAAACAGACATGGTGAATTGTACCACTACATGCAGATCATGACCATTTATGATGATCAGAAGTGTAAACATAAGTACAAGTAGACGTATACAAACACTTGGGTAGGACGGCTTGGTATAAATGCACTGGGTACCTCAAACAGCAATGCTTTCCTAAACCTAACGCAAGCATCTAATGAAAGTAAAACTATGCACTGAATGAACCTAGATTCAAAATGTGGCATCAAAGTTCAGTCTCATGATTTATGCTCCCCCACCAGCTTGTTGATAGCCACGTTTAAAGCTACTATAACAAATATAATTTGTACTTTTGAACAGCAATGTAGATCTATGGTGGACTTCCAAGTACAAACCTTTCTGTGTTGATTTTTGCTGGACCGGTCTTTGATAATAATCATCTGAATTTACAGCAAACACGAAGTGTCTTCATAGACTGAATGAAGAACCTGTTGTGTGTAATGTGAGCTTTATTGTTGTGTGACATAAGCTCCACAGTGATTGTCTATCTCTGTAGAGATACTAACAGAACAAACTTAACATATGAATTGTTTGGTGTATTAACAGAAATGGGAAGAAAGAGCATTTTGTGTGTGTGCATGTCATTTACTGAAGTCGCATATGCCCGGGGCCTCTAACCAAATATTGATAGAAAGGCTAATATTACTTGTGGTTCCTGGGATATTTAAAAGTAAAACGGCAGGCAGAGCCTTCATCTTCCAGGCCCCTCTTCCGTGGAACCAACTCCCAGTTTGGATTCAAGAGACAGACTCTATCTCTATTTTTGAGATTAGGCTTAAAACATTTCTAAAGCTTATAGTTAGCTGGACCCTCCCTTAATTACACTGCAATAGGCTAGGAAGCTTGGCTGCTCCCTTCATTGGCTTCCTGTTAAATCCAGAATTGAATTCAAAATCCTGCTCCTCACATACAAGGTCTTAAATAATCAGGCCCCATCTTATCTTAATGACCTTGTAGTACCATATCACCCTATTAGAGCACTTCGCTCTCGCTCTGCAGGCCTACTTGTTGTTCCTAGAGTATTTAAAAGTAGAATGGGAGGGAGAGCCTTCAGTTTTCAGGCCCCTCTTCTGTGGAACCAGCTTCCAGTTTAGATTCGGGAGACAGACACTATCTCTACTTTTAAGATTAGGCTTAAAACTTTCCTTTTTGCTAAAGCATATAGTTAGGGCTGGACCAGGTGACCCTGAATCCTCCCTTAGTTATGCTGCAATAGACGTAGGCTGCCGGGGGATTCCCATGATGCATTGAGTTTTTCCTTTCCAGTCACCTTTCTCACTCACTATGTGTTAATAGACTTCTCTGCATTGAATCATATCTGTTATTAACCTCTGTCTCTCTTCCACAGCATGTCTTTATCCTGTCTTTCTTCTCTCACCCCAACCGGTCGCAGCAGATGGCCCCGCCCCTCCCTGAGCCTGGTTCTGCCGGAGGTTTCTTCCTGTTAAAAGGGAGTTTTTCCTTCCCACTGTCGCCAAAGTGCTTGCTCATAGGGGGTCACATGATTGTTGGGTTTTTCTCTGTATCTATGAAGCGCCTTGAGGCGACATTTGTTGTGATTTGGCGCTATATAAATAAAATTGAATTGAATTGAATTGAATTGAATTGCTTGAGGTGACTGTTGTTGTGATTTGGCCCAAATAAAACTAAACTGAATTCTAAATTCAAAACATCATCCAGTGCCTAATGAGCTGACTTAAACAGCTATTCTCTGTATTGCAGGCTGCGGGGCAGGCACTGTATCCAATAACCAAACAGTTAGAGTTTGGTTTAGATGACTGGGAAAACATCTACGCCAAACAAAGTCAAATGCAGCAAGCTTGTAAAACAGAGACGTTATTAGAGGGTGCAAAGAGAAGTAACCAGCATTTAGACAGAAAATGTCTCACATGATGTCAGCAGGTACTTTTGACCGATTCAGTCTTTTATTGTGTATTATTTACAGGGATAGCATATGATTTATGACTCATGATTAGCATAATCATGAGTCTTAGGCAGCACGGTGACACGGTGGTTAGCACTGTTGCCGCACAGAAAGAAGGTCCTGAGTTCAATTCCACCATCAGGCCGGGGTCTTTCTGTGTGGAGTTTGCATGTTCTCCCCGTGTTTGTGTGGGTTCCCTCCGGGTACTCCGGCTTCCTCCCACCGTCCAAAGACATGCAGCTTGTGGGGATAGGTTAATTGGATAATCCAAATTGTCACTAGGTGTGAATGTGCGAGTGAATGTGAGTGCGAATGATTGTCTGTCCCTGTGTGATGGCCCTGCGACAGACTGGCGACCTGTCCAGGGTGTACCCTGCCTCTCGCCCTATGACAGCTGGGATAGGCTCCAGCGCCCCCCGCGACCCTGAAAATGATAAGAGGAAGCGAATGGATGGATGGATGGATGGATTAGCATAATACCGGGTTTTAGCATCATCGATCAGCAGATAAAGCACTAGGTTACTTTTCACATACAGCACTCCTTTCCCATCAGCACTGCTTTGGTGGAGAAGACGTGTGACCAATGTGTAAAATTTTGATTTTATTTACAGCAGAACACAGGAAACATGTTGAATGTTTAAACTGAGAAAATCTGTTTATCCAGCACATCCCACAGATAACTAACTCTCATTGCTGTGCTCCTCAAACCATTCCTGAAGCATTGTGTATTCTGACACCTTTCTATCAGAACCAGCATTATCTTTTTCACCAGCAGCTCGTCTGTTGGATCGGACCACACGGTGCCACTCAAGCCTTGGCCACTCATCACTCTGTCCCTGGTTTACCACTGTTCTTTCCTTGGACCACTTTTCATAGATACTGACCACCGCAGACTGGGAACACCGAACCAGAGGTACAGATTTAGAGATGATTTGACCATTCCAATTTGACCATAATTTAACAAACTCACTCAAATCCTCATGCTTGCCCATTTTTCCCGCTTCTAACACGTTGAGGATAAAATCTTCAGTTGCTCCCCAGTGTGAGATAGTATGACTCAGTTTGAACACTGTTTCTGTGTTCGGTTGTGAATAAACATGATTTTATGAGAATCATAAATATCTTTACATTGTTTTATTTACATAATACACAGAGTGATGAAGCTATTCTGGCAGATCTTGCAGTGTTAGTGATTCATGAGTCAATCAATCGTCAATAAACTCAATAAACTCAAAACAACACTGGTCAACACAGTCACATCACAGCATGGTTGTGCATGTCATCTACCAGAGCCCTTTGCGTTCTGCATCATCTGATTCTAGGACTACAGTCTTCTGGACAGAGACCTCTGATGCTGTGCCTGAAATCTGCCGGAGCCACTCTTTCAGTTTGGGGGTTACAGCTCCTAATTTTCCTATTAACACTGGGATCATATTAGACTAAGGAAACACATTGAATTTAAAAAAAAAAAGAACTTGATAAAAAGATGAACAATGAAAAAAACAGAAGGTCTGTTTAGACAGAAAAGTTTTTAACTGCAGCTAAACAGAGGAGGTTCTGTTCCCGAACACTGGAGCCACACACTGCAGGCCTCGGTCCTCTCAGTTTTCTGAGTAAAGACAGCGAGCAGCAGTGTATTTAACAGGAAGCTGAAATATTTAGTCTGGAGCTCTGTATGCAAGTATGAGAATTTCAAAACAAATTCTAAAATAAACTGGGAGCCATCATAAAACAATAAAATCAGCGCAATGTGAACTTGCTTGCTATAGTACGTTTGGTTTCTGGTTGCAACATTTTTTCTAGCTTGTAAGGATGAAAGCGACAGTTTATCTAAGTTGGTAAACGGAGGATTACAATAATCTTGACACAACGACATGAAGGACCAGTTTTCCGCAGTTTAGAGGGGCAGACTGTAGCTTGCAATCTAGAAATGTTCCTTAAATGAAAGAAACAGCAACACAAGGTAGATTTCATATGTGATTAATGCCCAGAGAGGAAGCATACATGACACCAAGACGATAGTTACACCATCGTGTAACTATCCATCTGCAAATGCTTTGCTTTTTTATATAAATAGCATTGCGTGTGTAAACTTCAGAACAAGTGAAAATTTAAAAATAAAAGTTCAAATGTTTTTTTGACATATTATTTGGCAATATTATTAAAATTAATATTTTAATAATATTGCATAATATCCTTTGCACCTTTTATCACTTTGATTTGCACCAAAGCAGTTAAAATGTATGATTTTTTTTCCTAACTGCACAGACTGATATCCTGGCTTCGTGTTATACTGTGATGATCCAGTATGCCCTTAAGATAAACAATGGATTAACCTTAAGACTAGGGATGGGTATCGTTTAGGTTTTATCCGATACCAGTACCAAACCGGTACTTTTGAAACGGCGCCAGTGCTTAAACGGTATTCAAACCAGTGCTCAAACCGGTGCTTAAAGAATGGAGAACACAAAATTGGTGTTCCAAAAACCTCTCATGTTCAGCTGTTTTTTTGTAAAAAGATAACAATGTTAGCCTGTTCTGCAGCTATAGGGGATTTATGGCATCACTCTTAGCTGGAAGCAGTGCTTAAACAATGGAAAAAAAAAACTTTGTCCAAAAACCTCTCATGTTTAGCTGTTTTCCACTTTTTCTTTGGTCATTTTAGCCTTTTTGGCCAGGGTGAAGGGAGTATCTGCCATCAATCAAGAAGACAGCCGCCCAGATAGAAAGACGACATTGAATTGATTTTGATTTTTCATCCGATCCGTCGTTATGGTCAGGGTTGAAATGCCACTGTTGAACAACATTGAAATACTGCGGTAAACTGACAGTCTTACTATAGGGACGTTGAAATGATGTTGATTTACCGTGGGTTTTTTTTTCATTGATATTTGATCTATTTGTAGTCGACCAGGTGACAACAACAACGTCGAGAAAACGTCTATTTATAGTTGACCATCATTCCGCGCGGGTCACCATCAAAAAGCCATCGATTTGTAGTTGAGCGTTAAATTGCATTGCAACTGAGCGGGTATAAAGTATGGAGGACCACAAGAGCCACGCGCGTCGAAATAAAAAATTCTGAAAAAAAAAAACATTTTCCAATTGCACTTTAATAAACTTAATTTCAAAAATCTTTTTCGAATTGCACTTTAATAAACTGCTTTTCAAAAACCTTTTTGCAATTGCACTTTAATAAACTGCATTTCGAAAACCTTTTTCCAATTGCACTTTAATAAACTGCATTTCGAAAACCTTTTTCCTATTAGAACCAGCACTGAGGCCTGTTACATTTATACAGTGTTAGAGCAACGGCTGCAACCTACAGTCTTTAAACTAGCGATTAAAATGCTGACAGTAAACTCGTCAGTCCAGATGTTACCACATTACTTTGTGATACTTAAGAGTTAAAACAACTGAGACAGGCTGATTAAAATAACAGCTGTCAGTTCTCACATTTAATATATCAAGACTGGAAATCACACTACTGATTTCAGTTCATTTAATATGTGAGTGCACAGATTCATTCTCAACTGGACATAAATGATGATCAAAGGTTGTATATATGATGAAGTCATCAAATCCCAGCCTCTAAAACAGTGCGCTGACTCTTAGCTTTGAATGTCCAGTATATTCTAATCAGTGCAATTTCAGCATTCACTGAACCTACAGTATCTACACCGGTGTGGCAAATGTGTGGTAAAGATACAGATAATGAAATTTAATTATACAATATACATCATGAAAAACAAAAGCTGAAATTGATTCAGTTTAGTACTTTTCTCTGTATGCTCTGTGATTATAAAGGCCTTAAATTCTGTGATATATACTGTAAATGATTTTCACAGAGGTCAGAAGTAGTTAAATCACTGCTGATAGTCTGGTTGTTTATATTTTCACGTTTTTGTGTCTGTAGGGCTGTTTGATGACGGTTTGGACTCCTCTGGGAGATGAGGACACACCCACGTCTGTTCCATACTGCAGCCATTGATGGTGTTACGGCTCTGAGTCAGCTTTGGGGCATCAGACGCACACACTGGAAAACCAGCAATGTAACAGGCCTCAGTGCTGGTTCTACTAGTCTGAGCTGCTTCCAGCTTTATTTGTGAAGAGCACAGCAGCTTACAAAACACGTAGCTAGCTCGTACAGCTGCGATGTAAAACTTTCATAAGCTAAGATGACCTTAAAATAACGGGGCTACATGCGGTGATGCTAGCGTTAGCCATGTTAGCACGTTACCTTCACAGGTGGTCAGACTGCATAAACAGCCACTCAGTCAGAGGCTGTGCTCTCCGTTTCGCTGCAGGGTCCCTTCATTCTTCACATATCCGTGTCGAGCCGAGTGTAAATCCTGAGGCTGAACGGCCTTTGTACAAGCACACACGCTTCTTAGCAGGGCGAAGCTATGAGCTAGAAAAATCCAGGCTGGCAGACAGCCTGTGTCTGACCAACCAATCAGAGATCTCCTTACATCCCACGGTGTGGCTAATATGAATAACAGCAGGATTTTTAAAATGAAGTTGTTAATCCAACTGCTAATCCAACTGCTAATCCACATGTTAATCCCTGAGCGAACAGGAAAGGGAAATGGATTTTGAAATGCAGTTTATTAAAGTGCAATTTGAAAAAGGTTTTTGAAATGCAGTTTATTAAGGTGGAATTGGAAAAAGATTTTTGAAATTAAGTTTATTAAAGTGCAATTCGAAAATGTTTTTTGAAATGAAGACTTAAAAAGCATTTTAAAAATCAGTTTATTAAATTGGAATTCAAAAATGAATTTACAAATGCACATTTTATTCTACAATTCATTATTTAAGCACAGAATTTTTTATTTCGATGCACGTGGCTCTTGTGGTCCTCCATAATAAAGTACCAGAGAAAGTAGATTTATTGTTTTTTTTGTTATCAATGACTTTGGTCTAGTTCACCAGCTTTAAAAAAAATCGTGTCGACGTGCAATTTATGTATAGGGAAATTAAAGCAGCGATCACTTGGACTATTCCGCAGCACCCCTCTCACAGTGGTACATCCCTCCAGGTAACCATTGTCTTATACAGTAGAGCGGGACATTAGATTTACTGTCAGCGGAATTGACCGGAGAAGGCACGAGTTCATGCACTGCACTGGCCTGCACCATGATTAGTATAAGGTAAGAATGAATGAATTTTCTTCTATTCGTTATTTCCACTGTTGCATTTGAATAACAGTAAAAAAAACTTGTTAATGTACAGTTTCGGACAAAATAGGAGCCCGAAATTGTGTCTACTTTCATCTTACAATCTGGCAACAAATAAATTGCGCTGCGAACAAAGTCTATCAACAAAGAAAACATTTTCGTTTAATACTTTTCCGTTATATTCCCTTACAAAGCTAGCCTAACGCTTCGAGGGTTCCTTTGTTCTTGCCGTCGCCTTGGTGCTTGACCCAGACTTTCGCTCTGTAGTTGCTTTTTAGCATAGTATTACAAAAAATTGTAAATCTGTGATAGATGATTGATCAACTTAAAGGTAACTGTATAAATGTGTTCAATGACTTTGTTACTTTTAATGATTGGATTGCACCCGCTTCAATTCGCACTCAATTCAAACTTTACGTTGCACACTTACCTACCTTGCGTTTGCACCTTTTGTCCACACATAAACTGCGTTTTCGTTAACTGAAAACTGAGATTTTTAAAGACGCCTGCCAGGGTGGATATTTTCAAAAACTCAGTTTTAGCATTTACGTGTGGACGAGGAAAACGGAGTTGCCTATATACATTTTAAGCTATTATTTATTATTTAGTTCAGTCAAGAGATCAAGTTTTGTAGTGACTATGAAATATATTCTAATTATCTGTTTCCTGTTTATCCTAGACAGGGCAAAAAAAAGACTCCAAATCAAAAAAAAGATAAAAATGAAAGACTGGTGCATTGTGCAGTTCAGCACTGGTGGTACACTTTTAGCAGTTAGAACAACTTATACTTGAATGCAGAATGTTACACCATCACTTATGGATATATTAGTTTTTCACCTCTCACTGCTTAAGCCATTAATCTTTCTAGAATTGTTCTTTGAAACAGATGCGACCTCACAAAAGATATTAACTATGCTGTCAGACCTGACCAGAGCAGTTAACGAACTCCGTGAGGAGGTCAAAGCCATCCGCCATCCCTGCTGCAATGAATCGGTAGATGCTGGGGTACTGCCTCTGGATTTGCCCTTGCACAGCACTGAGGAGCTAAACAATGCAGAGGCAGCTCTTCAATCACAAGAGGCAAATAAGGCAATGGTAAGTATATAAAGGTTATGTACACTTTGTAACTATAAAGTGTAATAGCTGTCAGATGTGATTTAAACACATAACGACGGCATGTTGATTAAACACTCAAGCACTTGCATACACATTTAAGACATGAGACACGCTAATTCCATCTCTTAAAATGTGTCTATAGGTGAGACGCTTTGCCTTGATTGGAGGGACCACACTGGAGGTGCGAGTCTGCCGTGTAATGGCTTATGCCATTACAAACGAGCTGGCCTCGGTACTCAACTGGGCAGGGGAAAAAACCAAGGACCAGACAAAGCTAAAAAGGGCATTTAAAGAGACAGTGTTGTGCAGATGCATATTTGGTAAGTTTTACCTTTTGTTGTAGTTTTATGAGCCTAAAGTGAACAATAAAGGGATCAATTGATCTGCTGGGTGTGTTTCACATTTCCTATGTCCGGTTTTTGCTATATTACTTGATCTTTCTTAATAACAAGACTTTCATGTCCGGTTAATCTGGAGATGGAGTCTTTGGTCTTCAGCCCCATGTTTATTTTGTTTTAAAATGCGGAAGTTTGCAGATTTACGCCTGGTGACTTTCATGTTTATCAGCCTAAGAGTTTACATACTTTCTCCCCACTGAAGACAGTTAACAAGAGCTTATTCATGTGCTCTAATTAACTTTTTTTGTTTGTGTGTGTGTGTGTGTTTATTTTTGTCCTAGATGGCCTGACGCAGCAGGTAGGGGCGAACTCCGAGTTTGTCTTTGCACAAGCAGTCCAGACGTGGCTCCGATACTCCCCAGATCGTATGGGTGGCGCAGGACGCACATCATCCATCCCCGTCCCAGAGTAAAAATTACAAACTTATGTGAAACATAGAAATGTAAATGGAAAACTGTCTTTGCAAACAAAACATGTCTATTGACCTTTTTTTGTTTAGTTTTTTTTTCTCTGTTACATCACATACAATGCTTTCTTATTTTAGGATATTAATATTGACATGATACATTGTGAGACATTTTTTTTATAAAGGGTGTCCAATTTGAGGAATAAGTACAATTATGTGTTCAGGTCAGGGGTGTCAAACTCAATTGCACAGGGGGGCAAAACTCAAGGCACACTTTACGTTGCGGGCCAAACAAGATAAACATTTATTCAACACACTAAAACAATGGTTTTTTAAACATAAATATGAATAAAAACAGACAGGAACATTATTCCAGATTAAATAAACTTAAAAAAATAAACTTTAACTTTAAATATTTTGCTCTTCATAAAAATAAATCCTGTCAAAATTATGCAAGTTAGAAATATGAACATGCTGCCAAAAACCCCAGAAGAAATAAATGAAAGCACACACAAGGTTGGAGCCGCATGTAGACGGAGCTGAGGCGTTGCTTCAGGAATGGAACTAATAAACTGTGCGGGCCATTCAGTGTCGTACTTTCCCTCAAGTGTATGATTACACTGCAGCTCCATCTGAATCTGCACAGGTGCAGTTCAGTTCAGCAAAGTCCGCTGACTTGGTTCAACATTACTTGGCAACAGGGAAAGTGAGGCAGGTTGTACTGGTGCATTTGTGACAGCTTCACTTGAAATGCTTTCACCGCATCATACATGCCATGTCCATGAACTGACAAGTTTCCTTGCTGAGCTCAAAAACTCTATTGAGAATTTTTATCCCAACTCAGTCAACAGTCCTCTGCATGATAAGGAATGTCGGCAAACTCTGAATCTATTTCCCACATAAAAGACTGAAATTGATGGTGATTTAAACTTTTAGCTCAGATAAAATTTACGTCTGCGTTATGGTGATCATTACATGCTCCATTTTTAGGAGTTGACCACACAGCCTTTCCTGGTGTGTGATGCAGTGATATGCTGTTAACTCACCGGTACAGTTCTCCTCCTGCATCTTTACTCGCATCCTGCGGACTAGTCCACTTTTTTCACCGCACAACACCAGCGCTCCATCTGTTGTAAGTCCAACAAGTTTGTCCCAGGGCAGTTTCATGTCGGTTACACTTTGACATACGTTTTAAAAAATGTCTTTTCCTGTCGTTGTCCCGTGCATCGATTTAATGTTCAACCCTCTCCACAGACGAAGATGGCCAGCTGTGCAATGTCCATCATGTCTGTACTTTCATCCACAGCAAGAGAGTATGCAATAAAGTTTTGTCTGGACACAAGACGTCGCACACCTTCATCATGCAGCTCTTCAGAGTGGTACCGGGCTGATTTGGCTCCTCTGCTATAATAAAACTTGCTTTCACTTTGTGATTTTGCTCTGGTGAAAAAAGTCTGCTGAAATTTCAGATTCTTCTTTAGCTCTTCTACTTTCCCTAGTTTCTGCTCTGCATTTAGGTTTTTCAGCTTATCCTGACATTTTGTCTTGTAGTGCCGTCTTATATTAAATTCCTTAATTGCAGCCACATTAGCTCCACTAATAAGACACACGGGTTTACCAGCAATGTCTGTAAACATATATTCAGTCACCCACTGGGGCTGGAACGCTCTGCTTTCAGAATCAAGTTTTCTCTCCACCATTGTGAGCTAGCTTCGCAATAACAGAAGTTTGACTAGATTGATGCGGGAATGTTCCCAAGTAGCCTAGCGGTCAGCAAGGAGGCTGCAGCGCTGCATTATTGGATCTGTAGTTAGTATATTATTAGCACCTCATATGCATAACAATAATAGTACATCTATATAAAATGATCTCGCCGGCCGGATATAAATGTACGCCGGGCCGGATGTGGCCCGGGGCCTTGACTTTGACACATGTGGTCTAAGGACACTACCTTGTGACGTAGGTAGGTAGTGTCCTTATGAGCATCCTTCCCCTGAATTCGGACACAGCCATGGTAGGTGTGTTTTATCATGATTCATATAATAGTGATGACAGATTTTTAGACTAATAGTTAGGCTAACACACTTACCGCTCATCTTTTCTTTCCTCACAAAGCCGATAGATCCTGCACTTCTTTTAAGTGTCTTCCAGCGCAATTCTTAGCATATTTTGATTCCTACAACTGGTCCGTCCGATTATTGTCTCCCCAGAGACATTGCTGGTGTTTTCCTATGTTGCAGTCCATTTGGCCTCTCAGGGCCACCATAGTTTTAAGTAAATATCTGATCATTATTAAAATTAAGCAGGACTAGTTCATGTTCACACCGCATTACAATGGTAAAACAATTATTCGTTTTCATAGCACTTTTTGAGATTGTTAGAGACATATCCCTGAATTTGTTTTATTTTATGAAGCAAAATTTTGAAAGGGTTAGATTATGTTTTCAGTATGAACTCACTAAAAACAATTCTGAGGAGATTTATATTTGTCATGGTCCCTGTGCCTCACCAGCTGATCCTGTATTAGGCAACATGTTTTCTCTCTCTCTCTCTCTCACCTGCCGGGGCGGTGCTCATTATGGGCTCCCGCCCCTGGCCCACGCACCTGCTGCCTATCGGGATGATCGCAAGGCCGATTTAAGACGGCAGCACTGTGTCACTCGTCGCTGGATCGTTGAGCTATCAGCGTCAGTCTCTCAACCATTAGTGAGTTAAACTCCGTAAAGTTGTTTCCGTCTGTTCGTCATTAACCCCCGTCTTTGTGTGCAGATCTACCCCGGACCTTTCCCTGCCGGCCTGTTTCCGTGTGGACGAGTGAGTGGATTTGTGTTTCCCCAGTGTGGGGAGTGAAGAGAGAGAGCCTTTGGAGTGCGTCTGATTCCCGTCTTTCCCCTCACATACCCCAGAACCCTGGACCCCCCTCCCCTCCCTCCAGCACGTTGTAAATAGTATCACCAGGTGTCGTTGTGTAAATAAACTGATTGTTAACTCTGCAAAGATTCCCGGTCTGCGCCTGAGTCCATTAACTAAAACGTGACAATATTCAGACATCTGCAAAGTTAGTCTCAAAACAGCATGTTTATCCATGTTCAATATTTGTTCATGTAATAACAATCTTTCAGTTTACATTTCTCGAGGAGCAGAAATTCTACAAAATTCTATAATTACTGGGCAGCAAGAAAAACTCAAATGATCGACTCTCAAATTAATGATAGTTATATTAAGTTACATTTTCTTATTCTTTTCTCAGTTATTATCTGATCATTAATTGATAGTGTTTTTTAAGCAAGACTGATGTATGGCGAGCCAGGTCTTAGCTGTCACAACAGGGTAAATGTGTGCCCTTTCAAAGCCGTTGAACTCAGTGGATGCACTGAGAGAATAAGCCCCCATGTTATCAATAAGAAGCCAGTCCCCCACGTGCAACTCTGGAATCCAGCAGCTTTCGGTGACTTTGTCAATGCTGTGGCAGGTTGGACCCCAGATAACAGAGTAGTATCTCGGTTCACTGTTGTCAACAGCCTGTAAAAAGGAAAGCAAATGAAATATAAAATCCTAATCTCACTCTCACAATCTAACCATGTGAATTCCATACAATACCAGGTTTAGTTGTAATGAGCTATAAGTAAAAAGTCTAGGTTTATCTTTTTTTTTCCAAGCAATGAGATTTAAATTTAACAATTCAAGATGTAGTAAGACCTTAGTCCCATTAAGTAACAAAAAAAAAATGCGTGATATCTGACTGATTCACAAGTTGTTGTTCGGTATAACCAAGTGAATTCATTTGCAGAGCTGATGATGCACCAAAAAATTCCCTGTGATTGTGATTGTGTTGGATGTTGCAGTCAGTCGAGGATTACAATGATGATGCAAACTTGTCTGCAAAAACACACTCAACAGTGAGTAGTAGTGAAATGTTGTAAAGATGTAAATACAAACAGTTTGCCTTTCACAACTTGTTGGTTACAGTGATACGATGCAATACTTACTTTGAATGCAAACAGTCTTCCATTTTTAGTTTGCATCACATTGTTCACAGTTTAACATCAACTGTATGGTTTGCAGAAAAATTTGTGTCTTCTGTATAAACGATGGGCCACTATGGCAACTGCTACTGACCTGTCCCTGGGACAGCAACCTCCCACAACCACTTCCCAACCCATCAGGGAATACTTTTTCCATTGCAGTTGGTGGCTAAAAGTGGGACACTAAGCATCTCTAGGCCTAGGCATGACTAGAGCTTAAGTAATCAATTTCCCAGCAAACTCCAGTAGCTATTTGAAACCTGTTGAGGTACACTCAATCTTTCCTAGTGATCGTGGTTGCCAGGCAGCCACCAACCAGTTTTTAAGGCCTTTGTGACTTAAGATTAAAAAGGAAGCTTATGGAGGTCTCATTCTGAGTTCTATTAGTAAGTTGTGCTGTTCATCAATATTGATCAACAGCACATCTTAAATGTCAGGAACATAAACATATATTAATTGCCTAACTGTAACCATGACTTCAATGTACATGGTATGCTATAACCACAATCTTACCAACTTTACCACAAGAAACTGGATATAAACACACACTCAAAAGTATGGTGATTTTATATTATTTACCCTAAGAGGCCATGGTTCAACCTTGGTGTGGACAGGATCATTGGTAAGGCAGCTCAATTATCGGTATAATCCATCATTAATGTAGTATATCATCATCTTCTCAGAGCTGTAGTCCTTCCGATCTGATAAACATTTACCTTTATATTTGAAATTAAGTTCAATTTAAATACAAAGGCACATCATTATGGAGTATTTAACTTGCTTTTAAACTGCATATCTGTACATTTACCACTGCGTTCATCTGTGTCTTCAACTCTTTTGGCAATGACATTTACTGCCAGTGTAAAGGCTGAGTCGACATAGAATCGGCCTGGTTCTGCGATGATCTCCAACCCATTGGCAGGTGGGAATAATTCATCCAGTGCTTTATTAATGACTTCTGAAAACTAAGAATGCAAAACACATTAGGTTAATGGATATTGCTGAGCTATTAATACTTCTGACATTTTCTTGACACTTTAAGATGTTCTGTAGCGATCAGTACCTCTGACCTCAAAGGCAGTACCTCTACCTTTGAGGTCTCTACCTGTGCTTCTATGAAGTACAAGAGAATGGTGATTCTAAGTTGTGGTAGATAAACATTCAGAATGAAAAATACTAAGGATAGAGTTTGTGTGATATTCT
This sequence comes from Neolamprologus brichardi, assembly GCF_056152115.1. Taxonomy (NCBI): domain Eukaryota; kingdom Metazoa; phylum Chordata; class Actinopteri; order Cichliformes; family Cichlidae; genus Neolamprologus; species Neolamprologus brichardi. Next base: position 2,531,455 of record NW_028270136.1, read on the forward strand.
AGACAACAACAAAAAACAAATGCATATACAAAATATGCCGTCTTTATGCTGCTGATGAATTACTTTTCCTTGGGAACTCACCTCTCTTCTCAAGACAGTAACACGTATAGGTAGTTCCAATCTATATCACACTACTCTATAAGCTGTAGTAATCAGTAGTTTTACATTAAAATGATTGATTTTAGGCCGAACCAACAAGGTCCCCTTCGCAAACAAGAGCAAAGATGAAGGAAAGCGATAACATGACCAGCATCTGAACAGAATGATGTCTGTCACCAGGGCAGTCAGGGCTCTAACACATAACTAAATGTGCATATGCTTATTTATTCCAGATATTATCACAATTAAAAGGAACAACTCATTGTAAGTTAAAATTCTGCCAACCAATGTTATGTTTGAATGTCCTAAACACGTTCCCTCTGTCTTGTACAGTGTTTTTATTAATAATACCTCCTCAAATTTCACTTCAATGAAGTCTTCTGTCCCAGAAAAGCCTCCACCAATATCCAAGAGGCGCATCTGGAAGCCCGCTGAATTCTGCAAAGATATAATCTGTTTAAACTTGAGACTTTGCCATGTAGGGTTTAGCTGAGAAGGCTTCTGCTTTGTATATATTAATACCATTGTTTCAATAGTTTCCTGATTAGTTTGTGGGCTCAGTCACTCATTTCAGGTCATACTGAATACAACATTAAGTTCATTTTATAAACTTGGGTCATTTTAAGTTACAGAAATGAGGAGTGTGTGCAGTGTCACAGTTACATTCTCGCCTTGCATCATCACATTGGTCTTTACTTTAGCATTAATATGAGCACTTGATCACAATAAGATAAAACATTCAGTAATATTTCATAATTTAAATCAGATCCTTAAAGCAATACTGAATGAGTCATTAATAAAGACATTAAAAAATACCTTGAAAGTGGTCAATTTAACAACTGATCATCACAACCAATCCATATTAGTGGCAGTTATTCGAAATTAAATGTACAGTACAGTATTCTTATAAAGGTTTGTTTGTGCAGAAATAACTTACTGCTATATCAAAAGCATATCGAGCATCTGTGATAGCCTGCTTGAAGGCCAAACTTCCAGTGCACCCACTGCCTACGTGGAAGCTGACCCCAATCACCTCCAAGTTCAGCCGTCTGGCACATTCCAGCAGTTTACTAACTGAGGACAGTCTGACTCCAAACTTTGCATTGAGTCTTACGAGAGATTTGGAGTCGTCCACTGCAATTCGCATTACTAGCCTAAAAAATGCGTCCAGACATTAATAGTCAATACTCTCAAAAGACATTGCATAAAATGCTGAAACATATTAGCAGTTGCTTACTTACTTGGCTTGAGGATGGGTAAGAGAGATTTTTAAGAGTTCCTCCTCATTATCAAAAGTCATTAAGTTCACTCTGTGAGTGCGGGCATATCTGATGTGGGACCGTGGTTTGGTAGGATGGGCATAAATGATCTTATCAGGGGTAACTCCAAGGGACAGGGCCTGCTCGATCTCACCCTGCGTCAGACAAAGATGTGTTTCACACGAACAAACTCACAAGAACATAAACAGAATCCCCAAATCATCTTTGAAACACCGGTACCTTGCTGGCACAGTCAAAACCCGTGTCCAGAGCGATGAGCATCTTGATAACTGCTGGTGTGTTGTTGCACTTTACTGCATAGAAAGGTTTGACCCGAGGCAACCTAGTGATCCACCTGTTGTGCTTTTCTAATATATCATCAAGATTTAACACATGGAATGGCTCATCTTTGCCCTGAAAAAAGAAACATTTTATTTCAAAGATGTCAAAAATCTCTGGTGTATTCACCACACTAGGGATGTGGTGTGCCGCTAGTCGACAAGATGAATTATGTCATTGTTAACATTTTAATTGATTCAGTAAATTATTGTGTACGTAATGTTATGCAGCCATCTGCCACCAGATGGCGCATCGTTGTCGAGAAATGCCATAAATCTGTTAATCTAGGCCTGATCTTTTTGTTAACACGATCAGAATGCGATATAAGCGGCGGAAATGGTAGATTAAGTGACATGATTCATTATTAAAGAATGTGATTAATGGTTTCAAATGCCTTTGTTTAATGAGTTTTTGACACAAAACAGATCAAAAGTTTAACATTTTAGACCCTTTCAGACTCATTAATCAGTCCAATTTTTTACTTTAGTCAAAATTAGAAATTAATCACCAGGAACATCCCTAGCGATAACCCTTGCCTTGCATGTGTTAATTGTTTATGCACAAACAACCTTGATGTTTGAAGGCTTTCAGTGACTTAAACTTATGCCCCTGAAGTATGGTAACAAAGTATTTGTACATCGTTAATTCTCATATCTTATCATAATCATCATTGCCTCGGTATGAGGAATAATAATCTCTGAAATATAAGGTTTCACAGAGGTCAAGGACATTGCTAAAACTATCAGAATGGGCTTAAGTTAGTGGTAAAAGAAGTGGAAAAACTTGCCTCTGATACTCACCTGTGAACCAAGCTCTTTCACCTTTGTGTCTATCACATCAGTGATGCTCCTTCCACTGTCCAAGATTTCAATGTCATCATTTTCAGGGGAAAAAACACGCACCATTGATTCATTTATGGTAGCTGCAGGTGTCAAGAGCAAAGGCACGTATAAACAAAAAGTGTTACACAATGTGAGATGTCGGAAAGTATGAGAAAGAGAGAAGGGAAAAGGTGATGCATTTGAGAAATAAGTATAAACAGAGCTGTTCAGGAAGGTTCAGTTTTTTCCTCTAGTTTCCTGCAAATGAGAAAACAGTGACTTTGGAAGACGGAATTTTGTCATTCACAGTCAAAAATTTCAGGGAGAAGTGGATTAACCACTGTGCAAGCACTGTGGACTTGTAATTTGGGGTATTTTCTGTACTCATTTTTGCAGTGTTGGAGGACTTTGGAATAAATCATTGCTGCCCGATTCGGACTTCATCAGGTGCAGCCGGGAGAGGACTGCACGACGGGCCAACGTGTACTTTCTTTTCCCTCTGTCATTCATCTCAGGACCGGTATCAGAAGTCAGTATTAACATACAGTTAAAAACATAAAACTCATGTCATTATTTTTTTATTTGATTGCGTCTTTACTGGTCATAACATAGTCATATGTACTGTCTAGTCTTCTGCTGTGTTTAGTCAACCTTGTCTTCATGTTTGTTTATATCGTGTCTCTGTGTTTGGTGCCCCCTTTCTATCCCCCTTGCACACCAATATTTGGGAATTTTGTCCCTGGGCTGATGTACTTGGAGAAAATTCTCCTGAGTTTCTCCAATAAACCTGCTACATAATGGATGACAGTATTTTCTGTTCTCCGACCTCCTTTCCTACCTTTAGGTGAAACGTCTTAAAGAAACTCCAGTCACCTGCATTCCAAGCTCTTTAGACTACCATGATCTGGATGACAGAGAATCTACACAGACAAACAGCAATGTTCATGTTCACACATCAGATCATAAAGTTTTTGGCTTACCTTCCTTTGTAGTGTCCATGTTCTCCAGTGTGAAGATCTTGCAGAGAACTTCCAGAAGTTCAAAGTAAAACAACAGAGAATGGCTTGATCGGCTGGTTTTGTTAGTGGCATTTCCCCACCTTCCCCACTTTGTTACGTAAATTTGACTTCAACAGTTCATTAACTTTCATACAAATAATGTTGAACTTTAACTCATTTTAACTTGGATTCTTTTATTAACTTGTAGGTCCCTTTTTGCCTATAAATTGAGGTTTAGGTTAGTGGAGACCCTTACGCTAACCTAAACATAAGCTTTTACTCTCTAAAAAAAGTAATAATTTGCATTACTAGAGACTTTTTGCCTGTGTAACTGCATGAATACATTTATATGTATGACCTCATGAACACATCTATTTAATTATTACCCAGAGTAATGGTGTAATGGTGGCAGAACACTAAGATCAGCAGTAGATTCAGATTCAGAATTTATTTGTCACATACAGGTTGCCCCGCAGTGAAATGAGACACCCCCCCCCCCCCCCCCCCCCCCCCGACCTTACACACATAACACAGAAGTGTTACAAGTCGGAGATCGGCAGAGTTACAGAAAAAAACACTGAAATGTACACACAATGGGAAAGTACAAGAGGAAAAAAAGAGACCTCTACTCATGCTGTGCTTCCATGGTAGGACAGCACGAGAACAGGAAACAAAAAAACTCCTCTGCACAAAAAAAAAGCACATGAATGTTCACAGCACAACATTGTGAAGACATAACAAGCCACAGGGTTGGGTAGGGGGATGATGAGTAATCCCAGGCAACACAGCGGACATCCTGCCACTGCGCCGACTCGCCAGCGCGGGCCCAGACCTGCCTCGTGTTCCCGGGAGGTAACAAGCATCGAAGGCGTTGGAAAGGGAAGGGGAGATGAGTGAGTGCTTATCAGTGTAAGTGTGTGTGTATGCGTGTCCATAGTTCAGCTGAGACAGTGTCCTTCGCCCTATCAGGCTAAGTAAACAGTCCTCCAGCCAATCCAGGTGGCCTTGCATGGGATGGGGAGAATAGTCATCACACAGTCGTTATCAGGGAGTGTTTTGTCCGGCTTCAGCCTTGGGCCTGTGCAGCTGGCGCCGTGGTGGTGTCTGCATTTTGATCCCGAATTTGTTGATTTTGTTGATTTTCTTTCAGCTCACGAGAATTTTCAAAGCTGATCTTTTAACACTCTGATGCTGGTCTCTCGATCTCCCGTTGGAGAGCCGCGAGCCTCCCCATGATGGTATCAAACTTCTGATCCGTGGTGTTATCATTCTTTTGATTCTGAGACCTCACAACTGCAGTGATCCGTTCTGTGATGTGATCCAACTTTCGCTCAAGGTTGTCATTTTGAGCAGGGCCCTCTCTGATGTATCCCACCATACGCTCAATGGTGTTGTTTTGAGCCTTCACAGCAGCTGTAAGCGTCTCCAAGGTGTTAACCATGCTGCGTTCGTTGTGAGATGTCGCGACTCGTCCCGTCGCTTCGATTCCAGCGGGCAGCCTTGGGGGGGTTTGAACAGCCGGTTCCGCTCTCTCAATTCTCCGAAAAGTCAGGGCCATGCCAGCTCCGATCAGCAAGAACCCTGTTATCATGGTTCCGAATAGGTAGATATCTTCAGCGTCCTCGATCGACAGTCCCGCCAGGCACATGACTCTCCAGTTCTGCCACCCGTCCATCGTGTATCCGGCAGGGAAAGTCCCTCCAGGGCACTCGGGCTCTCCCGAGCCCAGACTTTTCATTGAGAAGAGGGTGTCAATAGCATTCAGAGACCAGTTGATCAAATCCATAATTCTCTTTTAGGTTTTAGAGAACGACAGTGAGAGACTGTTCCAGGGAAAAAGTAATGCACATGAGACAGACAAGGACACAGAGGCTAAGCAGGGAAGATAAGGGTAAGGAGGAGAGGAGAAAAGTGCGACCGCCTTCGCTGAGAGCCAAACGAGAAGTGAGTAGTAGTACAGCATGGAGAAAAGTATCAATTAGAAATAAGTCACATAATAATTTCTGTTGTGAGAGTTAGATTTTAATTTGTAAGCAAGTTTTGATCAGCTGGTTGCCACGATTGGGGAAACACACACTGATTATTCTTAATAAATTGGCGTGCCCATGTAGCATGCTGGCTAGAAAGAAAGAACAATACAGTATCCACATCTGAACCAAAGAGTAAAACAGTGAAATGTGGATTATTAAATATTAGGTCTCTCTCCTCCAAGTCTCTGTTAGTACATGACTTAATAATTGATCAACAAATCGATTTACTCTGCCTTACAGAAACCTGGTTGCAGCAGGATGATTATGTTAGTTTAAATACCTAACTACCAGAAATCTCAAAGCACAGGCCGAGGGGGCGGTGTGGCAGCAATTTTTCACACCAGTCTATTAATTAATGAAAGACCAAGACAGACGTTTAATTCATTTGAAAGCCTGATGCTTAGCCTCGTCCACCCCAGCTGTGAAACTCAGAAACCAGTCTTACTTGTTATCATCTATCGTCCACCTGGGCCTTACACAGAGTTTCTGTCTGATTTCTCAGACTTTATATCTAATTTAGTTCTGAGCTCAGATAAAATAATTATTGTGGGTGATTTTAACATCCATGTAGATGCTAAAAATGACAGCCTCAACATGGCATTTAATCTGTTATTAGACTCAATTGGTTTCTCTCAAAATGTAAAAGAACCCACCCACCACTTTAACCACACTCTAGATCTTGTTTTAACATGTGGCATAGAAACTGAACATTTAACAGTGTTTCCTGAAAACCCTCTCCTGTCTGATCATTTTCTGATAACATTTACATTTACAATAATTGATTACACAGCAGTGGAGAGTAGACTTTATCAAAGTAGATGTCTTTCTGAAAGCGCTGTAACTAAGTTTAAGAATATAATCCAGCCACTGTTATCATCGTCAATGCCCTGTACCAACACAGAGCAGAGCAGCTATCTGAACGCTACCCCAACAGAGGTCGATTATCTTGTTAATAATTTCACCTCCTCACTACGTACGACTCTGGATACTGTAGCTTAAGTGAAAACTAAGGTCTCTAATCAGAAGTACCTGACTCCGTGGTATAATTCTCAAACATGTACCCTAAAGCAGATGACTCGTAATCTGGAGAGGAAATGGCGTGTCACAAATTTAGAGGATCATCATTTAGCCTGGAGAAATAGTTTGTTGCTTTATAAGAAAGCCCTTCGCAAAGCCAGAACATCTTACTATTCGTCAATGATTGAAGAAAATAAGAACAACCCCAGGTTTCTCTTCAGCACTGTAGCCAGGCTGACAAAAAGTCAGAGCTCTTTTGAGCCAACCATCCCTTTAACGTTAACTAGTAATGACTTCATGAACTTCTTCACAAATAAAATTTTTATCATTAGAGAAAAAATTACCAATAATCATCCCACAGATGTAATATTATCTACAGCTACTCTTAGTACCATTGATGTTAAGTTAGACTCTTTTTCTCCAATTGATCTTTCTGAGTTAACTTCAATAATTACTTCCTCCAAACCATCAACGTGTCTTTTAGACCCCATTCCTACAAAACTGCTCAAAGAAGTCCTGCCATTAATTAATTCTTCGATCTTAAATATGATCAACCTATCTCTAATAATCGGCTATGTACCACAGGCCTTCAAGCTGGCTGTAGTTAAACCTTTACTCAAAAAGCCATCTCTAGACCCAGCAGTCTTAGCTAATTATAGGCCAATCTCCAACCTTCCTTTCATATCAAAAATCCTTGAAAGAGTAGTTGTCAAACAGCTAACAGATCATCTGCAGAGGAATGGTTTATTTGAAGAGTTTCAGTCAGGTTTCAGAGTTCATCGCAGCACAGAAACAGCTTTAGTGAAGGTTACAAATGACCTTCTTATGGCCTCTGACAGTGGAATCATCTCTGTGCTTGTCCTGCTAGACCTTAGTGGAGCATTCGATACTGTTGACCATAATATCCTATTAGAGCAATTAGAACATGCTGTAGGTATTACAGGTACTGCACTGCAGTGGTTTGTATCATATCTATCTAATAGACTCCAATTTGTGCATGTAAATGGAGAGTCCTCTTCACACACTGAGGTTAATTATGGAGTTCCACAGGGTTCAGTGCTAGGACCAATTCTGTTTACATTATACATGCTTCCCTTAGGCAGTATCATTAGAAGACATAGCATACATTTTCACTGCTATGCAGATGACACCCAGCTCTATCTGTCCATGAAGCCAGATAACACACACCAATTAGTTAAACTGCAGGAATGTCTTAAAGACATAAAGACCTGGATGGCCGCTAACTTTCTGCTTCTTAATTCAGATAAAACTGAGGTTATTGTACTCGGCGCTGAAAAGCTTGGAAATATCTAACCAGATTCTTACTCTGGATGGCATTACCTTGGCCTCCAGTAACACTGTGAGGAACCTTGGAGTCATTTTTGACCAAGACATGTCCTTCAACGCACATATTAAACAAATATGTAAGACTGCGTTCTTCCATTTGCGCAACATCTCTAAAATTAGAAATATCCTGTCTCAGAGTGATGCTGAAAAACTAGTTCATGTATTTATTACTTCCAGGCTGGACGACTGTAATTCATTATTATCAGGATGTCCAAAAACTCCCTGAAAAGCCTTCAGCTAATCGAAAATGCTGCAGCAAGAGTACTGACAGGGACTAGAAAGAGAGAGCATATTTCTCCTGTTTTGGCTTCCCTTCATTGGCTTCCTGTTAAATCCAGAATTGAATTCAAAATCCTGCTCCTCACATACAAGGTCTTAAATAATCAGGCCCCATCTTATCTTAATGACCTTGTAGTACCATATCACCCTATTAGAGCACTTCGCTCTCGCTCTGCAGGCCTACTTGTTGTTCCTAGAGTATTTAAAAGTAGAATGGGAGGGAGACCCTTTAGTTTTCAGGCCCCTCTTCTATGGAACCAGCTTCCAGTTTGGATTCAGGAGACAGACACTATCTCTACTTTTAAGATTAGGCTTAAAACTTTCCTTTTTGCTAAAGCATATAGTTAGGGCTGGACCAGGTGACCCTGAATCCTCCCTTAGTTATGCTGCAATAGATGTAGGCTGCCGGGGGATTCCCATGATGCATTGAGTTTTTCCTTTCCAGTCACCTTTCTCACTCACTATGTATTAATAGACTTCTCTGCATTGAATCATCCATCCATCCATCCATCTTCATCCGCTTTATCCGGGGCCGGGTCGCGGGGGCAGCAGCCTAAGCAAAGAGGCCCAGACCTCCCTCTCCCCAGCCACCTCCTCCAGCTCATCCGGGGGAACACCAAGGCGTTCCCAGGCCAGCCGAGAGATATAATCTCTCCAGCGTGTCCTGGGTCTTCCCCGGGGCCTCCTCCCGGTGGGACATGCCTGGAACACCTCACCCAGGAGGCGCCCAGGGGGCATCCTTACCAGATGCCCAAACCACCTCAGCTGGCTCCTTTCGATGTTGAGCAGCAGCGGCTCTACTCTGAGCCCCTCCCGGATGGCCGAACTTCTCACCCTATCTCTAAGGGAGATGCCAGCCACCCTTCGGAGGAAGCTCATTTCCGCCGCTTGTATCCGCGATCTCGTCCTTTCGGTCACTACCCACAGCTCGTGGCCATAGGTGAGGGCAGGGACGTAGATCGACCGGTAAATTGAGAGCTTCGCTTTTACACTCAGCTCCCTCTTCACCACGACGGACCGGTGCAGCGTCTGCATTACTGCAGCTGCAGCCCCAATCCGTCTGTCGATCTCCGGCTCCCTTCTCCCATCACTCGCGAACAAGACCCCGAGATACTTGAACTCCTCCACTTGGGGCAGGACCTCATCCCCGACCCGGAGTGGGCACTCCACCCTTTTCCGGCTGAGAACCATGGCCTCAGATTTGGAGGTGCTGATCCTCATTCCCGCTGCTTCACACTCGGCTGCGAACCGCTCCAGTGCGAGCTCCTCTGTGAATCGCAACCTTATCGTGGTGGAGGGGTTTGTGTGTCCCAGGGATCCCAGGGGCTATGTTGTCTGGGGGCTTTTGCCCCCTGGTAGGGTCTCCCATGGCAAATTGGTCCTGGGTGAGGGACCAGACAAAGAGCGATTCAGAAGACCCCTATAAAAAAAACACAGAGGGAACAGTTTACCCTGCCCGGGATAGGGTTACCGGGGCCCCGCCCTGGAGCCAGGCCCGGGGAGGGTGCCCGAGGGCGAGCGTCTGGTGGCCGGGCCTTAGTCCATGGGGCCCGGCCGGGCACAGCCCGAAGAGGAGACATGGGCCCATCCTCCCGCAGGCCCACCACCCGCAGGAGGCGCCATAGGGGTCGGGTGCATTGTGAGCCGGTTGGCGGCCAGGAGCGGAGGCCCTGGCGGACTGACCCCCGGCTGCCAAGACTGGCAATAGGGACATGCATTGAATCATATCTGTTATTAACCTCTGTCTCTCTTCCACAGCATGTCTTTTATCCTGTCTTTCTTCTCTCACCCCAACCGGTCGCAGCAGATGGCCGCCCCTCCCTGAGCCTGGTTCTGCCGGAGGTTTCTTCCTGTTAAAAGGGAGTTTTTCCTTCCCACTGTCGCCAAAGTGCTTGCTCATAGGGGGTCATATGATTGTTGGGTTTTTCTCTGTATCTATGAAGCAGCTTGAGGCGACTTTTGTTGTGATTTGGCGCTATATAAATAAAATTGAATTGAATTGAATAGACCAAAATGCGGCAAAGGCTAGTGATGGGTTGGAAGAGGCATGTACTTACTTTAGTAACACCTGGTGCGCTGACTGCGGCTTCGGAACCAGTGTTACGACTGGTCCGCAGGCTGAACCAGGATGGAAGAATGAACAAATCTGGATGAGTAAAATACTCATGGCACCTGAGGCGAGCGGTGGCTGACGGAAGCAAAGGTTTCGGTGCTCCTGACATGAAGGAACCAATGTTTGAGTGCAGAACAGGTGATTCATCTCCCTTTTAAACCCAATGTCTGTGGTCACTTGACCACTACCTGACACCGACCTGTGCTTCTCTAAGATTTAATGATCTTTCTGGATTTAGTTAACAAAATTCAACAAAATATAAGCAGATTTTTCACGAACTACACGGCCGAGTTCCAACTCCTAGACGCCATCAAGCTTATAGCTAATTTGGTTGACTGAACATTAAGAGCATCAGCCCTTTGAATTGAATTTGATGTCTCCACACTTGTAACTTCACACTGACCATGAACACAAGAGCCTACTGTCCATCAGTTCAGCATTGCTGTGCATTACTGTAAACTTAGCCACTATACCAATTCAGCCTGTAAGCATACTAAACTCCCCAGTTTTCATGCAACCTGTAATTAACACTTAATTATGTTACTTCAAATTTGTTTTTCAGACACTTCATAAAATCACAATCTAGAAACAAATAATTTTGGGGGATATTATGAATAAGCTGTAAATTGTCCATTGATGAGCAGTGTTTACCTTTGAAAATAATTTGTCATTGGCTTCTCCTATTCTTCTTACATCTTTCTCCATCACAGAGTGTCACACTTTAACTTATATTTTCTCGCTCTGTGAAATGTGACTTTATAGTACCATATTATCCCAACAGAGTACTTATTGGTGACACTCTGGTGTTAGTGGCAGAGAAAAGGACACTAAAGAAACTGCTGGACATTATGGACAATGCTGGGCATCCTCTGCACACGGCCATAAACAACCAGAAGAGTCTGTTCAGTGACAGGTTGCTTCTCCCAAAGACACGAACCAACAGACTTAAAAACTCCTTTGTCCCACACGCCATCAGACTGTTTAACTCCTCTCTGGAGGGGAGAGGGAGGGGAAACAGGTGGACAAAGGAGGGGGGAACAACTAAGCTGTAGTGCCTCTTCACTTCACTGTGCAATTACCTTTTGTGCAATACTTTTTGTTAATAGTCAACGGTGCAATAGACTCCATACTTGAAATGTGCAATTCACTTGTATTTTTATTTTTATTCCTATTTATTCTATCTATACCCTTTGTATATTTTATCTATATATGTCTTTGTATTTATATATGTATATATATATATATATATATATATATATATATAATATTCTGTAACTCTGTAACTTCTGTCGGTGCTGTGCTTTTTTGGAAACCAAATTTCCCAGAGGAACCAACCTGAGGGATTAATAAAGTTTTTATCTTATTGTTATTAAAGAACAACCACTGTGATTACACAAATGGTGATATATATAAATAAAATAGAACTTAACTGTCCAAAATGATGTCTAGTCTAGAAAACATGGACATTACCAGATGCTGTTTTCTCCACCATGAGTAGCTGCTTGTGTGTGACGCTTCCTGAGTTAAGTTTTTTTTTTTTTAATTCATAACTGAAAAGCTTGCTTTATTATGTTAAGATCAGATGGGTGGTTTGGCCATTGAAAAATGGCTAAAGTTCCTTTAACCCTCAAGGCACCCAATGTTTATTCAACTAAGCTCGGACATCAGGGACAGTATTGTTTCTTTTATTGTTGCAATTATCATTTTTAATTAAAATGACAGTACAATCTACAGGCTCCATCTTATCTTAATGACCTTGTAGTGCCATATCACCCTATTATCTGTAAAATGTAATATTGTGTTTAATTAAAAATATTAAATAGGCTGAACTCAGTTTTTATCAATTTGTCATTAGAACTCGATTTAAATAAGTTACCAATACTTTTTATGCAAAAACGCTGATAAACTCAATTTATTTGAGTTGTCTTAACTTAGAAAAACTAAGTAAGATGGAAGTTTTGCTTCTCAGTGCGGAAGGATGAAAGATGTGTTTTGAAAATGCCCCGTCACTACCGTCCTCCTCCCTCTTGGATCAGTCCGCATGTTCATGGTGCCAGCATTTGTTATGGAATATGTTGAGCAAACCTGGAAAAGCGTCAGCTCAAGATATTATTGTTGTCATTGCTGTGAATCTTTACCTGATACACTGACTTGGTGAGTAAATGTTTACTCTTTGTTTACTATTTTGTGGCTTCTCTTAGTTTGCCGCTGGGCTCATGTTACTTAAAAATTAACACCACAGCCTTAAAAACCTTACATAAAAATATGTTGGTGAAATTTTCTGTAGATTGTTTGAAATGAAAAAGTGAGATAAGAGCCCAGACAAAATTCTTCGGGAGGTGCAGCCGTTAGGGGTGGGGTGTGGGGGGTATTTTCAATCCATAGCCATAACTAACTAACTAATTATATATATATATATATATATATATATATCATGTTTAACCTGAGTAGCAAAAGACAGCGGGGGGGGGGTGGTGTTGAAAACAATAAGCCAGGAGTTAGCTGTGCTCCTGGACTCTATCGAGCCTTGACCTCCCGGTCGGCTTGATAGAGTGGAAGCACTTTTGCAAATATGTGATATTTTGATAAATTAAGTAGATATTTGAGCATTACACAGCTACATTCTCGGCTGAAAATATTTTCAAAGGTTATTTGGTGACCCAGAAAGGGTAGTCTGGGGAAAAGGAGGATGCATTTGTCGGCCACGGTTGTCGGAGCCTGTGCTACTTGTAAGCGCGGCAATGGTGGAGGAGCCTGGCTAAAAAACGTATTACTTTTTCTGGGTCACAAATAAACTTTTAAGATATTTTCAGGCGAGAATGTAGCTGTGTAAAGTTCAAATATCTGCTCGATTTATCAAGACATCACATATTTGCAAAAATGCTCAGATGTTTTCGGAGACGTCCATTTTTTTCATGCTTTGTTGCAGCTTTTGAACATCTGTGCCATCTATTAATGTCAAATCTAGACTTTATTTTACAACATAAGAAAACTCTATGTCACAATGATTGCACAGCCATTAAGGATCAAATCAGTTTCTGAAAAATGTTGTTTTTTCTCCCTCTGCTTGCTTCTTACTGTCTTTGAGGCTCGGGACTCCTGTTGTTGGACAGAAAGACATTAGTAAGTATTTTGGTTTTCCAATATATTAGCAACTGTCAGTGACATTTATATTTATATTAATCAGACTGAACTTTAATCATACTTTAGATCAGCCTGTTTTACTTATTGTTTTATTTGTGCTTTGGTTTGGGGAAGCTGTTTCTGTACTGATCTTTTCCTGTCTTCTGTTATTAGACTTGAGATATGGCTGCACGATGCTGTTGCTGTTGACTCCAGTTAATCCTACAAGACATGCTGTGTAAGTAAACAAACAACAGTTTGTCCGCATTTCTTGAAAGATCACATCCCCCAAACTTAGTTTAGAGGGTCTACACTGTGTATAGCCCTTTTTAAAATGATACTTTAATGACATTATTCTATGTTGGGTGGTGGTCACGGCTATCCAGACTGACAATTGGGACATTGAATGTCACCTCTCCGGTGGGGAGGGAGCCTGAGATTGTCTAAATTGGAGTCTGTTTTATACCAAATGCAGAAAAAAATGTTTGAAGAAAGCAATTAAGTTCATGTTCCAAAAAATATGATTGTTTGCTTGCAGGACAACAGGAGAGATGAGTCCTCCGTCACAGATGGTGTGGTCAGTGAAGATGGTTGCCTTCAGGTTCAAGCTCATTGCATCTCCAACCCACATCCACTGCACTTAAGGGACGTTAAAGACTTTCTTTTGCACCTACATTTGGATCACCTCGATCCATGACAGTCATTCAGGCAGCAATGCCTGGACTGGAAACAAGCCATCCTTAAAATAATACAACGTTCCAGCTCATGTGTAGGAATGAAAAACAAATGCGTTGTTTAAATTAGAGACTGCACTTGTGACAGAACAACAAATATTTTATTTTGATTATATAAGTAATGCAAGTACAAAACAAACTTGAGGTAGGCCTAAACTTATTTTCAGAATTACATCTGAGACTTTGTTTCATTGTAAGATTACAACAGTGATGGCAATATAATTGTTTGTTGTTCTGTCACGCTGGATGGAGGCCAACAACTTGAACAGAACCCAAGCGCAGACACACAGAGCGGAGGCAAGAGGGCATTTTAACACAATTTATTGGTGATTATATAATATGGGTGAAAACACAATAACGTGGCAAACTGCGGTGTGGAAACGTAGCCGTGGAACTATTAGCGTGGTATGAACGTGAGGACAACTGGATCTAGGCAGGTAAGTATTGGTCACACTGGGGAGAGAGGAGAGCGGAGTTAGAGCTGGGTTGAAGTGGATTACCAGAGAGGGTAAGTATGAGAGTCTCTTCAGCTTACTTGCAGGAGGTGGTGTGGTATCGAGGGGGAGGTGAAACGGCTGACCTGGGATTCGTTGGATCCAAAGTGGTGAGTGAGCAGGAGGGCAGGCAGGTGAGGTTTGGAGATATTTCCCAGTGAGGTGGAAAGGAGCTGAGATCCAAGTAGTGAGCAGCAGTCGACACTGGAGAATAGGTCCTGAAGCACAAGAAATAGCGTGAGTCAAACAACTTGAGATTAGCAACATGAACGTGGGAGCCGGTTACCAACATCAGGTAGTTGACGAACTGGCAGGGAGGAGATGACAGCGCAGAGCTTAAATCCCTCTTTGGCCTGATTGCCCCAATTAGCTCCAGATGCGTGAAGCTGAGGAAGTCCTGCCCACGGGCGGAGCCAAGGGTGCTCTGACACTGATGGAAAATCCCAGCTGCTCACCCAGACCATGACATGTTAAGCAGAACAGTGTCCAGTATGTTGGCTGTTATACTTTGTTGTGTTTGAAAATAAAATCGGGCATCGGGCAACCTGGTAAGTTCATTCATTTCTCTTTTTACATTTTTGACTGACCCGGGGAAGCCGCACAAAAGCTAGCAAGCCACCGCTATTTTCCCACTGACGTACAAATACCGTTCTGCTTTTATACATGTTGTCATATAGGAATATATTTTGTTTATTAATAAACAGCACACAGTGGTCCCGCTGTTCATCCGTCACTGCTTCGCTTTTTCGCAGATTTTTTATTGCACCGTACAGCATTGCATTCTGCAGCCTGATTGACAAATCTCCTCCGTGTCGTGTCTCCTGCGCTTGCCAAATTTATCACGTTTGGTTTTGATAACCATCCCATCCAATAGAAAAAACCAGCACAAAAACAACCATAGCTATGACCTTCATTCGGAAATAGACACCTGCGGATGGGTGAGGGGAAAAGGCGCACGAAAGTGGCAGGCAGATGAAGACAAAACGTGGCATAATAATACTTTTATGTTTTGCAATCTACAAAGGTTTGCACTTTGAGAATCAACTTGTGAGAACTGTGACTGATGTTCATGTTTGTGGGGGAAAAAGTGTATAAAGTGCGTGGGGAGGGGCTAGTAATTCTGAGAACCCCTGCTGCAATAAATGAGGGATCACTGTATACACTTTCTCTATGATTTATTCAACCTGTTAAAATTTAATATGATAATAAAATATTTTTTAAAAAGCTCTATTTTCTGTTGTCTATAATGTAGAGGGTAACTTTGCCTCCACAACTAAACAGGAAAATCAGTAGAGTGAAGGGTTAAAGCAGGATTCGCCAGTGCGAATGGTGGCGAAACCCTAAGATCAGTTGTAGTGGCTCAGCGTGAGGAAAAGAATCATAACTCATAATAATTGAATAATAATTAATGTGAGGTCCAGTAGATTTTCTTAATGTGGAGGCGGCTCTTTGTGGATTTGCACAACTGCATTCAACAAGATATGAGCAGATCTTTCACATCTACCTTACAATATAAAGCGCCTTGTTGTTGTGATTTGGTGCTGTTTAAATAAATTGAAAATGAAAATTGAAATTGAACACAATCTCTTTCATAAACTAACCGTATACTGTATATTGTTTTTATACTAGGCTGTATACAATTGGTGCAAAGGTAGAATTTAGTGAATTGATCTATGCATCATCAGCTTTAATGCAGATTAATTTTCTTTACTTCATGTAACCTAACACTAACCATGAGCACCGCAGCCACTGTGCACAAGCCCAAGACAGTACAACAAGCTGACCTAATATTTTTATGCAACATTGAAATAACACAAAGTTAGTAGAGCTTAATTTGTTTTGCAGGATGTTTCACAATAAAACATTTTTTTAATCAAAACACATCATGTACAAATCCCATATGTAATTCGACTTATGATATTAAATGTAAGCTTAATTTTGCAGTTAATTTAGTGTCACAGTCCTTACCTTTTGTGTCTTTGTTGATCTTGAGCTGATAGAAATGTTGCATTTGGAATTACTTGCTTATTAAAAAACATTACTCCCAAAATGCTTGCTCCTCTTCTTCAGGACTAGCTGCTGAAGTACCGTGACTTAACTTGTGTAATTTACAGGCACCTGCACTCATTCCAGCCCATGTTAACCCCCAAGTATAAACACTATAAAAGACACTGTTGAATATAATGTGTGTTTTGAAAATATAAGGATGAAAAGTAAAAAGTTGCCAGAAAATTAAATACTCAAGCAGAATTCCACTGTAGACTATTTTGAGAGCAGTGCTTAAAAGTGGCAGCACGGTGGCACGGTGGTTAGCACTGTTGCCGCACAGCAAGAAGGTCCTGAGTTCAATTCCACCATCAGGCCGGGGTCTTTCTGTGTGGAGTTTGCATGTTCTCCCCGTGTTTGCGTGGGTTCCCTCCGGGTACTCCGGCTTCCTCCCACCGTCCAAAGACATGCAACTTGTGGGGATAGGTTAATTGGATAATCTAAATTGCCATTAGGTGTGAATGTGCGAGTGAATGTGAGTGCGAATGGTTGTCTGTCCCTGTGTGTTGGCCCTGCGACAGACTGGCGACCTGTCCAGGGTGTACCCCGCCTCTCGCCCTATGACAGCTGGGATAGGCTCCAGCGCCCCCCGCGACCCTGAAAAGGATAAGCGGAAGCGAATGGATGGATGGATGCTTAAAAGTGGACTTTTTATGTTTTTATAGCTCCACCTACAATAACCCCTGTTCCCTGCTGGAAAATCTCACCTTGCAAAGTCTGTACATTTTGTTACAGCACTCTAATCCAACAGCATATCGATTACAAATGGGAGTGGAACTTTTCAATTAGTTTTTCCTACAGAATATAACCCAGAAATATCAGCTTCACTTCAGCTTGTTTAATAGTTTCAATGCATCTTCAGCATCCTTAATCGACCCTAAATTGTGTTTACTCTGTCTCACTTTTACCCAGTTAAAATGCAGAAGCCCAGCATCTGCCTGACATCTCCTGGTCTGGGGTCCTGAAGGTGCAGAGGTCATCAGAGGTGACGACTTTGTCTTCACCTGCTCCATTTCCTCCCACTTTCCTGGAGGGGTTTTCTCCCTCATCTTCTCGGACTCCAACATCACAGAGACCAAGCCAGCTGTCAATAACTCAGCCTCCTTTAGTTTTCCTGAAGCTGACTATGAACACCAGGGCAACTACAGCTGTGTGTATGAGGTCGTAGTTGTCTCGAGGAAATTCACCTCAAACTTCACAGCAATGAGTGTCACCATTAAGAAGGCTGGATTGAAGCTGTACTTAAGTAAGACCTATAATTGATTTGAAAATTATCCTGAAAAACAAATATATTCTCTGGGTGTCCGATGAGCTCAGGGCATCCTCAGAAAACCATTATTATTAATGACACCGGTGGCTGTTCGGTGAAGTGCCACCTAACATGCATTTTTATGAGAACTCCTAAAACAGGGACATACACAAGGCATTCCTCACTATTATATTGCTTGGTGACATGTACTTGATGTTATATAAACCGGTGGGATTGACTGTATTGGTTAGTAACAGTTAAACATAGGGTAATAAAAAGAAAAGTTAACTTGGATGTTATGAAGCAGCTAATGCTATATACATGCTGCATATGTCAGTAAAATGGAGGTAGCTAAGCTAACCTTTTGCTGATGATAAAGTTAGCAAAAAATGTGATTAGCTGGCCAACTCATCAGCACCACAAAAATCTGCTTAGTTGTTACTTCATCGGTCAGTTAAGTTACCAGACCAATCTTTGTTGGACCATCTTTCTTCTGGCTAGTACTGACTTATCTGTTCATGGCCTTGGTTTACTTACCTTAATGTGGTTATTTATAAACCTGTCTCAGTCAATAATTGTGTTTTTTTGCTTTTTTGCTTTGTCATTTGTTTTGTGCTAACAGCCAGTTGTTTGTGTTCTGTGTACTATGGTTACTCATTGTTGACCTTGAAACTACAAGAGAGTCACTTAGGCAAGGCAAATGGGAGGAAGTGTTTTAAATCACATCCTGTGGCCTGACCAATCCTTCACATAGAAATCAGTGTAGAGACTGTGAGAGGCAACTGCTGTTAGGGAAGGCAAGAGAAGTTAGGATACACTCCACCCAGTGGCAATATAAAACATTTAATATATGAGAAAAACATTTCTACTGTATGTTAAATAACACAAATTTCATGTTTTTCTCATGTTTTTCTGTTGTAGTGAGTATGATCACGATCGTCTCAGTCTCAGCACCCCTATTGCTGCTTCTGCTGGTCCTGCCTGTGGTCTTTCTGGTCTGCAGGAGAAGGAAACAAGCTGAGAAGTCTGAAGACCTTGTCCATTTTCAAAGTGTGTACGCACAGAGTTACAGTACATTACAATAACAGATGAACTGAGAAAGTATTTCAATTTGCTGACGTATGATATTCTAATGTTTGTGTTGCAGTTATTTCAAACAATTACACCATTGATGGTGAGGAAGAGTCGCATTATATCAGTTTTAAGCAGAACGACACAACGAAGAAGGTGGATCAAGGACAGTGTATGGAGAGAGTTGTGTGTGAAGAGGATCATGATCATGAGTGAAAAAGGAAATGAAAGGGCAGCCAACTTTTAATTTTCAGTTGGAGTAGAAGTGGGGGAGCTGAAAGGTCCCTTTAAATAGTTTATAAGTGTGACTGTGTGTTCAAAAACAGAATAAATACCACAGCATGATAACACTTTTAATAATTCAGTCATTATCAGCCCAAATTTGCTTAGAAAAAGATTTCTTAGTTTATAAATAATTATGAAACACTCAGCAAATACTGCGACTTAAAGTCTCAGTATTTGCATTATTAATCATTATCGCAGGTCAAGGTCATAGGCCACTGTTCTATCATAGGACTCAGTGTTTAAATGTAATGATATTTGATTATTCTTTCTAAAGGAAAATGCTAATGAGACATGTGTACCAAATATTGATAGAATTATCAAAAATACAAATTCTGAATTTTAAGCAAAAAGTGAACAACTATAAAAATAAACTTACAAATAATCAAAGTTTTAGTAACTACAGTTTATGTGTTTGATTTGTCAGAGAGATCTGTGTGCCTCATGGTCTGATGAATCATCAGTAGGATATAGATTTGTGTTGGTTGCTTCCAGCTGTTTGAATTTAACACCAGATTCAGACAGTCGACATATGTGTACATTTGTGAGCTGTGTACATTTTGGTATGTAACACAGTAACGCTAAATTTATTAATTATTCAGTTATTCCAGTCAAAACACAGAGGATAGTTCCAGCAAATCACACTTTATTTTTATATAACTAAGTGAGGTGAGTGTTCACACACAGTTACATTACTTACACTCGGTAGCTATCCCCAGGTTGAAGAGTCCTGAGCTCCATGTAGCTATTATCTATTTTATACTGTATTCTAATAACAAGTGTGGGTAAGTTGATGCACTTATTGTAGCAAATAATAATCATTTTCATCATCATCATCATCATCGTTGTTGCTAAATTTAAATGTAACCTCATCATTTGTGGTTTTAATCATTGTGTCATTACTGTGCACATGGATGTTGTTCAGCTTTACTCCAAATTTAAATAAAGGCTGCTGCCAAAATATCGAAATGCTTAAATCTCATTACACACATAAAGAATTTCAACTATTTAGGAAATTATTAATAAAGTAATGAAACAATTGTGTTTAGATTTCTATTTGGCTGATAGTTTTTTTAAAGACGGGGTGGGGGGTATTATTTTCATGTTGGACTTTTTTTGCTCTAAATAAGTGTAAACTGCATTTAAAGGGTCACTTTACCCAAACTGGCTAGAAAGCAACCCGAACATTCTAACCTTACTAATAATTTTAATTACACATAATTACACATTCGAGTAACACACAACAGGTCGTGTGTGCGTGCATATGTTTGTGTGTGTCTGTGTGTGGGGACGTGTCATGTTTTCATTTCTAAGAAAGGAGAAGTTAGCAGACATTAATATGTATATCTGGTCATATAGATACGTAGGTTCAAACAGCCGCATGTACTGAGATGAGTATGAAAGAATTAAAAAATTTCAGTAAATAGCACTTAAAGTTCTCATTCATGTCACACAAAAACTTAAACACGCTGGGCATGCTCTGTTTGAACCTCTTTGAAGGCTGGAACAGACAAACCTACAGTCCTGCAGGGCTGAGGAGGCTTTCTTAGTACATGAATTTATTAATGGATAGTCTCTGGCCCTGATCCCACCATAGAAGCCATTTGAGCCACTATTGGCAGAGACAAATGATCTCTGAATCCCAAATGTGGCAGAGAGTTTGCTTTTCAGAAGTGTGATCTTTTGCAGTAGATTTGATATAAAAGGTCCTTTTGTCTTGTTCAAAAACACTTGTGGTATTTTGGTACAACAGACTTCAGGTTAGCATGATTAAAGCCTTCTGTTACTGCAACGGTATAATGGATTGATTTAGCTTGGCCAGCTTGCAGTGGTACATAAACAGCTGTTATAATGAATAATTTAAACTCTGTAAAGTCTCTGTAATGTCTGCAATGTGACATTAGGTACTTGATATAGTGGAAACTATGAGGATCATAGCCAGCGCCACTGTCACATTTGTACACTCGCTATTGACAGCTACAGGTACCAGGTGTTCATCTGAACAACAAACTGGACTGGACTCATAATTCAGACGCCCTCTACAGGAAAGTGCAGAGCAGGCTGTACCTGCTGCGGAGACTCAGGTCGTTTGGAGTAGAGGGCCCACTCCTGAAGACCTTCTATGACTCTGTGGTGGCCTCAGCCATCTTTTACGGTGTGGTCTGCTGGGGCGGCAGCATCTCTGCTGGGGACAGCAAGAGACTGAACAGGCTGATCCGAAGGGCCAGCTCTGTTCTAGGATGCCCTCTGGACCCAGTGGAGGTGGTGAGTGACAGGAGAATGGCGGCTAAGCTGTCATCCCTGTTGGACAACAGCTCCCACCCCATGCAAGAGACTCTGACAGCACTGAGCAGCTCCTTCAGTGGGAGACTGCGGCACCCACGGTGTGGGACGGAGAGATTTCGCAGGTCTTTCCTCCCCACTGCTGTCAGACTCCACAACAAAGACTTTTGCAGCTGATCAAACCCTCACATGTGCAATAAGACTGCTATATGTGCAATTCTATATGCTATATGTGCAATTCTTGTACAATTCTTCTTCTGACGAAGTTGTACTTTTGTATTTTCTTACTCAGTTGTATATAGCATTTGTATTTCCATTTTATTATATTGTATATAGTATTTTATTTCATTGCATTCCAGTGTTTTCTAATTTCTGCTACATAACTTTGCACTTTTGCTGTAACAAAACAAATTTCCCACCTGTGGGACTAATAAAGGTCATCTTATCTTATCTTATCTAGTGTGCAATAGCTGTTGTTTAAATACAGAGTCCCCCTCCTCTTTTTCTGTGAACAGTCCTATCCTCTCTGAGGAGCTAGCTCAACAGCCACATCCACAATGTTATTATTCTGCCACAGTGTCACGGTCCTGGGTGTTTAACCCAGCATTTGTGTTTGGATTAGGGCTGTCAATGTTAACTCATTGACGCGGATTAATCCGTCATCAGGATTTACACGAGTTAAATTTTAAACGCAATTAACCCATCTGGAGTGCAGAATGACTCAAAATCACTGAAATGTCTCTGTCAAAGCATATCGGGCAGTTTGTTAGTTCTGCGCTCCAGATGGGTTAAATGCGCTAAAAATTTTAATTGCATTAATGTTTACAGCCCTAGTTTGGACTTTTGATTCTAGTTTGTTTGAAATTCTGAGGTCAGGATTTTGTTCCTAGTTTTGGTTTATAGTTGTTATCCCTCTGTTTATATATGCATTCTGTGTGTGCCCTGCACAGCCTGGTCCTGCTCCTTCTCTGCCACAGATCTCTGCACCTCCTAGTCCTGTTCCCCCAGCACCAGGTTTCTGCACCGCCTTGTCCTGTTCTGTTCAAGGGTCCCCATTTCCACTGGTGTCGGCCTCCAGTCCTGTCGGAGTCTTCGTCTGAACTCCTCCGTCTAGACTGCCGGCCACACAGTCAGCCCCCTGAACTGCTAGTTTTTTGTTTTGGACTCTTATGCTACTGTTTTTCGTCATGTTCCGAGTCGTTCACATTTGTAGCTCATTCATGTTGATAACCGGGTTTTGGTGAAGATAAAACTTGCGATGGCCTGCTTAGCTTCTAGCTTTACTTGTGACCTCCTCTTTCTCTCAGTAAGGGGATGATTAAACCTTCTCTCGTGCAGGTGCCAGATCTCTGTAGGATTGTAGTTATTATTGTCCAATTTGTAGTGAATGTTATGTGGAACTATAAGCTGCTCGGGTGTACTGTGTGCATGCAACTGCTAATGCACGCACAAAAATCTTCATAAATATAAAACAGCTGCCAAAGTTTATAGAGCACTCTGCTATGCTTGGGCCCCAACTATTCTGCAGAGTACACCCAGCTCCCTCCATAACAAGGAAAGGTGGAGGTTTGCAGAGTTAATGTATTTCTGCTTCGACTGCTGCCCCTCCTCCTTTGCCTAGAAAGGTGGTAGAAAGTGAATGGATTTTGGAGGTAGATTTCTTTTCTCTTTTATTAATCAAATATTTAATTATATCACATTAGTTATAGTAATATCACTTTCTCACTTTACTATAATAAGAGCTCTCCTGTCACCAGTTGCATGAGGAATGTTAACACAGTGAGGCCATTGTAATGGGAGACGTTAAACAGATAGTGGGACTCCTCCTTATCAGGGATGTAAATCCTTAGATGACGGCCAAGCAGAAAACAAGGTCATAATTCTCTCTGTGAGGGAGGAGGTATAGCCCCCCTATGAGCAGTGGCGTTTCTAGAATATTTTTGTTGGGGGGGCAGGTAGGGGCACGGATTTGGAGAAGGGTGGCAGATGTAATTGGCAGATAATGTTAAAAAAAAAAATTACCAACCGTTAACCATAACCCTATAAACCTAATAAGCGAATGCGCTTCTAACTCTTATTAGAATGAGATTTTAACCACTACAGTGCAAAGTTTTTAGATACTGTGTTGTTGAAGTACAAGAGATACAATCGGTGCTTTGTCAGTGTTTATTCAGCATTTAAGGACAGCAATATTTGCATAGTATTTTTACTGACATATAGTGCACATGTGTTTTGGGCAAAGACATTTTTAATATTAAAATACAAATATTTTTAACATACAATTGGCAAATTAGCCAATGCCAATGCAAAACTTTATCTGTCTATTAAAAAAAGAAGATAATTTTCTCACAAACTGGTTTTTGATTTTGAAACAGGATAAAAGAAGCTCTCTGCTTCTAGTTGTTTTTTAGCCTTCTTAAGGAAGAAATTCTCAATATTTTGACACCTTTTTTATTATTTTATCTCTACTGGTTGGCCCTGAAGTAATAAGCAAAAACTTATGTCACAAACAACAACTTTCCTGATGTATGACCTTGACTAGAAGTCAGGGGTGTCAAATTCTGGCCCTCATGGACCCCTATCCTGCACGTTTTAGATGTTACCTATACCAACATAGCCAATTCATATCAAATAATCCCCAAACACCTAGTTGTGCACAAGTCTGTAAATGATTCTTTAAATCATCTGTGTTGAAGTATGGAAGCATCTGAAACTGGGAGGACAGGAGCCTTCAGAACCAGAACTGCACATCCCTGCATTGAACATGGCAGAGCCATTTCATGGGGTGATTTACACTCTATTCATAGCATGGAGCTGGCAGATAGGATACGTAATGAGAGAAATTAGCTAGACCGCACAGTGTAGTGTAAGTGCTGCCTTATGGTAGATAGATATGTCAACATCAGCAAACAGACATAGGTGAATGCAAATCAAAGGATAGAAAAAATAATCCATCAGGACAGCAAGACCACATGAAAACTCATCTCAGGCTGTTACTAGTAGATACTAATATTCTGTTTTAAGCTCAGTTTCAAGCTTTTTTCACATTGTGGCAAAGCTGTCTGTGAAGGTTCTCAGTCATCCAGGTCATTGTAGTCTAAGGAGCTTGGAAAGAAAAGCGTCTGGACTTCTTTAAGTTGCTTGAAGACGTTTCACCTCTTATCCGAGAAGCTTCTTCAGTTCTAAGGTCAAATGGTGGGGAGTCCCAGATTTAAATCCAGTGGGAGTTTTCCCCCCAAAGAGGGACAAAATGATCCTCTACCTAATCACATGAGCCAAGGTGTGAAAATGGGTGTGGATCACAATCAGCCAGGGTTTCGGGTGAGCTCATTGTGAAACCTGGCCCCACCTTATCATGTGATTTCCTGAGGTCAGATGGCCCAGGATGTGAGTGGGCATTAAGGGATCTCAAAACTGGATTATAGATGACAGACAGTTGGTGTCGTAAGCCACCGCCTTTGTTCAAAGATGGTCGCTCACAGTGGACGTAAATGGCTTCTTTTACTCCTCTTTCAAACATCTGTCTTCTCTGTCCAAAATGTGAACATTAGCATCCTCGAAAGAGTGACCTTTGTCCTTTAGATGCAGATGGACTGCTGAGTCTTGTCCTGTGGAGGTGGCTCTTCTATGTTGTGCCATGCGCTTGTGAAGTGGCTGTTTGGTCTCTCCAATGCAAAGGTCTGGGCATTCCTCGCTGCACTGTACAGCATACACCACGTTGTTAAGTTTGTGTTTAGGAGTTTTGTCTTTCGGGGGAACCAGCTTTTGTCTGAGTATGCTATGGTTCCGATTGTGGCAAATCGGAACCATAGCTATTGTCAGTTCCTGCCCATATGGAAAAGAAATAGTAAAAACTTACATGATTTACTCATGAAAGTGGCCACTTTCTCATTACTTTCATATATTGTTGTAGTAAGTATCCAAAACATACACGTTTCATTTATATAATTTTTCAAGGGATCTTATATCTGTTTTCTCTCTTGTATGCTTTTCATACAAGTTTCACACAAGACAGATACAAACTTTATAAGATTTATATATATATTTTCCATATGGGTGTTTGCAGCACACAACTAAATACAGAAACTAATCCCACATTAGTTTTATCTATCTATCTATCTATCTATCTATCTATCTATCTATCTATCTATCTATCTATCTATCTATCCATCTATCTATCCATCTATCTATCTATCTATTGTCACGGATTCAAATATTGAGGATGGATACAAGAGGAAAACCAAAATAACAACACTGGTCCGGCTGGGTTGAGTCAAACGATGATTTAATGAATACACGCGTGGAAGATGGACGCCATACAGCAGACAGCATCAGATCTCAAAATGGTGGAGCATTGATCAAACTCTTATAGCCTCTAGTGGCCCCCACCTAATCATAAAAGCCTAAACATTCACATTCTTTCTCTCACATGGCGCCTAAGCTATGACCTTGGCTCCCTGTTTATCTGCTCCTGCTGAGATGGGGCAGAAAACCTCTCCAGTATGTTCTGTTCTCTTCTAATCAGACAAATAAGGCGATGACTTTCTGCGAACAGTATTTCTTATAACTCAGCAGTATAATGCATCATAAAACAATATCATTCATTCACAACAAATCAGCAGTCTAATGTAATGCAAATCAGTTTACCAAATGTAATAGTTATACCTTCTTCTAATTCAGGAGAATAATGCAAACTAAAACTACATAATAATTCACAATCTTTAATTAGGGGTCTAACATGGCATAAAATAATATTATAATCCAACACTATCTATCTATCTATCTATCCATCTATCTATCTATTGTTACGAAATCAGTTTTACCCCTGTTCTTTTATTCGTCGAAACTACCAGAGACGGCACCGGAACTCAGTAGTTATTTTCACAAAACTTTTATTCATCTTTATTCATCTTCATTTAAGCATGCACTTCTAGAAGGGAAGACGAGGCCGGTGTGTCCCTCTGCAAAATCTTCACCCCTTTGTTAGTTACAGCCAGCTTTATAGAGGTGTCCCCATCATAAAACCCCCCTACAGTGTGCTGCAAACTCTGTGTCTGTGTCTATGTGAGTGTTCGTGTGTGACTGTGTACGCATACCTGTGTGTATGTGTGTGCACGTAAGTGAGTGTGCGTGACAGTTAAAACACTGTGGGTGTAGGTGACTCCCTAGAGGTCATAAAAAACCCATTTCCCTTCCAGATCACAGTTATCCAGGTCAAATGTTGAGACCCCCACCCAAACATTCTCTGGGGAATTTCCTCTCAGGATTAACTCCTCTCTGTTTTACTTTCACAGTTCAACTGGGGAGGGTCTCCTTTACTCTGCTCCTAAATTCAGGACACCATCAGGCCTTTATCACATTGAGGGCAGTGTCAGTGTCTCTACAATAATTCTACATTCTATGTTAACACATTTCTAAACTCTAAAATAAGCTAAACATTTCTACACTATCTATCTCAGTGGCTCCTGGGGAATAGTCAAAAATAAAAGTATAATTATTTTGGTAATTAAATCAATTTTACTTCAGGACATACAAAACGGAAGTCAGTAGTACAAAACAAAAAAATAAACTGTCAAAAGCAAGGTGTGTGCAGGACAAAATACCTAAGAGGCTAATTATATTACAACTAATTATAGTTTACTGATGTTTTTGCAGAATTTTAAAAGTTTAGGTGCATACTCCGTGTATGAGTTCACTGCAAGCCAAGGTGATCTCTTAATCCTGTGTAGGACATAAAGTCTGATCTATTAATGGTGTCATCAACATTATATCATTTACTGAAACCGGGCCGAGTCACACTGATGTTTTCCTTCTACAATGCTACGTCCCCTTTAGCTCAGGCTAACAACTAGAGGCCACATCATGCAAAAAATCTTCTGCTCTCATTACTCAAGTAGGCTATCTTCTTTGTTGAGTTTGTTTTACTTTTCACAGAAACGTTTGAGTACTTTTAAGTAAAATTATAATCTGTTGTTGTTGACTGAAATAAAATAAATTCAATTCAATTCAATTCAATTCAAGAGCCAGTGTCCTGTTGATCAGTGTGTCATTTCAAGATGTTGTTGTGCCATTGGTTTGTCTATTGAAAATGAGCTTTGAATAGCTATATTTGTGTGACACAATGCCTATTTGGAACCACAAAGTAACAATAATGATCATGTCCCAAAATGTATATTCTGTTCATCTCGATGTGGCATTTTCAGTGTGGGAACATTTTTAGCACTTGGATAAGACTCCAGTTTTGATTTTATGTGTTTGCTAGCTTAAATTAACTTTTGACTTTGAAATTAACTTTTTTTTTTTTTAACTCTAAACTTTCAATTCAATTCAATTTTATTTATATAGCGCCAAATCACTACAAAAGCTGCCTCAAGGTGCTTCATAAGAGAAAAACCCAACAATCATATGAGCAAGCATATGACCCCCTATGAGCAAGCACTTTGGCGACAGTGGGAAGGAAAAACTCCCTTTTAAGTTACATTTTTTTTATTCTTTTCTCAGTTATTATCTGATCATTAATTGATAGTGTTTTTTAAGCAAGACTGATGTATGGCGAGCCAGGTCTTAGCTGTCACAACAGGGTAAATGTGTGCCCTTTCAAAGCCGTTGAAGTCAGTGGATGCACTGAGAGAATAAGCCCCCATGTTATCAATAAGAAGCCAGTCCCCCACGTGCAACTCAGGAATCCAGCAGCTTTCGGTGACTTTGTCAATGCTGTGGCAGGTTGGACCCCAGATAACAGAGTAGTATCTCGGTTCACTGTTGTCAACAGCCTGTAAAAAGGAAAGCAAAGAAAATATAAAATCCTAATCGCACTCTCACAATCTAACCATGTGAATTCCATACAATACCAGGTTTAGTTGTAATGAGCTATAAGTAAAAAGTCTAGGTTTATCTTTTTTTTCCAAGCAATGAGATTTAAATTTAACAATTCAAGATGTAGTAAGACCTTAGTCCCATTGAGTAACAAAAAAAAATGCGTGTTATCTGACTGATTCACAAGTTGTTGTTCGGTATAACCAAGTGAATTCATTTGCAGAGCTGATGATGCACCAAAAAATTCCCTGTGATTGTGTTGGATGCTGCAGTCAGTCGAGGATTACAATGATGATGCAAACTTGTCTGCAAACACACACTCAACAGTGAGTAGTAGTGAAATGTTGTAAAGATGTAAATACAAACAGTTTGCCTTTCACAACTTGTTGGTTACAGTGATACGGTGCAATACTTACTTTGAATGCAAACAGTCTTCCATTTTTAGTTTGCATCACATTGTTCACAGTTTAACATCAACTGTATGGTTTGCAGAAAAATTTGTGTCTTCTGTATAAACGATGGGCCACTATGGCAACTGCTACTGACCTGTCCCTGGGACAGCAACCTCCCACAACCACTTCCCAACTCATCAGGGAATACTTTTTCCATTGCAGTTGGTGGCTAAAAGTGGGACACTAAGCATCTCTAGGCCTAGGCATGACTAGAGCTTAAGTAATCAATTTCCCAGCAAACTCCAGTAGCTATTTGAAACCTGTTGAGGTACACTCAATCTTTCCTAGTGATCGTGGTTGCCAGGCAGCCACCAACCAGTTTTTAAGGCCTTTGTGACTTAAGATTAAAAAGGAAGCTTATGGAGGTCTCATTCTGAGTTCTATTAGTAAGTTGTGCTGTTCATCAATATTGATCAACAGCACATCTTAAATGTCAGTAACATAAACATATATTAATTGCCTAACTGTAACCATGACTTCAATGTACATGGTATGCTATAACCACAATCTTACCAATTTTACCACAAGAAACTGGATATAAACACACACTCAAAAGTATGGTGATTTTATATTATTTACCCTAAGAGGCCATGGTTCAACCTTGGTGTGGACAGGATCATAGGTAAGGCAGCTCAATGATCCGTATAATCCATCATTAATGTAGTATATCATCATCTTCTCAGAGCTGTAGTCCTTCCGATCTGATAAACATTTACCGTTATATTTGAAATTAAGTTCAATTTAAATACAAAGGCACATCATTATGGAGTATTTAGCTTGCTTTTAAACTGCATATCTGTACATTTACCACTGCGTTCATCTGTGTCTTCAACTCTTTTGGCAATGACATTTACTGCCAGTGTAAAGGCTGAGTCGACATAGAATCGGCCTGGTTCTGCGATGATCTCCAACCCATTGGCAGGTGGGAATAATTCATCCAGTGCTTTATTAATGACTTCTGAAAACTAAGAATGCAAAACACATTAGGTTAATGGATATTGCTGAGCTATTAATACTTCTGACATTTTCTTGACACTTTAAGATGTTCTGTAGCGATCAGTACCTCTGACCTCAAAGGCAGTACCTCTACCTTTGAGGTCTCTACCTGTGCTTCTATGAAGTACAAGAGATTGGTGATTCTAAATTGTGGTAGATAAACATTCAGAATGAAAAATACCAAGGATAGAGTTTGTGTGATATTCTAGACAACAAAAAAAAAAAACAAATACATATACAAAATATGCCATCTTTATGCTGCTGATGAATTACTTTTCCTTGGGAACTCACCTCTCTTCTCAAGACAGTAACACGTATAGGTAGTTCCAATCTATATCACACTACTCCAAAAGCTGTAGTAATCAGTAGTTTTACATTAAAATGATTGATTTTAGGCCGAACCAACAAGGTCCCCTTCGCAAACAAGAGCAAAGATGAAAGAAAGCGATAACGTGACCAGCATCTGAACAGAATGATGTCTGTCACCAGGGCAGTCAGGGCTCTAACACATAACTAAATGTGCATATGCTTATTTATTACAGATATTATCACAATTAAAAGGAACAACTCATTGTAAGTTAAAATTCTGCCAACCAATGTTATGTTTGAATGTCCTAAACACGTTCCCTCTGTCTTGTACAGTGTTTTTATTAATAATACCTCCTCAAATTTCACTTCAGTGAAGTCTTCTGTCCCAGAAAAGCCTCCACCAATATCCAAGAGGCGCATCTGGAAGCCCGCTGAATTCTGCAAAGATATAATCTGTTTAAACTTGAGACTTTGCCATGTAGGGTTTAGCTGAGAAGGCTTCTGCTTTGTATATATTAATACCATTGTTTCAATAGTTTCCTGATTAGTTTGTGGGCTCAGTCACTCATTTCAGGTCATACTGAATACAACATTAAGTCCATTTTATAAACTTGGGTCATTTTAAGTTACAGAAATGAGGAGTGTGTGCAGTGTCACAGTCACATTCTCGCCTTGCATCATCACATTGGTCTTTACTTTAGCATTAATATGAACACTTGATCACAATAAGATAAAACTTTCAGTAATATTTCATAATTTAAATCAGATCCGTAAAGCAATACTGAATGAGTCATTAATAAAGACATTAAAAAATACCTTGAAAGTGGTAAATTTAACAACTGATCATCACAACCAATCCATATTAGTGGCAGTTATTCTAAATTAAATGTACAGTACAGTATTCTTATAAAGGTTTGTTTGTGCAGAAATAACTTACTGCTATATCAAAAGCATATCGAGCATCTGTGATAGCCTGCTTGAAGGCCAAATTTCCAGTGCACCCACTGCCTACGTGGAAGCTGACCCCAATCACCTCCAAGTTCAGCTGTCTGGCACATTCCAGCAGTTTACTAACTAAGGACAGTCTGACTCCAAACTTTGCATTGAGTCTTACGAGAGATTTGGAGTCGTCCACTGCAATTCGCATTACTAGCCTACAAAATGCGTCCAGACATTAATAGTCAATACTCTCAAAAGACATTGCATAAAATGCTGAAACATATTAGCAGTTGCTTACTTACTTGGCTTGAGGATGGGTAAGAGAGATTTTTAAGAGTTCCTCCTCATTATCAAAAGTCATTAAGTTCACTCTGTGAGTGCGGGCATATCTGATGTGGGACCATGGTTTGGTAGGATGGGCATAAATTATCTTATCAGGGGTAACTCCAAGGGACAGGGCCTGCTCGATCTCACCCTGCGTCAGACAAAGATGTGTTTCACATGAACAAACTCACAAGAACATAAACAGAATCCATCTTTGAAACACCGGTACCTTGCTGGCACAGTCAAAACCTGTGTCCAGAGCGATGAGCATCTTGATAACTGCTGGTGTGTTGTTGCACTTTACTGCATAGAAAGGTTTGACCCGAGGC
Source organism: Neolamprologus brichardi (assembly GCF_056152115.1). Classification (NCBI taxonomy): domain Eukaryota; kingdom Metazoa; phylum Chordata; class Actinopteri; order Cichliformes; family Cichlidae; genus Neolamprologus; species Neolamprologus brichardi. Next base: position 2,563,204 of record NW_028270136.1, read on the forward strand.
AACCTAGTGATCCACCTGTTGTGCTTTTCTAATATATCATCAAGATTTAACACATGGAATGGCTCATCTTTGCCCTGAAAAAAGAAACATTTTATTTCAAAGATGTCGAAAATCTCTGGTGTATTCACCACACTAGGGATGTGGTGTGCTGCTAGTCGACAAGATGAATTATGTCATTGTTAACATTTTAATTGATTCAGTAAATTATTGTGTACGTAATGTTATGCAGCCATCTGCCACCAGATGGCGCATCGTTGTCGAGAAATGCCATAAATCTGTTAATCTAGGCCTGATCTTTTTGTTAACACGATCAGAATGCGATATAAGCGGCGGAAATGGTAGATGGGTTCTGCCTTACTGATACAGTTATTGATACACAATGCAAGGGGCTGCACAATTAAGTGACATGATTCATTATTAAAGAATGTGATTAATGGTTTCAAATGCCTTTGTTTAATGAGTTTTTGACACAAAACAGATCAAAAGTTTAACATTTTAGATCCTTTTAGACTCGTTAATTAGTCCAATTTTTTACTTTAGTCAATATTAGAAATTAATCACCAGGAACATCACTAGTGAAAACCCTTGCCTTGCATGTGTTAATTGTTTATGCACAAACAACCTTGATGTTTGAAGGCTTTCAGTGACTTAAAATTATGCCCCTGAAGTATGGTAACAAAGTATTTGTTTCTCATATCTTATCATAATCATCATTGCCTCGGTATGAGGAATAATAATCTCTGAAATATAAGGTTTCACAGAGGTCAGGGACATTGCTAAAACTATCAGAATGGGCTAGTTAGTGGTAAAAGAAGTGGAAAAACTTGCCTCTGATACTCACCTGTGAACCAAGCTCTTTCACCCTTGTGTCTATCACATCAGTGATGCTCCTTCCACTGTCCAGGATTTCAATGTCATCATTTTCAGGGGAAAAAACACGCACCATTGATTCATTTATGGTAGCTGCAGGTGTCAAGCGCAAAGGCACGTATAAAGAAAAAGTGTTACACAATGTGAGATGTCGGAAAGTATGAGAAAGAGAGAAGGGAAAAGGTGATGCATTTGAGAAATAAGTATAAACGGAGCTATTCAGGAAGGTTCAGTTTTTTCCTCTAGTTTCCTGCGAATGAGAAAACAGTGACTTTGGAAGACGGAATTTTGTCATTCACAGTCAAAAATTTCAGGGAGAAGTGGATTAACCACTGTGCAAGCACTGTGGACTTGTAATTTGGGGTATTTTCTGTACTCATTTTTGCAGTGATGGAGGACTTTGGAATAAATCATTGCTGCCCGATTCGGTCTTCAGGGAGAGGACTTCGGGAGAGGACTGCACGACTGGCCAACGTGTACTTTCTTTTCCCTCTGTCATTCATCTCAGGACCGGTATCAGAAGTCAGTATTAACATACAGTTAAAAACATAGAACTCATGTCATTATCTTTTTTTATTTGATTGCGTCTTTACTGGTCATAACATAGTCATATGTACTGTCTAGTCTTCTGCTGTGTTTAGTCAGCCTTGTCTTCATGTTTGTTTATCTCTTGTCTCCGTGTTTGGTGCCCCCTATCTATCTCCCTTGCAGACCAATATTTGGGAATTTTGTCCCTGGGCTGATGTACTTGGAGAAAATTCTCCTGAGTTTCTCCAATAAACCTGCTACATAATGGATGACAGTATTTTCTGTTCTCCGACCTCCTTTCCTACCTTTCGGTGAAACATCTTAAAGAAACTCCAGTCACCTTCTTTCCAAGCTCTTTAGACTACCATGATCTGAATGACAGAGAATCTACACAGACAAACAGCAATGTTCATGTTCACACATCAGATCATAAAGTTTTAGGCTTACCTTCCTTTGTAGTGTCCATGTTCTCCAGTGTGAAGATCTTGCAGAGAACTTCCAGAAGTTCAAAGTAAAACAACAGAGAATGGCTTGATCGGCTGGTTTTGTTAGTGGCATTTCCCCACCCACTTTGTTACGTAAATTTGACTTTAACAGTTCATTCTGGCAAAGAGGATTTCCATTCCCAAATCTAACTTTTTTAGATATTTACAATTACGAAACTTTCACACAAATAATGTTGAACTTTAACTCATTTTAACTTGGATTCTTTTATTAACTTGTAGGTCCCTTATTGCCTATAAATTGAGGTTTAGGTTAGTGGAGACACTTACGCTAACCTAAACATAAGCTTTTACTCTCTAAAAAAAAGTAATAATTTGCATTACTAGAGACTTTTTGCCTGTGTAACTGCATGAATACATTTATATGTATGACCTCATGAACACATCTATTTAATTATTACCCAGAGTAATGGTGGCAGAACACTAAGATCAGCAGTAGTAGTACAGCATGGAGAAAAGAATCAATTAGAAATAAGTCACATAATAATTTCTGTTGTGAGAGTTAGATTTTAATTTGTAAGCAAGTTTTGATCAGCTGACTGCCACGATCGGGGAAACACACACTGATTATTCTTAATAAATTGGCGTGCCCATGTAGCGTGCTGGCTAGACCAAAATGCGGCAAAGGCTAGTGATGGGTTGGAAGAGGCATGTACTTACTTTATTAACACCTGGTGCGCTGACCGCGGCTTCGGAACCGGTGTTACGACTGGTCCGCAGGCTGAACCAGGATGGAAGAATGAACAAAGCTGAATGAGTAAAATACTCATGACACCTGAGGCGAGCAGTGGCTGACGGAAGCAAAGGTTTCGGTGCTCCTGACATGAAGGAACCAATGTTTGAGCGCAGAACAGGTGATTCATCTCCCTTTTAAACCCAATGTCTGTGGTCACTTGACCACTACCTGACACTGACCTGTGCTTCTCTAAGATTTAATGATCTTTCTGGATTTAGTTAACAGAATTCAACAAAATATAAGCAGATTTTTCACAAACTACACGGCCGAGTTCCAACTCCTAGACGCTATCAAGCTTATAGCTAATTTGGTTGACTGATCATTAAGAGCATCAGCCCTTTGAATTGAATTTGATGTCTCCACACTTGTAACTTCACACTGACCATGAACACAAGAGCCTACTGTCCATCAGTTCAGCATTGCTGTGCATTACTGTAAACTTAGCCACTATACCACTTCAGCCTGTAAGCATACTAAACTCCCCAGTTTTCATGCAACCTGTAATTAACACTTAATTATGTTACTTCAAATTTGTTTTTCAGACACTTCATAAAATCACAATCTAGAAACAAATAATGTTTGGGGATATTATGAGTAAGCTGTAAATTGTCCATTGATGAGCAGTGTTTACCTTTGAAAATAATCTCTCATTGGCTTCTCCTATTCTTCCTACATCTTTCTCCATCACGGAGTGTCACACTTTAACTTATATTTTCTCTCTGTGAAATGTGACTTTATAGTACCATATTATCCCAACAGAGTACTTATTGTTATTAAAGAACAACCACTGTGATTACACAAATGGTGATATATATAAATAAACTGAAGTCCAAAATGACGTCTAGTCTAGAAAACATGGACATTACCAGATGCTGTTTTCTCCACCATGAGTAGCTGCTTATGTGTGACGCTTCCTGAGTTAAGTTTTTTTTTTAAATTTATAACTCAAAAGCTTGCTTTATTATGTTAAGATCAGATGGGTGGTTTGGCCGTTGAAAAATGGCTAAAGTTCCTTTAACCTTCAAGGCACCCAATGTTTATTCAACTAAGCTCGGACATCAGGGACAATATTGTTTCTTTTATTGTTGCAATTATCATTTTTAATTAAAATGACAGTACAATCTACAGGCCCCATCTTATCTTAATGACCTTGTAGTACCATATCACCCTATTAGAGCACTTCACTCTCGCTCTGCAGAACTACTTGTTGTTCCTAGAGTATTTAAAAGTAGAATGGGAGGCAGAGCCTTCACTTTCCAGGCCCCTCTTCTGTGGAACCAGCTTCCAGTTTGGATTCAGGAGACAGTAGACACTATCTCTACTTTTAAGATTAGGCTTCAAACTTTCTTTTTTGCTAAAGCATATAGTTAGGGCTGGACCAGGTGACCCTGAATCCTCCCTTAGTTATGCTGCAATAGATGTAGGCTGCCGGGGGATTCCCATGATGCATTGAGTTTTTCCTTTCCAGTCACCTTTCTCACTCACTATGTGTTAATAGACCTCTCTGCATTGAATCATATCTGCTATTAACCTCTGTCTCTCTTCCACAGCATGTCTTTATCCTGTCTTTCTTCTCTCACCCCAACCGGTCGCAGCAGATGGCCCCGCCCCTCCCTGAGCCTGGTTTTGCTGGAGGTTTCTTCCTGTTAAAAGGGAGTTTTTCCTTCCCACTGTCGCCAAAGTGCTGCTCATAGGGGTCATATGATTGTTGGGCTTTTCTCTGTATCTACTGTACAATATAAAGCGCCTTGAGGTGAGTTTTGTTGTGATTTGGCGCTATACAAATAAAATTGAATTGAATTACAATACAATTGTTTCAGACAGTTGTTTCAGGTCTCTCTCATAAAAAAGACATTGAGTCTCAATGGGACTATCTGTGTAAACAAACAAATGGGCAAAACCTTAAATGGCAGTCAGTGATTCTATGTCACTGGCAAATAAATAACAAAATTCTCCAGAAATTGTATTTTCCATAAAATGGTTTCTTAACTGTAGCGTCCATGGTTTTTGGATTGAAGGAACAATTCAACAAATGCTAAATTGGGGCATATTAACCCCGATTCTTTTGTCCCTGTGATAGAACAGAGAAAACCGACTCATAGTGTGTTAAAACATTTATATTTATTTTTATTCAATAATCTTCCGGAAGAGAGAGACCCCTGCACAGCTCAAACGGCAGTTGCAAGAGCTCTAACATTTTTAGCTCAACATGTGTCTTATATGGTGTTATTTCTGTACTTCAGACGTCACGCAGTTTCAAACATTGCTTATATGGCAAAGTTCCTCTTTTCTGTGTCTTATCTATTAATATGCCTGTGCACTAAAACTTCATGTTTTTCAGTCTGGCTGAGCACTTAGTGAGTCAAAAGTGGCCTTGCTCTACAAGCCTTCATTATTAAAGTACATAACACAATATAATAGGAAAATAAGGATACTAAGGATATTGATTTCATGACAGGCAGTGTAAGAGCTGGACAGCTTTGAGGATTCAATTCGTAGCTGTTAGAAGCAAAAATTTTGTGTTGTTTTTGAGTTTATTTCATTTTGGTTTTATACAGCTGAGAATTCTCTGACAATACAGAAAATACAGAAAGTTGAACCTAATTGAAATGAATTAACTAACAAACAGAAACATACTGAACATTAGTCTGTGCTACACCACTGTCACTCATCATATCATGTGACGTGATAATTAATAGTCATGATTTCATCAAATTACTACTGTTTTTCCACATTTTGCTTTCACCTTGTCGAGTTACTGCTCAGGTTTGGATCTTCCTGATGCGGTGAGGCAGAAGAAGAGAGTGAGAGACATTCATATATTATAATAAGTAATGAATTTCAGGTAGCTTTTCCACTTGGTTAACTTGCACAGACAAGGTTTTTCTATTAACTTGACTTGAACTGAGAAATCAACAAATACGTTTCATCACATTCTGCTGTGTTTGGCAGGTTTCTCTGTGTCACATTCCCGTGGAATTTTTCACCATAGAAAGAAGTTTTGTTCTCATGTAGAGTGCACCTAGGACGCTAATGCTCTTCTCAGTTTTTACAGAGTCAAACTCAAAGTAATGTTGGTACTTCCAAGCATTGGTCATGTTCTGTCCTGCTCTCCATGTTATCTGTTGTTAATCTACACACATCTGTTGCCAGTGTTGGGAAGGTTAATTTTAAAATGTATTCCACCACAGATTACAGAATACATGCCCCAAAATGTATTCTGTAACGTATTCCGTTACTTTACTCAATGAGAGTAACGTATTCTGAATACTTTGGATTACTTAATATGTTATCATGCTGTTTACAACTATGTGAATGTGCTATTGCTGTGATTTATTACTGTTACTGAAGGTCTGCGGCTCCGAACCGTAGTAAAGGGACCTCTGGCTAATACGTTGGGTTCATGTCGGGCTCGTAGCCGAAAACTAGCTTTACTTTGTTGTCTGGGTCAACTTTGCTAGCGAGAGACAGAGAGAGGCGTTGAAAGGCTGCTCCCATGGAACTTATTGTTTCGGAGGAAAACAGGAACACGGTGTACAATTGAGTCTTAATAGCTTACTTATGTTGCGGGTTCAGATATTGAGGGTGAGCACAAAAACACAAGAACAATAATGGTCCAGAAGAGCTTCGGTCAAACAATGATTTTAATGAACACACGCATGGGGGGATGAACACTGCCCACCGACAGCATCGATCTCCGTCCAATAATACACAAACGGTTATTTTATACCATCAGGGTTTGGTTTATGACGCCCCCTCATGCGTCAGAACACATACAAAGCACATACAATAATATTGACGACTTTCGACATATATGGAAAGAGCCTTCTCTCCGTCTCGAGGCCAGGTGCCGACTCTCACTTATCTCCTGGAGCAGACTGTCCCTTTCACAGGCATACTTTTGCAGTCACAAGCTTTTGCAAACTGTTATTCGAACTCCTAGCCTAAACATGAGTCTAACTACTGTTTGTGTGTGTGTATGTCTCGACCTCCAACGCACTTAGCCTCACCCCGCCCGTTGGCGCTTCTGGCCTTTTACCAGACAGAAGCTCTCTGTGATAGGTGTAATAATCTTAACTAAGAACATGTGTAATCTATTGAACAAATGCTTTGATGAAATGATAATTAATGTAATGGCAATAAGGATGGTTATAAATAGT